>NW_022985439.1:2897748-2943684 GCF_010093595.1 Mytilinidion resinicola
AAGCGGCTGCAGCAGGTGCGATGAATGCGCTGGCATGCAGAGAGTAATAATATTATTCTCCTTGCAAATCTCTTTAAATTCAAGCGAGCGGTGGCTCTCGTGGCCATTAATAATTAGCAGCCGATGCGTGCCTATAGTGCGATCCTTTGTATGCTTATTAAAATGCAGCAGCCAGGCAATACCAAGCTCATTCGTCGTCCAGCTATTATCGCTTACTGCTATAACCCAGTCTAGTAGTATATTATTGCCCTCGTACCATGCAGAGAGGTGGTACTTACCCGAAAAGATGATGAATGGCGGGATAGCCCATCCACAGGCATTGACTCCTTGGATTATCGTCGTCCATTCGCGATCGCCTGGCTGTATTAATTTTGGACAATTGCACCGCTCAGAGCCTGTTACAACCACGCCAGTTAAGATAACGCCTATTTGGAAGCCAGCTTTATTAAAGTTGTGTATATCTTCATCCAGGATGCTATACTTTGCTTTTGTATTGCGTACAAGCTTAAACCAATCGCCAATTGCCTTTGGATCCTCGCATAAAGCTCTCTAACGATCGTACTTTCAATTAAATTGTGTTTTGAGCTTAGGTGTTCGCTTGACAAAGTTCTCTGGCCAGTTCTTGCCAACGTGGCCGGCGGCGCGCTCGGCGAGCAATTTGTTGGCCATCTCTCGTACAGCATGCAGGTTGGGCGGAAATCCTCGCGAATCCAGGTCGAGTATATGTTGAACAACAACTGATTCCTCCAGCTTGGAAAGCTTCTTCGAATTAGGCTCAGAATCGCGTCGTGGGGTCGTTCCAGCGCGTCGATCTCGAAGTGTGCTTCTGGGTACGTTATATGTCGTAATAGCGCGCCGTTCGCTTTTAAATTGCTGCTGATTGATTGCTGCGATAGCCATGCATATTCGACCTTCATTTTGTATTGATTGCACGTTGTGTTGTCGACGCATGGTGGTTGGAAGTTGACGCGTCGCGTTTTTGTGATGAAGTGGACGGCTCGCTTGGGTGGACGGCTCGCTTGTGGAATACGTTACATATTTTCTGATAAGACTGTCTTAGACCAGGTAGTTGTTTTCGTTCTAGTAACTCTTCACTAGTCTCTAATCGTTCACCCTTCGTATTTAGCTCCTGTGAATTCAAGCGATCTGCATTTAGCGTTCCTGTTCAATCTTTACCTTCAATCTCAATCGAACCACGCTGCCAATAAGCTTCTACGTCAACAAACGCATTCCATTATCAACCTTGCTCTGCTCAATACACCACAACACCAACGGGCCTCGACCCGCAATCCGAGTGACTTAGCTATCTCTATGTCGGCTCGATCAAACGACCCCGTCTACTAGGCTGGAGAACGAGTTCTTGCAGGCGACTTTCAGGGCTTCAGACTGCTAAAATATTTAAGAAAGTTGACCAAGTCCTTTAGGAGTAATCTTAATAGGCCTTACTTTGTGTATAGCTTGATTCCGGAAATAAATATAAAGACATTGTCACTCGATGTGCCAATACTCCTGACTGCGCTCCAACGGACGAGAAGAAAGGGTTCATCACTGCTCATGGAAGACTTAAGCTTCATCAACACACGATAAGCTCGAAGCAGTCAAATGAGCCTAGAACTCACCTCATAGAATTCATCCAGTTCCGTGTGAAGCGGTTTCAGACGAACGTCAAGCTCGCTCGTATTTACTTTCCCGACTGGTCATCCGGGGTTCTAGGTGCCGAAGGGGTTGGCATGAAGGATTCGCTTTTGGTACTACCCAGTATGCTTCAACATCAGGCGAACGAAATATCGCCTTCTTACGTACCCAAGGAGCGACCACCGAGATTGAGGCCGTGAGTGCCCCATACCTTGTATCTCGCGACGGAACTTTTGATGAACACCAGGGAACCAACTACGATGGAAGGTGTCCAGTTGGTTTCGAAGACTACGGAGATTTCATCCGCACCGTGAAGCTGACAGAATGCGGCCATATCTTCTGCGAGTCGAGCTTGACGAAACAGTTCGATCTTTCGGCGCAACGGTCTCGTAGATGTGGTCAGTGTCGAGTTGTCTTGCTCCCATGCCACCGATATCAGCTGGTCACACTAGTGCAGGCCACGATGGTTCATGTTACCGGAGGAAGTGTCTGGATACGGGTCTACGGTACCCTCTAGTACAAACGAAGAAGCCTCTATTAGACCTCAATAATGAGATGAATAACATTTTCCCCTTCTATAGAATATCTGCTGTCCTAGGACAAGATAGTCTTAAAATATGGCAGGCAGGAAAGACGAAGATAGGCTATAGGTGCTTGGCTTATTCTAAAGTAGACCCTTAGTAACCTTAAACTTTTGAGGTTGCTGAAGGCCACGACATCAAGCGATTCCTCAACCGCCCCTAGGTTGATGAAGCCGAAGAGCTTACGGCTGATACGCCACTACTCGCCATGCTATACTCGCCGAAACTAGATTGAGACGGGAATAAGCCCAAGTTTCATTTTGCTCTCTTCGACACCTCTGAAATTGTCGGATAAGAGAGCGACCGGTATTCAGCCTTCTATTCTGCCAGAGGTTGTACCAACAGATGACTTCTTCGTGGTAATCCTGAAACGGCTCTAAGACTTTTCAAAGCCCGATACGTCACACTTGCGAAAAGGGCTTGCGATCCCAGCGGCTCCGCCAAGCTCAAGGACGTTTCGAATCGAGAATGTGGGGTGTCTCCTAAGGAGGTTCTGTCACATACCCCACAAGGCACCTTAAGTAAGGTCACACATGGCTCTTCCACGCTCTTGCATACAGCTAGACTGGTCTTATGCGAATGTGGGGTTTTAACCTGAGTGAGCTGCGCTCCAGTTTGGCATTGACACAGATTGCAATCGCAGTACGAATGTGAGAGAAAGGCAACTTGCCGGGCAATGTCCAATCAACCGCGTCAAGGAACACCTAGGAGCACCCAATGAGAGCTCGACGTCTTGAATTCTAGCTCTTCTCATCTTAATTCTACAACAGATACATACAGTATCACGTAGCTTATCAATTCTAGGGGTCTAGATTCTGGAAACATCTAGCTGGAAATCGCTTCTTTGTGGTGCAAGATGCGCATTCCACTGCATTTCTACATTGTGTACAGTAGTGGACGGTAGGAAGAACGGTCGAGTGGGGTAGTCGTATTGAGATCACCAAGGTTGTAGCCAAGACCCCACAAATTGGTAAAGGCAAAACGATATTACGTTTTGACTTACGAAATATATAAAGACTCTGTATAATGTGGCTACTAGGCGACCGAAATCTTTGCCATTAGAAAGACGTTATAAGGACTGAATATAAAGCGGCTACTGTCAAGCTTACAACGCAACATCGCCCAAGCCACCAACAACTTCATAGTCTCGGTGTAAATATGACCGTTTGGACCCGACCTTCGGCTCCTCCATCTGCCAGCCATTGCGAGTATGAGCGCCTTCGTCGGTCATACATCAACGCGGATATAAGAGAAGCATATCCAAGAGAGATCCATCTTGTTAACTCCACATTTGAAGTTCAAAACGCTATTAGAAGCGCAGTCAACTCCAACAGCAAGATTGGCGTCCGGTCAGGAGGGCATACGTTCTCAAATCCATCGTTGATACACGATGGCATTCTCGTCGACACCACAAAATTACACTGCAAAGTGGAATACGATCCAGTCACACATTATATCTGCTATGGCCCTGCTGTGCGCGTGGCAGAAGCTTCGGAATTGTTACAAAAGCTAGGACGATTCTTTCCTCATGGCCATGCTCCAACGGTAGCCTTGGGAGGTTTTACTCTTGCAGGAGGGCAAGGCATGTTCATGCCTACTTGGGGCCCAACAGTCGGCGACTGGATTGTCAGAATGGAGATTGTTACACCTGATGGCAAAGTCAAGACAGCAAGCATGACGGAAAATGCAGACCTCTTTTGGGCGGCTCGCGGCTCTGGCCAGGCCTTCTTTGGTGTTGTGACTAGGATCTGGGCGCGTACCATCCCGTCCCGACGCATGTTCATGAGAATGATCCTCTTTGAAGACAAAGACAATATCGAGAATCTTCTGCAATGGGCTCTGGAAACCAGCCGCATCATACCAAGATGGGGTACCGAGACAGCCATGACCACGGGCTATTCAGAGATGCATTCGCCTACGCACAAAACCGACAGCATTCCATCGCCCCCAACGCTGCACTTTGGAGTCTGCTCCACTGCATATGTGGATACTTTGGAAGAGGCAAGATCACTCTTGAGTGCTTGGGATCGTATTCCAGCCCCCTTACACGGATCAATCATCGATGCGGGATCCGTTGCCGAAATGTCGTGGGCAGCGTACTTCGAGCTCCAGGAGCTGGTGACACCGTCAGGGCCCCGGAACAATTGGCAAATTAACAGCTTCCTTAACGATCCAGAAGTGCCTCTGGAGCGACTCGTCAAAGCAGTCAAACCGGCGATGACCGAACTTCCCACACGAACATCACTCGGTTGCATATACTGTTGCCACAGTTATCCCGATGACAATGACCACCTCTGCGCCCTGCCACAGCAGTACTACATATCCACCTTCACGCACTGGAAGGAAAAGTCCTTGGAGCCCAAGATATACGAGCCGATGGCGGACATATATGCAAAATTGTACCCACTGGGTGTCGGGATGTATATTGCGGACTACAATCCATTCGATGAGAGGCAGGCGAACGTAAGTTCCAGATGTTTTAAATGATACGTAGCTATATACTCACTAGACGTTTCCAATTATAGGTCAAAGTGTGGACTGATAAAGGTCTGCAGCGATTCATGGAGATTCGCGCAAAATATGATCCACAGGAACTCTTTCCTGGTTTCATTCCATTTGTGCGCAGGGTTAAGCAGGTCGGAATAAAATTGTAAAGCTTTATTTAACTAGAGAGAATCTGAGGTATTGTGGTTGCAGTGTCTGAGCTATGAGCACATTAGTATATTGTCGTACAATCTTGTTGAGTTTAATCGCATAACTATAACCCCAAGCATTAACCAATATCCCAACAAACTGCATGGAGTATATCAAACGGCCATTAGCACCCGACCTTCACAGGCTCTGATTGTCGTGTTCATATCGCGATGATAAGAAAACCACAAAGTCGTGATGTGCCGTAGCTTCGATGGGTCGACAAAGTCGACATCGAAGTAGTAAAGCAGCTAAGCCGGAAACCTATGTACCTCAACTAGCGTCATGGGCTAGTCCACCAAGCATATAATCAATTGTGCGTAATCGGGAGAGCAGTCACTCGGCAAGGCGATGTTACGGCCAATGTAGGTGCGCGGATCGGAGCCTCCGAACGTGATGTTGTTAACATTGAGATAATTTGCCCTGTTGAAAGATTCAAGCCAACGTGCTGGCTTGAACTCATCACGACTTCGCCCCAAATCTGCTTGTCCAGATTCTGGGCGATTGAAAGTACTCCCGTCCGAGTCCGTTCGGGTGTAGCTTTTCGGTCCACCACCAGCCCTGGGACGGCATGTCTTAGTAGTTTTCTGGCCTCCTTCGCTACTACAACAAGATGGTGTATTTTCTGGGTCTGGTTATAGCGAACCGATTCCTGTAGATTGTGCGGCTCCGCGAAGTCATCAATTCCCTCCTGCAACTTCGATATACGGCTGGATGCTGGCAGATATGGTGGAGACAGGCTGTCATGGCAATCGATGTGTTGTCGGCACTAGCGCTAACGACTGGAAGGTTCAAACATCAGAACAGCTCCTGAAGCGAACGCTTTGTCTACTTACATGGTATTCATTGCCTCAATCAGCATCTCACCAAACTCAGCCGGTTCCCCGTTAGCCTTCCGCATTTTCATAAAGTGTGATAGCAAGTCTGCCCAGTCAACTGGATTCTCCACGTTCATCATCGCTTCAACTTTCAAGACGCTCCACTTCCGAAAGTCTTCAAAAATATCAGCTTGCCCAAGCAGTGTACGCAGCTTTCGCATGATTACGTTGTTGAATGGGATTGCCCTGGAACATGACCTGATCCAGAGATGGTCCAGAACCATCGTAGTTTGCCTTACGTACTGGCATGGTATTGGTTTCTATCTCCAGATGACTTAGTGTAGCCCGTGTCTCAGCTCCGCGACAAAGTCAAATGCGAGAGCTTTCACCGTGCACGCTGGAAACGCACGCTGTACTGCTCCACACCCCATGGGGTGAAGGGAGAAGATGCCTGCTGTTGCTTCTCCCGCGGACCAGTCGAAGGCGAAGGCGAACCGGCCATGCGGGGAAAACAACAGTACGAATTAGGTCTAGTCGAAACGCGCTCCACATGTGGGGTAAGCTACGAGCTACGCTACCCCACATTCGCCCTCTCCTCGACCTTGGGAACTGTTGGACTGGCGGTTGGAGTCAGCTGACTAGTGCGACAACCCCTTTTTAGCTTGTGGACATGAAGCCTTTCCCAAGCCTAAGAGAAAATAGCACCTCCGCGATGTATACGGCCATCTTTGCAGTTGGCACGGCGCTCCTTACGCTGTTATATGCCTTTGGCACTCGGCGTCGTCTGCCAAAAGGCTACCAAGCTGTTCCGGGGCCGAAAGGCTTACCTCTCATCGGCCACACAACTCTGCTGGGTGCCGAACCTCAGGCTCAGCTCAAAGCATGGGCAAAGGAATATGGCCCTGTTTTCAAGCTTCGCCTGGGCTGGGAGGACTGGATCTTTGTCACCGAGCCCGGCGCAATCAGGGAAATCTTCGACAAACAGTCAAGAGTGACATCTGGTCGCGCTCCTATGCCTGTCATCTCTGACCTTTTGTCTGGTGGCAAGCGATTCTTGTTGCAGACGTACACTCCCGAATGGCGGAAGCTGAGAACTATCGTGCACAAGCTGCTCACGCCCAAATCATCGTCTACCTTCAAGCCTAGCCAAGAATTTGAAACCAAACAACTTCTGCACGACATATACACCAGCTCTAAGGCAGAGGACCAAGGGAGTTTCTACATGCATGTTAGGAGGTATACGACTTCAGTAATCATGACATCCACTTACGGGCGGCGGATCTCCGAATGGGTGAGTTAGACCTCTTGGCAGTCAATGGCACAAAGCGAGCTGACACGATTCAAGAAATGCGAAGACGTAGAAGAGATTTACGGCCTCATGAAGGACTTCTCGGATGCGGCAGTTCCAGGTGCATACATTGCGGACGTTGTGCCACCATTAGCAAAGCTACCATCTTGGATGCAGTGGTGGAGAAGATCTGCTCTGAAGGCGTACGAAAGGCAAGCTTCAATATGGCTGAAGTACTGGAATCGGCTCCGCGCCCAGACCAAGACGAAGACTGCTCCGGAATGCTTCGCGAAGCAGCTCGTCGAAGATGTTGACCAGAGAGACGATATTGACGAAGTGACGGCAGCATTTGTGGCAGGCAGTAAGTGCGCCAAGCTCCAAGTGGCATATAGGCTTCCGGCTTAACATATAAATCTAGCGATGATTGAAGCTGGATCGGAGACCACAAGTTCATCATTGAACAGCGCATTCAAGTATCTTGCAGCTTACCCAGAAGCCCAAAAGAGGGCGCACGAGGAGATCTCCCGTGCCATTGGCGACGGCCGATCTCCAACCTTTGACGACGAGGACGATCTGCCATATATCCGGGCGATGGTGAAGGAGATCTTACGACTTAGGCCGGTCACAAACATGGGCTCCCCACATTATACCACCGAGGACATGACTTACCAGAACTACTTCATACCCAAGAATACCGTCGTTGCAATCTGTCAATATGCCGCCCATTACGACTCCAGATATCCTGAACCTGAAGCCTTCCGACCCGAGCGGTATCTTGACTACCCACTCAAGGCAGGGGCATATGCCGCGCACCCAGACCCCTACGCGCGAGATCATTTTAGCTTTGGCGCCGGTCGGCGTATCTGCCCGGGCATGCATTTGGCAGAAAACAGTATGTTCATCGTCCTCGCGAAGATTCTATGGGCCTTTGAGATCAGACCTGTGATAAGACCCGACGGCAAGGAAGAGAAAGTTGACGTGTCGGATCAAGCGTACGAACAAGGTATCAATACGCTGCCGAAGCCTTATCGCATGCGCTTCTTGTCACGAAGTCTAGCGCGGGAGGCGAAGATGCTTCAAGAGTGGAAGGAGGCTGAGTCCACGGGCTACTATCTTGGGAATATCAGGGTGGATGCGACGGGCATGGTCCTGTCTGCATAGAGAAGTTCAATTAGGATGTGTGAGGCACAAATCATCTCGTTTGTGTTGATGTTGAGTGTACACCAACGCCGCTTGTACCGTGGGCGTTTATAACCGCCGAGCTTTTCATTCGCTTCCATATAGAAACTTCGAAAAGAGTCAGTCCGGCGGCTCGAGTCAGTCATTCACCTATCAATGCTGGAGACAAGTTTACTATCATATTGGTGGTAATTCTGCTTTGACATTTCAAGACTCGCTCAGGGACGATCACAACCCAACAACACTGTTTCGCCGTGCGAAGCAAGCCACGTTCCACAGCCTAGCAATGGTCTATAAGCACAGCATCCGAACATGAGAACTCTTGAATTGGAGAGTGAGCTTTGCAATCTTCATTGTTACGTATATCGCACTATCTCACCTCGCATTGTGTTCAAGACGGAGCATTGCACGGTTGTCATGATGCTTGGGACGTTTTCCTTTCATCATTTGCATCTCATGATCATGCTATTAGTCAACCACCTAGGACCGGGAACTCCCACCTACGCCGTTCAGCGCTTGTACAGCTTGGAAATATCTAAATTGATCCAGCATTGTACTTGCCATAAGGTGGATGCGTTGATGCTCAACGCTGTGGGAAAGCACGAGGACTTGCAAGAAGCAAATTTCTTTATATCGGTTTAACACCGTAGTAGCAGAATGTTGAACGATATCTTTAACTCTTTCGATGAATTTCGAAGAAGGTTATGCAAACCACAAAAGGGTCCGCTGGCGACCGAGCAAATGAGTCTCCAGAGTCGGCTGACAATTTATTGTGACCGAACGAAGCAATTGATTTTAAGCTAACTGAACACAACTTCAACCAAAGCATATCAGTCATTCCGCATCGCTTATCAGACTTTCTGTGCCGCCGACGATGCAGGGGTAAAGTGTTGCGAGAAATCACACTTGAGAATATTCACGCCCTAAAGCTGGGTTAGCCGATTCGTTGCTCATTGCAGATTTGGCGTCCAAAATAGCCGAAGACTCCATTGGACGTAGCTTACCGTATTGAGCTGCCTCGCCAGATCGTTGTCTGATCCGGCCTTTAGGCAAAGCTTGAAGAACTCATTGTTCTCTGTAGCTTTCTCCGGATCGTTCTCAAACAGTCGTCGAAAGTTGCCACTAGATATCGGGTCCACGACCGTCTCGTATTTTTCCATCCGCTTCTCCGAATAGATGTCCAGGATTTCTTCGCCAGCTTTGCCATGGTGAATGGCGAGCAAGCAGTCACACAGGCCGCCAACGTCAACAATACCACTCGTCAAGCCCATTCCACCGCTGGTAGTCGACAAGCATCAGAATGATTCTGCCAAGCGGATCATATACTGGATTAGCACGGAAACTTACAAAGGATTGCACAAGTGCGCGGCATCTGCAGCCAGTAGGAATCTTCCAACACGCATCCTGTGAGCCAGGCGCTGGTGGACTTTGTACGGGCTGATGTTAGCCAACTTGTATAGATCTGGGTCTGGATGACCGGGTAGGATCTCCTTGAATCTCATGGGTTGTCTCGCTATGAGCTCTTCCCGCGTAAGACCAGTGATGTCCCCGTAGGTCACTCGCCAGAGGCCGTCGTTGGAAATCTTCGCGGCCATAAACCAATTGTCCGGATCAACGATAAAGTTGGAGTCGTCCTACCCAAATTTCTTGAAGTTATAGTAGGTCTATTAAACCATCATGTTAACGAAACTGATCACAGCCGGAATGGTGACAATAATACTCACGTTCGTGGCAACAACCTGTTTGTCCCATGTGAAGCCTGGGAATTCCCAGTCGCCGAAAAGGCTTCGCCTGATTTTGCTGTTGGCGCCTTCACAGCCGATGATATACTGCGCTGCAAACCGCCTCTCTCCGCCCTTGGTTTTCTTTTCACATCCACCCAGGCTTTTTTCCCATCTTGCCCTATGTCCACAACTTCGTGGTCGAACAGGATCTCGACTTTACTCCGTTGATCAAGATGGCGCTTCAATATCATTACCAACTTGTCCAAGGGAAGGCAAACCATCCTGTCCGGTGCGTCTCCAAGGACATCGGCATTCAATGATGCTATCTTTTCACCGTTGATCTTCCTCCAGCTTACGCCATGAGGTTGAAATCCTTCGGCCTTGACATCGTCGATGACGCCGGCACGTATCAACTCTGTTACCGCCGGCGCTGCATAATGTGTTGCGCGAGTATTTGTATCCAGGCTTTGGCCCATGTCCATCAGAGTGACAGGTAGGCCATTTTTAGACAGGATCAGACCTGCTAGGAGGCCTGCTGGTCCTACCCCGACAACGATAATCTGTTTTGTGTTCGGTCAGTAGCAAGCTCAGCAGATTCAATTTTTGTCTCTGGCACTGACATTCTTGATGGCGCTGACGTTGTCAAGTGAATCCATGACGGAAGGTAACGGACCAGGGGACGTGAATCTGTACGCAACGATTGCAGCAGTTGTATATTTTTTTTGTGGCTAGCGTCGAGACTGACAAGACAAGCATTTGCTGTTTCTAAAATTTGAGACGCATGTCATCTCTGCCGATTACAGGCATGCGGGTTTAGCGAAATATAGCATGCTACCTTTCGAAAGCTGTCTGCGGGGACAATTACACGATGTGGGGGATTCTCGGGGTAGTTCCTGCTTATTGGATGACTCAGGTTAAATTGATGTGAACTCTGATTTCTATAGACGTCTAGCTAGTTGTATATATACTAGGGGAAGGAAGGGGGGCCACCCCTGGGTGGCGCGCTAGTAAGTTCAGCTGAACACTGCACAGCTGAGTTTTCAGCTGGGCTCTCCACAGCTGAGATCTCAGCTGTGTTCTCTACAGCTGATGTTCGGAGTAGCTTTCTAGCATATGAGTTGTTGATCCTAGGTTGTAGTGCTGCAACCTGAGTGGATGCTTGACCCCTATCCAACTCCACGAACGTGTTCCATCCAGCCGGTGAACTGCGATAATGGTATGCTTGGAGAATTTGCAGCAGCAAATATTTGGAATGATGTTATGGTTTGTTTGATATACCCACATGGGCCATATCAGACGGCCTTGGGAAACTTCCATTTCTGTCAAAGATTCAGGTCGCAAGAAGAGCTATATGCACACGAGAAGCACCTATAATAGCCAGTGAGAGCTTCTATGGCACTACAGAGAGAGCAACGAGCCGTTTGAGATTATGTAGTCTGCTCTAGGGCTACATTCAGGAGTTTGCCGGTGTCAAAACGTGGGCGCCATTGCTAGGGCGCAGCATTCCTGTCACTTGATACATGAAAGTACGTCAACTACTAAATTCTACGATATAGTTACATATGAAGGGTACGGTGTATCTTCTGACAAGTCGCCGTATGCGCTCCAATGCCTGCCGACACGTGTCTGCTCCTCAGCTTCATCTGCAATGGCAATGGCTAGATCCGCAGCAGTAATACCATGCAGCCGGCCCTCCAGGTCTGACGGGTCATCTTTGGCCGCAGATTTAAGAGGTATTTCATCAAAGATAACCTCATACCTGCCGCTTCGCGGCCCAGGGCGATACAAAGCCGGGGGAGAGATGTATGTCCATCGGAAAGACGTGTTCCCATCAAAGAACATGAAGGATGTCCTGCAGGCCGTGACGAATACTAGTGCAGAATCGTTGCTCCTTGCTTTCTCTTCGTATGCAGCGATGATCGCGCGAGACTCCTCTGTTGCCTCGCCCTCCCTTTGCAGCTTGCGCGCGTTCCTGTAACCGCGCAGTGAGAATCCCATTGAGCCTAAACGGTCCTCCATGTACGAGACATGCGCTTCGCTGTCAGCTATTCCGCGCCTATATGCGAGCCACCACTCGTTGCTCTCGCACACGCTCTGAAATGGCTTGTCAGGCATGTGGAGGCTTCCGCAACCCCCAACCATGATGAAGTAGTTCACTTTGGAAGATTTGGCCGCGAGCACGATCTTTCGAGTAAGCTCGAGGAAGGGCTCTGATGGAGGTGCTTATTAGTTCCCAGAACGCGTTGCAAGAATTTCTCGCGGATGAGGACTCACGGTATTGCAAAGCACCCTCTCCTGCAGTATGAGGCCCATACTCGTTGACAAGGACCTCGAGGCCTTTGAACGCCTCAGCAAGCTCCTGGATACTGGCTTTGGTAACATCGATACTTCTAGGCTCGTAGCTGGGGTTCTTGCCTAGCTTCGACGGAAAGCGCGAAATGCCCACAATCTTGTGCCCTCTGTTGAGCAGCTCGACGCAGAGATAACTGCCGCCAAAGCCGGCCGGACCAATGATGCCAATGTTCAAACTCTTTCTCGAGGGCATATTCGCTTAACTGTGTCAGCACAATATTACTTTCAGTGTCTGCCGAGTCGTGATTTCAAAGTGAGCCTGGTGTTAGGAAACATTTAGGTACCTGCCACAAAAGATATAGGCCGAGCACGCGAGCGTGAAAAACTCGAGTTCCAAAGTTGTGGGAATTGGTCCACCGAGCACCGGGCGAAGCGGTGATGCATGCTCCGAACGTGGGTCCCCAAAGCCGAGCCCCACATGTTTCTTTGCAGATCCCCACCTACTGTATTGGGGTAGGTTCTAGAATGAGAATACTCCACTCCACATGCGGGGAACGAAGCGCAGTTTGTGGGGTAGGAACGCATAATGGTCGCGGAGTAGTGGCTGACCCCACCACGTAGGTCACTATGCACGTAAGATACTTGCAAGCTTGAACAATCTCTCTAAGACGCGCGTGCCATCCTCGATACTTCTCCATCACTGTGAGTGCTATGTGCGCTCAAACCGACAGTGATTAGCGACCCCATCAAGGCGCCTCCCCAGCACGTACAGCTCGCAAAAATTGTTCTCGGTTTGTAGTTGGAAGGACGGACATGAGCACCTCGTCACTGCCCTGTCGCAACCATTCGACATCGTGTGCCATAGCAATATGCATTCCATGCCCGTCTTCAGCCTCTCGCAATCGCCGTATAGTGTCCTCGGCTGCGTTCACATCTTCGTGTAAGCATGCTTTACCCCCCGGGATATCGAAAAAAGCGAAGTCTGCTTGTCCATTCAGTAGCTGCCTAAAAACAGCTTTGGTAAGCACAGTTCATGAGCAGAGGCCCGCGTGGCAAGTACCTTGAATGACAGCAGTCGCTCGCCAGGAGGATCCAAGAGGACGCACTCCCATTCAAACTCAAGCGTGCTGCAGCAGCGAGATTTCCAGGCATATGACCGGGTGCGTCTATGATCATGAATGAACCGTCTCCGAAAAAGTCTAAAGCTCTCTCGAATGGTCCGAATTGCTTCCATTCACCTGTGATCTCTGCCCAGTTTTCTGAAGCATACCCATCGCTATCGAAGAACCTCCCATCCCAGAGACTCTTGCTCGTCGCGACTCCGTCGTCTAGATGTCCAGGCGAACAGTGTGTCTTGGTACCTCCTCCAAAAAGTCCTTTGGCTTTGGGGAACTCTTCTTGGATAGGCCGGCAATGATCCCAATGTGCATGACTATATCACTAGTCAGCGGACAGGGTAGTTAAGATGAGTGATGCGCTGTGTACCTGAAAATCACAGTGTCTATCTGTCCATAGCTGCTGTCCAGTGCTTCGAGCTGCTCATGTAGGGTCTTTTGAGGGCCGACGGGATTCGCGCTTTCCCATTGTACGTCCAGTACCATAGGCGTATAAGCTGATCGATCCTACTCCGTTAGCCGTCAGTCTAGGACAATAGCCTCAAGCTGCTGTGAGGCCGCTGACCGAGCTGATGCCAACATCCCAAAGAATGTGACGGCCAGAACCTGGATGAAAGACATGGAAACACCAGTCGTATAGACGGAACAAGTTTGGCTCCGCGTTCGCGTGTAATTTAGACATATCTGCTGTTGAGAAACTGCCGCCGTCCAAGAGATTAACGCGTACCGTTGCCGATTCGTCTACGAGGCCAGACTCAGGACACGAAGATGGCATTGTGAGATAATGGCAATGCAAATTGAGAGTTGATACGCAAAATTTCTGCATGTAAGCAGGAATGGGTGAAGAAGTACAGGCGATGCTGACAAATTTGAGGATGTGGGGGTGTCCCTGGGGACGCTGTTTATGAGTGGGCCAGGCGTTAATACTGGACCCCCGGCTTCGAGGATCGCGGGCTTGAGCTCTGACTATAGTTTTGAATATATGACCTTATTCCGCTCCGGTAACGTTTCAGCACACATTTCAATCATTTGGTGCTTCTACGTGACCCATATAATTCTCAAGACGCGAAGATGGAGCAGAACATCGGCTTTATAGGTAATAGCCTCTGGCACTTGCACAGCCTGGATGAATCGGACTAATATGGTCAAAGGACTCGGAGCTATGGGTTATCCAATGGCTAAGAACATAAGGACCAAGATGAGCCGGCAATCGAATCTATGGGTTTATGACGTACAGAGAGAGGTCTGCGAAAGATTTGCGCAAGAATTCAAAGATTCCGGGCCGATATCGATCGCGAACTCAGCAAAAGAAGTCGCCCAGAACGCCTTGACAATCGCCACGATTGTACCTACAGGCCACCATGTCCGTCAAGTCTATCTAGGCGAATTGAGTGGCGTGACAGCCGCGAAAGGATTGCCACATGACAAGGAACGACTGTATCTGGAGTGCAGCACCATTGATATGGCGACGGCTAGGGATGTTGGGCAGAAGCTCGAGGGAATGGGCATGGGTCGTTATGTTGACTGTCCAGTATCCGTACGTCTGTGCCTCTCAGATGCTTGAATATAATCTTATGATCATTCTCTCGCAGGGCGGCGTGCCGGCTGCACATTCTGGAACCTTGTCGATGCTGGTAGGAGCCTCGAAACCCACACCTGGAGAAGCAGAACGAGGCGTAAGTAAGCGGTTGCAAGATTTACTGCTATGGATGGGCGATGCGAAGAAGCACTTCTACTGCGGCGATCTTGGCTCAGGCCTGGCTGCGAAGATATGCAACAACTATCTGTCATGTACAATCCTACTGGCTAACGCCGAAGCCATGGCGACTGGCGTCAAGCTTGGTCTAGACCCGAAAATTTTGTATCAGGTCATTGCAAACTCCACGGGACAGAATTTCATGTGCGATCACGTCTGCCCCGTTCCCGGCGTGGTCCCTCATGCCCCGAGCAGCAACGGCTACAAACTGGGATTCAAGGCGCAGATGCTGTCCAAAGATGTTGGGCTAGGGATTGAGGCTGCGAACAGTGTTAACATCAAACCCTCTATTGGCGAAGCTGCTATAGCCGTGTTTGATCAGGTTGGCAAGGACGAGCGATGTATCGTAAGTTTTGTTTGTTCACGGTAGCGCTGGAGCCGCTTCTGATGTTTTCTAGGACCACGACGCATCTGTGGTATATCGCTTTCTTGGGGGACCAGAATAGGCTATATCAGTACTAAATATTGGATCAGTTGAGCTCAATGCGATGCAAGTGACTTAGTGGAACATGAAGCTGCATTTCGGAGAGACCAAAACTGCGCGCCTGGCTAGCTTCAAGATCATGGGCTCAATCTAGGTACCCGCTGCATGCTATTGCATTCAGCAATGGCACTAAGCGGAGGAAGGACTCTAGCAAACAATGAACGCTCGAGAAGCAGCTTGTGAATCAGAGTGTTTTGCAGAATCTGCCTTGATGCTGTATTGGCCATAACGTAAGGTAGAGAACCATGCCGGCGTAGTGGTCCATCCCGGCATGTGGGGAGACTTGGTCTTCTCCCCCATCCGTGCATGTCCAGCTAGTCCCCTCTACCCCACATGGTGATAAGTGTGCAGGGAGTAGGTTGGATAGTACAAGACATGACCCATATCACCCAGCAGAGCGGGCCCTTGTATAAGTGCACAGAACACTGGTCCAATACTGGTCGTGCTTCATCTTTCAAAACCTCATTGACCAGCACAATCCTTTATCCGGTCTCGGTTCATTCGTTAGGTAGCCCTTCAACATGAAGCTCAGTCCTTTAGAAGACCACTCGGCCCTATTCCAGGTTCCTGGGACCATCGTGCTGTCAGACGCGACCGAAACCGACCGCCTTGACCTTAAGCGAAACCCAAAAGGCGACATCATCCTCAGCCCACAGCCTTCAGAAGACCCCAATGATCCCCTCAACTGGCCGACATACAAGAAATTAACCGTCGTCATCATTCTGATGTTTGGTTCCTGCGTTTGCGCTTCCACCATCGGTCCCCTGCTCAGCGCCAGCTTGTTCGTTCTCTCCGAAGACCTGCACCGACCCCTCTCGGACATTACGTTGACCACAGGCTACACGCTTCTGGCCTCAGGATGCGCTGGGCCCTTGGTCTCATCGATTGCCCGCAAGCTCGGCAAACGCCCGGCATTCATATTTTGTTCTTTCATGGGCTTGCTGGGCTCTATCATCGGAGCCGTTAGTGCTTCATACAACGGCCTGCTCGCCGCACGTGTTGTGCAGGGTTTCGCAACCTGTGCTTACGAGTCCCTCGTCATCAGTGTTGTTGGCGACATCTTCTTTGTCCATCAACGCGGATTGTATTCCTCCTTCATGATATTCACCCTCAATTGCGTCTCCAACATGAGCCCCATCGTCTGCGGGCCGATCACGAATAATCTTGGATGGCGATGGCTGTTTATTCTTCTTGCAATCATTATTGGCGTCCAACTGGCCCTCTGCTTCTTATTCGTGCCCGAAACGACCTACCGGAGAGATCCGCGCTACAACACCGACGAGACTGCGAATACGAACCTTGAAGAACTAACAAAGATCGAGCATCAACACAATGAAGTCCTCGATGAACCGATAGCGGACCGGGATAAATCCGTCAGGGAAGTCACGGGAATTCCAATTCCAAAGAAGAAGACGTGGCTCCAAGAACTGAAGGTCTACAATGGCATCATGAGCGACGAAAGCATCTTAGCTATGTTTGCTGCTCCTTTCCTCTCCTGCACGAATCTCGCGGTCTTCTGGATGGTCATTGTGTCCGGAGGGGTGACATCGTTCTACGTCGCCGCCTCGTATGTGGTTGCCCAGAT
The DNA here is from genome assembly GCF_010093595.1 of Mytilinidion resinicola. NCBI lineage: Eukaryota > Fungi > Ascomycota > Dothideomycetes > Mytilinidiales > Mytilinidiaceae > Mytilinidion > Mytilinidion resinicola. Next base: position 2,914,897 of record NW_022985439.1, read on the forward strand.
CTTTTCGCCACCACCGTACCTCCTCAACGCGTCCCAAGTTGGCTACACCTTTCTCGGACCGTTTATAGGCGGAATTCTGGGAACATTGGCGGTAGGAGCCATCAGCGACTCGATTGCGCTTTGGCTCACGAAGCGAAATAAGGGCATTTACGAACCCGAGTTCCGTCTGGTCCCGATCTTGCTAGGTCTGGCCGCTGGAGCCGGCTTCATAGGGTTCGGCTATGTCACGTCCATGAGCGGCAGCGTCTACACTGCAAGCTTCCTCTGGGGTCTTTCCATCTTCGGAGTCACGTTTGTCGTGGTCCCCTCGTCCGCCTACATTATCGACGCGTTCCGTGACCTTAGTCATGAAGCTTTCATCGCCGCGATGATGTTCAAGAACTTCATTTTCTACGGATATTCCACCTTCATGAACGACTGGACTGCTTCTGCTGGACCCCATGCAGCGTTTTATACTTTCGGCGGAGCCACGTTCGCGCTCGTGCTGACTACTGTTATAGTCTACATCTGGGGGAAGCGCTATCGAAGCTTCTGGCACCGCCACAATATGTTCGAGAAGCTTCATATTCGCTCACAAGTAGAGATGTAGTTCCGCGCTTGCAGATGCGCTGCCAGCGCCATTGAGTTAGTAAATAAGTTATTGATGACATGTCGTGTGTATTGTAAGGTTTAACAGTCTATATAGTAGGCAATTGAAGTTGTTGCAGCATCACTCTTAGCTAGTAGACATAGAGAACCATAACTCGCTCAGTGACGCGTGGCCTTTACGGCTTCACGGTTGACCAAAGCATTTGTGTATGGGGCCTTGGGGTTGAGCGTCTTAAGAGGAGAGAAGCGAGACAGATCGTACCGATCAGAATTCCACAGTGAGAATCAATCCTCTGCTCGAGGCGTTCATCCCAAGAATCTGTAGCCTGGTGTTAGTTTGAAGCAGGGTACTAGAATGAAGAGCATTGAAAAAAATTGGAATTCTCTGCAATTGCAAGAAGAGTGCAGACGCGTTGACCATTTCGTCGAGATCTATCAAGGTTCTTCCCAAGTCTCTACATGTATGGTGCCTTTGGCGTCTTGGCCTTAGCTGCGTTCCAAAACAATCACCAGAATTCAACTATCACCAGCTTCGTAGTTTTTACGACACACCCATGAAACAATCCTCGTGCCCTCTTCGTGTAGGCAACGCGCTCCTAATTTCATGATGCAGACACAACTGAGCCTGAACGGGGTGTCAAGGATGAAACGCTACTGTGCACCCGGCAAATGTAGTGGAATGGTCGGCAGTACGGGGTGGCCGGCACCAAGGGGGTGGCCAGATCCAGGTACGTCAACTCAGTGCTGATTCACCGGCCCATGATTTGTCTGTCCTTACCGGGTCTGTGCTTAGTGCCGAGGGGACCCCGCATTTTGAACATGAATCCTTTCCCTCGCCCAGATTGTCGCAACCTAGCTCTTGACAATCCATCACCCGACGAAGGCTGCGAACTGCCCGAGATCTCGTCGAACATGCTGCAGACGTCTGTTATTTCCTTTCCGGTACATAACGGGCCTCTGGACAGCGAGGGAGCCACTAACAATACCATCGCCAATCAATCCAGGCCGACACACGCCTTCAAGTGCTCGCAATGTCCCAAGGTCTTCAAAAGAAGCGAACACTGCTCTCGCCACGAGCTCTCACATACAAATGAAAGACCATTTGCTTGTCAGTTCTGCAACAGGTCTTATGCTCGCAAGTATGTCTCCACTGCAAGTTTCAGTCAGGCTCAGTATAGTTGATTTTATTGCCTTCTTGAAGAGATCTCGTCAAAAGGCATGAAAGGACCATCCACGCCGACGAGTACAACGCCCTGGTCAATCCCAGCGATCCCAAACAGAAACAAGGCGACGGCAATGCCAATACTTCTGCTGGAGATCGCGATGTTATTCACCTTCACACCAGTAGTTCTGATCAATCAGACCGAGATGCGGCCAATGCAAGGGACTTCGCCATATCAGATGAAGAGACTCTAGCGACTCACAATGAGACGCCGACCATATCGAGCAGAGCCACCTTTTCCGGCGACCCCAATACAATCACAATTGGCTCGAGTACGTCGGCGTCACGTTCGTCCTCAGTATCTTCCTTCTTGCCCTCCGCCGACGCTGCCGCGCTGAATAATACGACAACCAAATCGCCAGAGAAACGCCGTCGCACCTCAAGATCCTCAGGAAATGCACGGATCCATGGACGGTTTTCGCCCATCCAGTCGCGATCGCCCATACCGGACTCTCAGCATGTCCACTTTAACATCAGCGACTTGCTAGTCCCGTCACCGTTTGGACCATCTTCAAGCTGGGAGAATCAGGTCGATTACTTTGAAGCCGAACAAGGTCGCAACAAGCGCCAACGACTGTCTGAGGACGCTCTATCACTGCAACCTGTCCAAAATGACGAGACTTTCCCATTGCCCACACCGGCAACATTGTCATCAGACGATGCACAGAACATGTTCCGTTCACTCGATTTCATGGACGTTGATATGGAGATCGGAGGAGTCAGTAATGAGTTTTTCTTCTATCAAATTACACAGCAGCAGGATCCATCCTTGAACGCATGCGAGAATGTGGGCAACCTCATTGACACCTCGGATGCCTCCAATTTCGGACTGCCAAAACCCACGACTGGCTCGCCTTCGGGACAGTCCTCGGACTCTGTCAGCGACACTGGAACCGAAAGAATCGATCGAGTACGCCTGCCAATGATTTTGAAGGAGAAATCGGAAAACCCGCCTAGACTGGCAGTTGACGACGCTGCGTTTCAATCAGTCTGTGCTGATGCCTATCAACGGCTAGAGATCAGCGAGCTTCAACTCCCTTTCAAAAGCCGCCGAGAGCTGCAGCATTTGTTGAATGGCTATCTTGATTGCTTCCACCGACATTTGCCCATCATTCATCTGCCTTCGCTCCTGGTGTCGGAAGCGCCTAGTCCTCTCATTTTTGCCATGTGTTGCATTGGAGCACTATACCGACTTGATCGACAGAAAGCTCGGAAGCTATATGTAATGAGTGCCAGTATCTTGAAAACGGAGCTTGCAAAGCATACTTACCCATCTCCGGCCACATCGAATTATAACATGTCCGCCGGAGATCAGGAAGCAAATCAAATGGTGGAACTACGGCCCTTGTGGTTCATGCAGGCGCGCACTCTTCTGCTGCTATATGCTGCGCTTGGCAACGACAGTGCGATAATGAAGACGGAGCTTGACGGGCTGGGGGTATTTACGACTGTGAGTGCCCTGATATCTTGTTAATGAACCGAGCTAACAACCAAGGACTATCGATCTCGACGATCTGCCCTTCTGACCAAGAGTCGCCAGCACGCAGAGCTTCGATGGCCGGAGTGGATTCAAATCGAATCGACTAAAAGATTTCTGTGCGCTATGTTCATTTGCAGCAGCCTTCTCGTGCTTGTCTATGGTCTCCCCCCCGGTCTCAGCATTACACAGGACCTTGAGATTGAGTTACTCGAAGAGGAAAAGCTATGGAGTGCTTCAACAGCTGAAGAGTGGCGAGCCATGCGAGACCCTGAAATATCAGCACCAACAAGGACCATACGAGACGTGATGGGAGATATGCTGGCAGGCATGACCAACGATAGCAACGAATATTCACCGTACTACGTCTCGGGATTTACGACACTCGTCATAACACATGCGGTCAACGTGTACGCTTGGAACCTAAGCCAGTTCACCCACTTGCACATTTCTCCGTTCTCAGATCTATCGGGTGTCGCGCCAAATACATTGCTCTCGAACGCCTTGACAACGCTCGCAAGATGTCGCGAAGTCTTGCAACTTGCTAAACCAGAAGGCATCGAGTCCCTGTGGCACAACCCCGAAGGGCCGCTACTTCTGAACTGCGAAGCCATGCTACGTGTCGCTTATACGCGGCTATTCCTTAATGCGAGTATGCCTGATGGCATCGTGCTTCTCCTCAACAGTCCAGAAGAGAACGTTAGATTGTTGACGCGGTTTGTTGCTGCTAGACAAGAGCGAAGTCCTCTCATTACTAAAGCAATGGCAAGCATGTGTGAAGCATTCTCTGTGCCGTCAAAAGCGGGCTATCTGCTTGTGCAGAAGACGGCAGCGATTAGTTGGAGCGTCGAGCATGCTGTTGCAGGCTGGGGCTGCGGTAGGTTTTCCTTGAGACGGCTCATATCGCATTTACTGACGACTTCTTCCAAGTCCTGCTGCTCTCGAAATGGATACACTGTCTCGAGACGCAATTAAGCGAGGATCCCATTACCGATGCAGAAGGCGAGATCATCTCCCAAGTCAAAGCAGCGCTTGAGGGAATGGACATCGAGTACAGCGAGAACGGTTCACTTGCAGCTGCCGTTGTGAAGAGCTGGGCTCCATTAATGACCGATGTATGTCGCGCTGTTTATTTCGTGTGGTGTTTATCCAGCTAATACGATTTCAGGTTTGGGTTTGGGGAATCACTACGAAGATGGGCCGCCTTCTAATGGATCTTGCAAAGGTCTATGAAGCTAGCTCAAGGAAAGCTAGGAGCCTCCGGGAAAGGACTTAAGAAATTAGGTTTCGCTGATAGGATCTAGACTGGGCTCGGACGAGCTTAGAATTTATTAAGGACTATTTATCTGCATATTTAAGGTTAACCCATTATTATTGCACTATAAATAGCCCCGGCGGGTGTAAAGGCCAAATATTATGCCCGTATTATAACCTATATCGCGATATATTCCTGTTATATATAATAAGGCGCTTAAAGCAGACTTATAGGTCGGATAGAAGGCTACTATTTTTACGCAAATATAACCTTAGAATAATATTCTTATCTAGAGAATATATTTAAGCCTAATTTTAGGGGGTTAGTACTAGTACACCCCCTTTTTATAGCTATACACCCCCCTTTTTAGTACACGCATACCCTCTATTTTATCTAATCTTCTAATTAGCTAAAGCAGCTTAGAGCTTTATCTAGAGCTCTATTCTTACGTGTATTTATATATATAGCCTTTATTATTTACTTAGGCGTATATAAGCTTATATATAAGGCCGTTTATAAAGCTGTATAAATTAAAAAAAATAAGCTGTAAAATAGAAAGGCTGTATAGCTTTTCTATTTTATATAGCTTTATATATAGCTTTATATATAGCTTTATATATAAGCTTATATATAAGCTTATATAGTCTAAGTCTAAGTTTAGGTCTAAGTATAGAATAGAATTCTATTCTAGAAATACCTATATACCTAGTAGTATACTAAACCTATTAAAACTTTACCTTATTATAGCTTCTTTATATTAAGCCTAGCCCTATAGTATTGCCGCCTATACCTACTTTTTACCCTAATTAATATACCTCTTAACTTTCTTATTATATACTATAAGCTAATATAAAACCTTTTTTTAGCTAAGCCTCTATACTTAAAAATAAGGCTAAGGATAAGGTATAGGCTAAGGCGTAGGCTAAGGCGTAGGCTAAGTACTATTTTTCTTTTAAAGTGCTTTTTTCTGCAGTACCTTATTCTTTATACTAGGCAGCCGGCCGCGCTTTTTAGCTATAGGTACTACTATATACGCTGCTATATATACTGCTATATATACTGCTATATATACTACTATAGGTGCTACTATAAGTACTGCTATAGATATAGCTATAGGCCTAAAAAAAGCTAGATTAACTAGTATAGCTATTAACTAATAGGTATTCTAAGTAATAGGAGCTAGATAAAAAACTATAGAAATAGGCGGTGCTAGTAGTAGAGCTATTACTATACGTTCTAGAGGTATATTTATATATCTACTATATTTAGTTTACTATAGTATTTTACTAGGCTATAGCCTAGCGCTAATATATACGCTTTTTTTATTATAGTATAGTACGCTAGCTATAGCAGCTAGAGGGCTATAGTAAGTGTATTATAGAGGGAAAGTATTAAATAATAATATATAGTAATAGAAAAAAGCTGTTTAGTATAATAGTTAGTAGAAGTTCTACTTATTAAAAAAAAATAAACCGCTTACCCTTTTTATAGGGGCAGGGAGGCGCTCTTATCCTGCAGTTACCTAGAACTTTTAAATACTAGCTAATCTAAACTAACCTAGTCTATACTATACTAGCAGGGCCTATAACTAATATTACTAAAGCAGCTTTACTTATAGGGCTTTACCTTAAAAGCTATTATAATAGTATTTTTTTTCTTTTAAGAACTATTTTTAGTTCTATAGAAAATATATAGGTGGCCTAAATAGGCGGTAAAAAATTAGAAGTATAGGGAATTAGGGAAGTATTAGCTAATTAGAGTGCGCTAAGCGCTAAGTTATCTACTAGTATAGAATCGATATATTTTATAACTAAGCTTTTTTCTTTTTTATTACTTTTATACTCTTTTTCTTTATTCTAAAGGTTTTTTATATTTACTTACTATTTAATCCTGCTTACCTATAGGCTTATTTAAACTAATTTAGATACTTTTAGACTAGTTTACTAAAATCCTTTTAATAGCTTTCTAAGGTTCTTTTAATTTACTTACTATTAGATTATTATAATAGGTCGTCTCTTCTATACCTTCTAAGTATTATATACTAAGGCAGGGTATAGGTTAAGTTGTTATTAGGGTGTAATAGTCTTTAAAAGGTAAGGTAAAATCAATTTTAGGTATAAAACGGGGTTATTACTTCTAATAGGTAGTATTAAAGTCTTAAGTTAAATATAAAGTTCCTATTTATAAAAAGGAGCGTTTTTATATATAAAAGCTCTGTTTTAAGAAATCTATAGCTTAGTTTAGATTATTATACTCGGTTACTAATCTTCTAGTTCCTATATTTACAACCTAGCTCTTAAAAATTACTTTTTAATTTTTCCGATCCTTCTAATCTATTATATAGATCTTTTATCCTGTGATTTCTATTCCTATATCGTTCCTATTTATTAGCAGTCTGTAGGGGAATCTAGGATACTAATATATTCTACACGTAACTTTTTTAGTTCTATAACCTAGTCCTATATTACTATCCTAATTTATCTGCTTATTTCTATAAGTGCCTCTGCGCTTAGGTGGTTAGTACTATAGGTTATAATACTTGCTTCCCCTTTTAAGGCTTTTAGCCCGAAAGTATCTCTATAGTAGGGTCTTGGATAAATAGCTAGCAATACCCTATCTGCTAGGCTGTTATTATACTTTTCTATTTCTTCTTTTACTATACCTAAGGTTCCGAAATCTAAGAAGTTTCTATAATATAACCTCCTGTCTAATTGCTCTATAAAGCTCGGAATTAAAATACTATTCTATTCCTATTATTCTGCTAATAGCCTGCTTTATAAGGTTCTTAAGGGCAATACTTAGTATAGAAAATATATAAAGGTTAGTAGTATATATAATATCTTTAGTATTAGTGCTTCTATTTATAGGTACCTTATTCTATTCTATAGATTTTTTCTAACTTATTAGTATTAAAGCTGGACTATAATATTTATTATCTTAAAAAAAAGGAGAAGGCTGCAGCTAAAGCAGCGCGTAAGCTTCTAGCTAAGTTCTTTTAACTGCAAAAGCAGAAATATCTGCTAACTAAGCGTTATTTTAAAATGCTTTATTATAGGTTTTCTAATCTAGAAGAAATAGAAAAGGAAGATTAGGAAGAGGCCGCGTAGAAAGAATAAGAGCGTGCCGAGCAGGAAGCTTTGCTTCTTGCCTCGGGGTTTGTTATATACGTCCCTTTTTCTTAGGGTATACTAAATACTGCTAGCCGTCCCCTTTACTGCTGTATATTCTAATTATAAAGCAGTAATAATCCGCCTTCGGGTTCCTTTAATCCTTCTTAGTTAGATAGTTTACTATTGCTGTTTTTTTAGGCTATTCCGAGTTCTGGCAGTAAAACTACTATAGGAGTTCCTAGCAGTTTGCTAAACTTTTAACTAGTTCCTATATATTTTTAGAGGTGCTATATCTTTTCTACTTAATTAGGTACTTTTTTTACTAACCGTGCCGTTAGGAATTTAGGATCTGCTTAACCTTATATTTATTATTATTATTAACCTTAATATCGTTTTCTAGTATAGTATTAGGTGGTGCGGGTTCTAGTAGTAATACGTGGAAAACCGGGTGTATTTTTATTCTATCGGGTAGCCTAAGCTTATAGTTTACTAGGCTAATAATATTCTATATTTTAAATAGTTTAATTTTAACATAATCTAACTTTATATTTAGTTATTTCGTTTTAATATTTTTGCAAAGTAGGTAGACTCTATCCCCCCTTCTAAAGGTTAGTGCAATACTCCGGTGTTAATTATAATATCTTGCTAACCTTAGCGTTAGGAATTAGATATCTATTAAAAGCTGCCTTTATAGCTCTTTAATATTTTTAACTAATAGTAGTGCCCTCTAGGCTCTTATACTATTAAGTTAAGGTTTTTAATACGCTTCTAGATTAAAACTATAGTTTATAAAAAAGGGTAATACCTTTATTATTTCTGTAAATGCGCTATTATAGGCAAATTGGGCTATTAGTAGTAATAATATCTAGTTGTCCTGCCTGTAATTAATATAGTATTATAGGTACTATTCTAAAGTCTAATTAAGCCTTTCCGTTTACCCGTCCGTTTAAAGGTAAAACGCTATAAAAAGCTTATACTTTATTCCTAGTTATATAGTAAAGGTCTACTAGAATTTTAATATAAAAAGCTTATTTTAGTCTAAAATTATTTTCTAGAGTAGCCCGTAGTTGCTAATAACGTACTTTAAGAACGCGTAGGCTAGATTTTCTACTATTAATACTTTTTAGTAAGGGATAAAGTAGGTATATTTAGTTAATCGGTCCGTAATTACTAATATTATATTATACTTTATACCTGTTATAGGTTTAATAGACTATAGTAGCTTAACTATAAAGTTCTATATAATAGATTTCTATACCTTTTCCGGTATAGAGGGACTCTTTATTAGCCCGTATAGTGCGTATTATACTGCCTTATTTTTAGTGCACTTGTATTTATATATAATTTTCTCTATTAGTTTCCGAAGTCCGGGGAAATAGAATATTCTTACGATTTTTTCCCTTATCTTTTCCACTCCCTAGTGCCTATACGCTGGTGTGCTGTAGAATTCCTTAATAAGCTCTTTTTATAAGGTCTTAGGTATAAATATCTTATTCTATAAGGTAATAATACTATTTTAGATTTTTTCTTACTTTTAATTTATAGGTTCTAGGCGCAAACTTTGCTAGTTATAACCTGCTAAATCCCGGCTTTCCTAGTTACCTTTCTATGCTGCCTTAATTTATTCCTTCTACTTACTATCCTTAGACTAATAAGCAGCTGCTGCTTACGCGTGGTTAAATTTAAGGGTTCCTGGACTTCTCTCCCTAAGTATAAATTACCTGGTTTTTCCGGCCCCTTCTATATAGTCCGGCCTTCGGCTTAGTATATCTATATAAGCGTTTTTAAATCCTTTTTAGTATATAATCCTAAAGTTAAAGGTTTCTAGTTTTTCTAACTATTTTACTTATTTTCTATTTAACTTCTTAGTTATAGTAAAGTATATTAGATTCTTATAGTCTATATATACCTATATTATATATACTGCTTCTTTAAGGTAAACTTTCTACTAACTAAATACTTCTACTATAGCTAGCAATTCCTTATTATAGATGTTGTAGTTTAGCTTAGCTAGGCTTAGCTTCCGTAAGTAGAACGCTATAGAGTGCAACTTCCCTTATTTATTTAGTTAGTTAAGTATTACTTCTAATACTTTATCTAATATATTACTTTTAATAGTAACTAGTTTCTATAGATTAAAGATTGCTAATACTAGTTTTAAGGTAAACTATGCCTTTAACTTGTTAAATACGCTCTACGCTTCTATAGTCTATTAGTATTTAATATTCTTCCTAGTAAGTTCTATAAGTAGCTCTATAATTTTTAAGTAACCCTTAATAAACTGTTTATAGTAATTAGCTAACCCTAGGAATAACTATAGTTCCTTTAAATTTATAGGTTCTAGCTATTTTTAAATAGAAAATACTTTGCCTTCTTCTATTTTAATCTGTCCTGGACTAATAACGTATTCTAGAAATCCGACCCTTTACCTATAGAACTTGCACTTATCCGGGTTTACTATAAGGTTGTATTTTTTAAGTCTTTTAAGTACCTTTTATATATATATCTTATATTTACTTAGCGTTTCTAAGTATATAAGAATATTATCGAGGTATACTACTATAAACTAATCTAAGTAGCCTTTTAGTACTAAGTTAACTACCGCCTGGAATATTACTAGCGCGTTAGTAAGCCTAAATAGTATTACTATATACTTAAAGTATCTATATTAAGTTCTAAAAGCCGTCTTCTACTCTTCTCCTTCTTTTATCCTAATTAAGTAGTACCTTTCGCGTAAGTCTATCTTTATAAAGTACTTAGCCTTATATAGTTAGTCTTTAAGTTCGGAGATTAAAGGTAATAAATAGCGGATAGCGGTTTTTAATTATAATTTTATTTAGTTGTCTATAGTCTATATAAAGGTATAGCTTACTATTTAGTTTTAGGATAAATATTATAGGGTAACCTGCGGGTAATTCTAATAGTCTAATAAATCCTTGCTTTAGGTTCTTTTCTAGGTATTCTTCTAGTACTTCCAGCTCGCTCTAGGCTAGTAAATAGATTAGTCTAAACTGTAGTTATTCGCCTAGTACTAGGGGAATATAGTAATTCTAAGGTTAGTGCTTTAGTAATATATCCTAAACCTTCTCTATAAAAATTCCTCTAAATTTATTATATTCTTCTGGCATATCTAGTACTTTTATTATCTTGGCTAGCTGCCGGCTATTTATAGGTCTAGGCTACTATTAGCTTATTACCCGTTTTTTTCTTTAGGTGTTTTTACCTTATAAGGTATCTATATTAATATTTTATTTTTACTTAGGCTTATTCTAGCGCAGGGTGCCTTTTAGTCCGCTTTCCGATTAGATTTTTACTTTACTAAATTTCTAATTAACTTAGAAATTATACTGCTTTAGCTATAGTATACCTAAAATTATATTATATCTCGCCGTATCTATTATATCTATACTAATAGTTTCTCTATATTTTTTAATCTATATAATACTTAGTTAAGTTTCTATAGTTACCTGCCTATTACTATATTATATAGGTGTACTATCTACTATATATAGTCTATAGGGTCTATTTTTCTATTACTTATTATAGTATCGACCGCGATACCCTACCTACCGAAATTCTGCCGCAGATTGCTATAACTCCAGCAATCTGCACCGGCCTACTACTGTTAGCCGGCCTCCTGCCCTGCCTGCCCTGCTCCGCTCCTATTTCGCTTCCGCTTCCTATTCTGTCCCGCTCTAGCTATCTACCGGCTGCCCTCTTTTCCTATTACCTAATCTAGTAAGGACCTCGCGTATACGCGTGCCACGCGCCGAAACGGTATAAAGGCCGTACACTATGCGCTCGGCCACGCCCTTATATCCGGTGGCCCGTTTCCTGTTTTCCTATTCTTTATACAACGTCTTAATTCTCTATATAGCATTGTATATAGCACCTAATTAACGCTCCTTTTTAAGCCCTCGACTTTTTACGTGTAGCGCTATTATAATATTACGTTATATCTACTTTTACTACTATAAACACCTCTGCTAACCTAACTATAATACTTTTAGAACTTATTAGCTCTATAAAAAAACAGCAGGCTGCTGTAATAGAAGTCCTGTCCGCCTAGAAATAGGAAATTGCTGCTCTGCAGGAGGAAGTAGCCGTAATTCGGTCTAAATCTACCCCTACTCTACTACTAGCGCCCGACTAATAATTTGCAGGGCCTCCTGTTTATAAATTAAATAATAGCTTAATACCTGCTAATAATATAAACTGTATATAAACCCCAACTATTAAAGTTACTCCGCCAACTTTAATAGACTTCTTCCTAATAGCTACCGCCCTGCTAACTCTAAAAACCGAACGTCTAATTAACCCTTTAATATTTAAGGGGAGTTAAAAGGAACTCCTAATCTTTATCTAACAACTATAGTATAAACTGGAAGGAAATACTAATTAATACCTAACTAAATATACTCGCCTGCTATACGCTTACTTTTAATTAGAATCTAACCTGTTAATGCTTATTAACCCCTTAATAGACTAAGATATCTATACTATTAATTAACTTATCCAATTCCTGCAAGCTATATACAGTAATTTAAACTAGAAACTTATATCCTTAAATTAACTCTATATACTAAAATAAGGAAGGCGTGCCTTTATATTACACTTTGCTAAATTCTAATAACTTACCGCTAATATAGATCTGAATAAAGCTGGCCTAATAACTTAGCTCTAATACTCCCTTTTTAATAAACTCTGCTGTATAATAGTTAGCGCTACTACCCCGGATAATCTAAATAATTATACTAACTTAATTGCAAAGTATAATAATAATCTATAATTCCTGCCCGGCTAACCCTTTTAATATTCCCCTCTATTATAAAAGGACCTAGATATAATAGAAATTAATACATCTAAATATGCTCCAGCCGGCTTAGCTAAATAAGATAAATATTGTTAAAAGGGCCTCTGCTTTAAATGCGGAAAGTATAGCTATATCTCCTGTAATTGCTCTGTTCTCTTACCCTAAGTCTAATTATCTAGTATAGATAAGCCTTTAAGCCCCTAACCGCGTATATACGCGTAATTAACTAATTCCACCTAATTTTTATCTGCCCGCTATTCCTCCGTGTTTACTACTTTATTTTCTAGCTTTAATTAATCTAGAGGTAGCCGCTTATCCTGTATAAAAAAGTTGTTAAAAGCCCTGTTCTAGGGCTAAGTTACCCCCCGGGACTATTCCAACCCCGGATTTCTATAAACCTGTTTAAAGAACCTAAACCTAACTCCTGGAAATAATAGATTTTTATTCCTATTTTTGTATAATAAGGCCCTACCTATATAGATACTATAGCTCTAATTAATAGTAGAGCTATAGGTATAGGTTATATTTATAGGAATCTAGCGCGCGTATAGAACCTCCGCCTTAACCTGCTCTTTTATATCTTACGCCTAACTAGATTTAATAGAAAAACGCTTAAAAAAGAATAAATTACGCACTCTATATAAGTAACCCTCTGCTACCTAAACTATATAAAATAGATCCGTTTCTATATACTAGAACTTAGTAAATATAAGCTACTACTAGAATAGCCCTAGCTGTATAAGCACTGTATTGGATTTAACTATAATAACTAACAACTGTTGTTTCGATTATCCTAATACTAGGCGCGATGCCTGCGCAACTTCCGAACCTTTATAATAAGAACTTATGTAGAACAGCTTCCTAAAGCGCCCCTTATTAAGCAGTGCCCGATACCCCTAACCTAACGCTCTTACTCGCAGTAATCGAGCCTATCTATACGACACCGATATAATTACTAGCTTCCTAAAATAGTACGCTAGATAAATATACCTAACCCTAAACCTAAGCTAGAAACTAAACCTAAAACTAAATCTAATTCTAAATTTAAACCTAATACCCGGACGGATATCTATATACTAAACGCGGCGTTTATAACCTAATTAGCCCGACAACCCGATTATAAAATCTTTGCTATTACTGTTGCCGATATTAATAAGGCCTTAGCTCCGAAAACCCGAACTAACCCAGCTATAAAAGTCCTAGTATAATATTACTATTTGCTAAAAACCTTCTCCTAACAGGAAGCTAATAAGTTACCTAAATACTAAATATATAATTATAAAATTATGCTTAAAGACGGCAAACTGCATAGATTTAGCCTATTATACGGAATGTTATAAAACAAATTAAAGGTGCTAAGGAAGTACCTTAACAACAACCTTGCGAAAGGATTTATCCGTGCTAGTTTATTACCTATCGCCTCTCCGGTTATCTTTGTTAAGAAGCCCGGAGGAGGCCTATAATTCTATATTAACTACCGCGCACTAAATACTATAACTGTTAAAAACCGATACCTAATCCCCTTAATTTAGGAAACCTTAGTATAATTAAGTAAGGCGAAATACTACACGAAGCTTAATATTATCTCCGCATTTAATCGCTTATAAATCGCGAAAGGAAACGAATAGCTAACTGCTTTCCGGACGCGATACGGCCTGTTTAAATACCTAGTAATGCTATTTAGATTAGCTAACGCTCCTAGCACGTTCCAACACTATATAAACAATGTGCTCCGCCTGTACCTAGACGTATTCTATACTGTATATATTAACAATATTCTAATATATAGCGAAAACTTCGAAGACCACTAGCGTTATATAAAGCTAGTCCTAAAAGTAATAGAAGCCGCCGGCCTATAACTAAATATTAACAAGTGCGAATTTTATTAGGATAAGGTTACCTACCTAGAGTATATAATATTAACCGGCGGAATTAGTATAGACCTAAATAAGATTAAGGATATCTATAACTAGGAAGTTTCCTATAATATTAAGGATGTATAAGCCTTTATTAGATTTGCAAACTTCTACTAACAATTTATTAACAATTTCTCTGGCCTGGCCGCTCCCCTAATTGCACTTATAAAGAAGGACGTTCTGTTCCGGTTTAATAAGTCCTGCCGTGCGGTATTTAAACAACTTAAGACAGCGTTCACCACCGCCCTAATCCTCTATTATTTCGACCCCGAACTGCCGATTATTATTAAGGCCGATTTGTCCGACTATATAAACGCTAGAGTGCTCTCGCAAATAAATAAATAAGGAATACTCTAACCTATAGCCTACTTCTTAAAATAATTAAGTTCTACTAAATACAACTATAAAATCTATAATAAGGAACTCCTAGCGATTATCCGATGCTTTAAACAGTGGCGGCCTAAACTAAAAAGCGCAGTATTCCCGATTTAGGTTCTTAGCAACTATAAAAACCTGCAGTACTTTACAACTATAAAGCAGTTAAGCCACCGACAGGCTTATTAGTCCGAATACCTGTCCTAATTCAACTTCTTAATTACCTACTAACCTGGTAAGTACAGTAAGAAGCCTAACGCCTTAACGCGTTGTACGCAAGATGCGCCTGCGCAAGAAAAAGCTTAAGCAGCCCAAAATTAGATACTGCTCTGTTCTAACCTGTTCACGCAGTTAAATCTAATAGAAACCGACCGAATAATTTAGGAGATTATTAAGGATAAATACCTAAACAATAAGTTTATCCAGGAAGTCCTGGAAATATTACGCTCCGGAGTACGCCGCTCTAAGAAGATTACCCTAAGCAAATGTAAAGAGCAAGATAGTAAGCTCTACTTCCGCAACTAAATAGCAATTCCTAATAATAATAAACTAAAGATTAAACTGCTTCGTTATATGTATAATTCCCCTGTTAGCGGCCACCCTAGATATAGAAAAACTCTAGAAATCCTCTAAAGAGAATACTACTAGCCGCATATATTTAAAATAATCCGCCGATTTATAGTATACTATTACACCTATTGCTATATAAAGGCTTTAAGAGAGAAGTATAATAGCTTCCTAAAACCCCTGCCTATCCCGCAGCATCGCTGGCGAGATATTTCTGTCGACTTTATTATTAAACTACCCGAATCCAAAGGCTGCACTAATATTATAGTTGTAGTAGACCGCCTAAGTAAGTACTAATATATAATTTCCTATAGAATAATTACGGCTAAGGCTATAGCCGACCTATTCTACTAATATATTTGGGTATATTACGGATTGCCTAATATATGCGTATCCGATCGAGGATTGTAGTTTATCTCCGCATTTTAGGATAAACTTTGTAAGTAACTACGCATTAAAGCCTAATTATTATCGGCCTTCCACCCGGAAACTAATAGCTAAATAGAGAAGGCTAATTTAATACTAGAATAAGTCCTCCGCGCCTATATAAACTATAAGCAAGATAACTAGGTTACCTAGCTACTGTCTGCTTAGTTTAAGGCAAACAACACCCGATCTAAATTAACAACAGTAATACTGTTTATCGCTATCTTAGGACAACACCTAAAAATAGGCTTTAAACCGCTATTAGGAACTCTACGCCCTACCTATTAAGCACTATAAGTACTTAAGGCTAATTAAATAGTTAATAAGATATTAGATATTAAGCAGTTTATCCGCAAAAAGATAACTTAGGCCTAAGCGATGTAAGAAGAATACGCCAACTGAAAATATATAGGCGCACCGGCCTATAAAGTAGGTGACAAAGTCTAGTTAAATACACGGAATATCCGTACAAATCGACCCGCTAAAAAGCTCGATTAGAAGAACCTAGGGAAGTTCCCGATTATATAGATTATCTCTCCGTATACCTATTAACTAGGCCTATCTAAATCTATAAAGATATATCCTATCTTCTATATTTTATTACTCCGTCCTGCCGCTCCGTAAGCTAACTACCTGCCTAGCCAGGAGTTGCCCCTACCTAAACCTATTTAAGTTAAAAAAGAAACTAAATAGTATATTAACTGTATTAAAGGCATGCGCCTAAACCGGCGCCGAAAGCAATATAAGTACTTAGTCCGATAGACTAGATATAATAACCTGTTCTAGCAACCTGTTAACAACCTAAAAAATACTACTACTATAGCTAATTATTATTACCGCTACTCTAAAGCTTATAATCCTGCGTCTAATAAGCCCTGTTCTGCTAGACCCTAAAACCTTAATTAAGATTTAATTTACGGCCCTACTCCCGATAAATAGCCGTATATATTATAAATAGCGCCTTCTACTTACTAAAAGACTTAGGTTTAGAAGGGGGGTACTGTTACAGTATTAACCGCGATATCCTACCTACCGAAATTCTGCCGCAGATTGCTATAACTTTAGCAATCTGCACCGGCCTACTACTATTAGCCGGCCTCCTGCTCTGCCTGCCCTGCTCTGCTCCTATTTTACTTCCGCTTCCTATTCTATCCTGCTCTAGCTACCTACCGGCTGCCCCCTTTTCCTATTACCTAATCTAGTAAGGACTTTGCGTACACGCGTGCCACACGCCGAAACGGTATAGAGGCTGTACGCCACGCGCTCGGCCACGCCCTTATATCCGGTGGCCCGTCTCCCGTCTTCCTGTTCCTTATATAACGTCTTAATTCTCCACGTAGCATTATATATAGCACCTAATTAACGCTCCTTTTTAAGCCCTTAACCTTTTACGTGTAGCGCTATTATAATAGTAGTAGAATATATTAAAGGTATATTTATTAGCTTTTATAAAGTAGATTAGGTAGTATTTATCTAGGGTAAATACTACTCTATATTTCCTAGCCTAGTCTAGTATTACGCTTCTAGAATAGTTCTAGCCAGTTTAGGCAGTTCTAAGCTAATAAGGCCTAGATACTACTATTTATACTACGGAAAAACTCTAAGCAGAGTAATTTCTAATATATTGCGTAAGAAAAGTTAGGCTAGTGCTATATATACGACCTTTTTTTGCTATTTATACGATGCCTTTTTACTATTTATACAACCTCTCCCCCTATAACCCCTTTACCGCGTTCTAATTAGCTTAGAGTAATATGCTAGAGCTCCGGGTATTTACCTATATATTATATAAGGCTATATATAAGGTTGTATATAAGCCCGTATATAAGGCTATATAAAATAGAAGGATAAGCCGTAAAATAGAAAGGCTATATAGCCTTTCTATTTTATATAGCCTTATATACGGCCTTATATAGTATAAGTCTAAGTTTAAGTATAAGTATAGAATAGAAATTCTATACTAAAAGTACCTATATACCTATATACCTAGGAGAATACCTAAACTATCGATTTTACACCTAATAGCGGCCCTTTTTCTATCGCTGCTAGCCTATAAGTACCTATATAAAGTCCTTATTAATAAGGTCCTCTATATACTTATTAAAATCCTTATTAGCCGCCTTATAAGCTGCCTTATAAGGCTGCAGCAGGCCTGTTAACTGCGCTATGCTTTCTATAATAGGCTGTAAACCCTGTACCTGTGCTTCTAGTAGCGTAATCTTCCGCTTAAGGTTTACCTTAGTATTCGCACGTTGCTTTTTTATAGAAGGGCCTAGTATTAAGTTTTTAGGTGGCCTACCGCGCTTCCTAGGCGGCTAAGTAATCGCGAGCGTAGCTATTAATAGAGTAGTACTTTTAGTAGCCCTTTATTAACCTAAGTCCTCTATAATTAGCTATATAGGTATTATTATAGGCTCTTACTATATACCGGCTAGTCTACCTCTATACCTACCTCTATATTATATACCTTTATAAGCTATAACTACTATACGTGCTCTATTTACTAGATTATTTTGCTTAGTAATTTTAAAGCTAGATAGCTCTTATTAAGTAGAGGTAGTTTTTTTAGCTAGCCGGCCCTTATACTACTATATAACCTAAGGCTATTAGATAAGCAATAGGGGGTTAATAGAGGGTAGTATAGGTGTAGGCTCCGGTTTAGTACTAGGCTATATAAATAGCTAGTATCTATTAATTAATTCTAGTATAATTTTATAGACGTTTATCGCCGTATAGTATAATTTTTAGTGCAGTTTATAATAGCAGGGCATGCTATAGGTACTCTAGAAGTTGCCGGAGCATACTATAGTAAACTAATCTTTTTTAGCTAGTTAAAGCTGCTTCTATAGTAGCTTTAGCCCTTTAGGCGTAACCTTGCCTAGAAGGTGTTTAAATTCAGGTAATTTAAGGTTAATTAGTGTACTTTATAAGCTCCGTAAGCGTTTATTTCTAAGCTTATTATACTACCTATAAATAAGGTTATTAATCGCGCTTACTATATTATATAGGTCGCCTTTAGCGTTTACTAGGCTCTTTTTAAAATAACTATACGAGCCCTTTAGGCGCGAGGTAACTACGTTGCTGTAGTAAAAGTATTTACTAATCTAGTAGTTAGGAAATTAAGTTTAATATAGCTCCCACTCGGCCGTAAAATAGGCAGCTAAGCTCGGTTTAATTAGTGTATACTTATTAATTAATTCCTTTTAGCTAGCCGTAAAGTTGTCTATAAATTTAAGCTTAAGAAGCTTATTCCAGGCGTGTAGAAACTTGTTATAATCTGCCTCTACTAACTTAAGTTGCTTTAATATAGGCCCTTCTTCTCCCTTACGTATTTCTAGTATAGCAAGTAAACTCTATTTATCCTTCTTCTATACCTTTATAGCTTTTAATCTAATATTCTTTTTAATATACTATTTATATAAAACCTGTTTAACCCTAGGAAAACACTATATAAGCGCGTTTTTTAGAGCCTCCTCTTTATTAGTAATAAATACGTAAGGCCTTATACGTAGCTGTTAACAGAGTTCCTTAAGAGCTATAATAATAAAAAGGTAGTTAAGTTCCGTCTCGCTAGCTAAAAACGTATAGCCTACCTTAAAGTTTATATTAGAGAACGTAACTCCAATAATATACAACATCGGTATAAGAAAATAATTCGTTTTATATATACAATCTAGGAGTAGAATATCCGGATTTTTCTTAAACATTTTAAGGCTATTAGGGTAAATAAAAAAGAGGTAAGTAACCTGTTGCGCGTCGTCTAGGAGGAAGCTATACTTATACTTCTCGCCGCCAGGACTTTTATACGTTTCCAGCTGTTATAGTAGCGCCTGCGTAGGCGTAAGGCTACCTAGCCGCTTCTTTTTATACTTATACTTCTTATTATATATATCTTTAATATTAAGCTTCCGTCTACTTAATAGAAGGCCGTTAAGAATAGTATCTAGAGCTACTTTAGAGTTAATCTAACAACGTATTTATATAATAATAGAGGGCGTACGCTTCTAATAAATAGCCGGCAGGCCGTTATCTATAAACGGCTTGTAGTTATATTCCTTATAGCCTTCTATAGTAGTATAATTAACTATACGTATATTACTAAGGAACTAGCAGTTAGTACGCTTAGAGGACTAGTTCTATATATATAATACTATAGGATTTTAAGGTTTACTACTGTAGTCGCATTATATAGTAATTCGACGGAGTTGTTTCTAAGCATTATTATATAAGCGCCATCGAACGATTCTATAGCCTTCTTGCATAGCGTAGCGGTTAATAGAGTTCTTAGCGGCCTTAATACTATTATAATAGCTATTTAGAGGCGGGCGTAGGGCAGTAAAAGGTTCCTTTATAGTAATAGAGGAGGAAGAGAAGGTGTAGGTATAGGTAATTAAGTTCGATTTTAATATACGTATTTAGAATCTATCTATACTCCGGAGGAGTCGGCCTAATAAGCGAGCTAATTAGAACGCGGTAAAGGGGTTGCAGGGGGGGGAGGTCGTACGAATAGTAAAAAGGCATCGTATAAATAGCAAAAAAAGGTCGTATATATAGTACTGGCTAAAAGTTATAGGTTTATACTTTTAAATTAATCCGGCTTATTCTAAATAATTCCGAACTAAAGGGACCTAGGCAATACTAATAGCGCTATAGAAGGACTCTAAGCGGAGTAACCTCTAGTATCCGCCTAGAAAAGGCTATAAAAAGGGACTTTCCTTTTCTACCTTTTAGATAGCGGCTTATAAATAAACTACTAGTTAGATTAACTATAATTATTATTCCTTTCTACTATTTAGGCGTTAATAATCTTATACCCCCTTTTTATTAATCGTATACCCTTTTTTTACTATTTATACACCCTTCCTCCTCCCCCCCTCTAGTTGTTTTACCGCCTTCCTATTAGCTTAGAGGGTGTTCTAGAGCCTTTAATTCGCTTACTTAACTTACTTACTAATTCTAAATACTTTTTCTAAATGCGGCCGTGTATATATAATATAAGCAATTATATTTTTATTATCTATAATATACTTGCTATAGTCCTCTAGCTGCTACTAATATAGACCTTTAATACTATAGAGGAAGCTAAAAAAGCGCTTATAGAGCACGTAAAAGCGCAAGGCTATAGGCTTATAAGGTACTGCTCTAAAACTAATAAAAAAGGAAAGGAAATAAGGAAAATATAGTTTAAATACTGCTTTAATAGCAATCTAGAGTTTACTGCACGCGTGCACTATATATCTATAAAAAAGTAGACTATATAATATATAGTACACTTACTTAGCAGCCTTCTAGCTATAATAGTAAATATCTATAGCTATAGAAAACGGAGGAGGCAGCTTATAATAATTATTATTCTATACTTAAACCTACAGCAGCTATATATAATAGGAAGCGCTTAGCCTTAATAAATATACTTATTCGAACGGATATATTAAGTAGAGCAAGGCCTTAAAAAACGTATATAAAGCTGTTAAAGAAGGGGGCAACTATTACTATAGATAACGTTTAAAATAAAAGAATATAGTATAGAAATAAGCTTCTCGGTAGCCTTATACCTATATAAGCCCTCTTTAATACGCTGGAAATATCTATATTTTCTGCACCTAATAGCTAAGTAAGGAAGTATATATATAGCTATATAAAGGATTACTAGAACTGTATTAATTACCTCTTTTTTACTTACCTAGATTCTATTACAATTCTGTAGTTAAACTATAATATTATACTAATAGACTGCACGTATAAAATAAATAGATTTTATATACCGTTTTTATATATAACTGGTGTAATATATATAGGTAATAACTTTAAAATTGCCTATTATTTTATTCCTATAAAGAAGGAAGTAAACTATAACTAGGTAGTATAGCAGCTCTTTAAGCTCTTTTAATACTATTCTATTAACGTATTCCACTACTAAGCCGGCTAAACCACTAAGCCGGCTACTTTTCCTTAGTATAACTAACACTATATACGCGTAGTTAATTTATTCGCAACTAGCTATAGAACTTATATATAATATACTTAGATTAGATTTAGAAAAAGCTTTTTAATCCTTTTTATACGTACGCGTATTATGCCCAGCCTCTCTATAGTTTCTACAGCGCCGTTAAGCTAGTAGAGCTCTATTTATACTATTTCTACTACCTACCTTTTTCCGTGGATTAGATGCTCTAAACACTTTAGCAGCTATATATAACGCTGCTATACTATACTTTATTATACTGCTAGTCTAGATTCGCTTTCTTTTACAACCTTTACGCTTAGTTATCTCTGCTAGTTGCTTTTTAAGCTCTTTAACACGGGCTTTAATAAGTATATTTTCGTATAGCATTTCTTTAGCTCCTTTAATAAGCTTTAGGAAGCCTTTTTAGGCGGTTATTAGTAACTATATAAAGGAATTACTTACTAGCCTTAACTATAATCTAAATTTATATATATTACTTAGGGTCTTTAATTACTATAGTGTTTTTAGTAGAGGTGCTAGTAGTAGGGTCCGTAACTGTATATTAAGGCGATTAAGAACTACTTGCGTGTTAATAGGAACTAATCTAGAGGCCTTAAAGGCCTTCTTATAGTTTTTATATATAAATACGTTAAAAAACGCGTTTTTAAAGGCTGGTAGAAAGCCTTCTTTATTAATATAGTAGACGCGTTGGCGTGCTAAGTTTTATATACGTTAAGAGTACTTTAGCTTTAATAGCAAGAAGTATACTATATTAAGTAGCTAAAGTATATGCAATAAATGCGCAGGTATATAGAGGGTAAAGATTTGTTATTTAACGCAATAATCCTTAAAATCTTAGTTAAGGTAGCTCTTATAGCCGTCTAAAATTAGCAACCTATATAACCCTACCTAACGCGCCTTTATATACGTGTTAAAGTGCTTTAACTACTTAAAACTAAGCTTATTATTAGTCCAGCCGTTTTTAAAGACAGAGAGCTTTTAATTATATAGTATCTCTGCTTTCTTATACTATACAGAAATATGCACGCGTTTTTTATAAATAATAAATAGTAGGGTTATATATCCGGCAGCGCAGATGCTCTAGATAACTGTAACCTACTTTTAGTTGCCTAGTTAAATAAGATTAGGCCTTATATATCTCTCTAAATCTATAACAACCTTTATTATACTAATTATACCTATTTAAAAGCCAGTCTTATTAAAGTTGTAGATATTATCTAGGTGGATGCTATACTTAGCTATAGTTTCTTGCACGAGAGTAAACTATATATTAATAACCTCTAGGTCTTCCTAGAGTATCCTCTAGCAGTTTTTTGCCTAATTAAAAGCTATTTTAAGCTCCTTTATATAAGATATAAACTGTTAAGTCTAGTTCTTACCTACTAGTATCCTACTACGCGCAGCTAGTACTTTATCTACTATATCTGCCACCTTATATAACTAGGGCGCAAATTCTTGCGAGTCTAGGTTAAGGATATATTATATAATTGTGTGCTCTTCGGTCGCAGTAAGCTTTAGGCAGTTTAGTTATAATTAAGGTCGAAATATAATTCTATAGAGCCGATTAGAGAGCCGCTAATATTATATGTTAAAGGCTGCTGCAGCGCGTTATATAGTCCTAAATTAACTAGAGGTAAAGGCTTAAAGCGTGAGATTAATACTGCCTTCTTACTAAAATAGATAATCGCTACGTTGTTAATGTATTACTATATAAATATAGTGTTAGTTATACTAAGGAAAAGTAGCCGGCTCGGTGGTTTAGCCGGCTTAGTAGTAAAATACGTTATACTACGCGTTTTTTTAATAGATAAGAAATAGGCTCTAAAAAACGCACTATATTAATAATAGCTAAATATTCTGCGCCTTTTATATATATAGCATATTAAAAAGAATATTAACACTAAGCTAGCTAAGGTATATAAGGATAACCCGATATTTCCTATAGGCTATACTAATGCGCTAATAGAAAATAACACTAAAGAGTAGAAGGCGGCTAAGGAAAAAAAGTAGAAAGAGAAAAAAAGTAAATTTATTATCCGTTGGACCGCTATAATAAAGCTAGAACTCTTTAATTAATTTAATAAGGCCTAGAATAAGCTACTTAATAACTATAAGAAGAGGCTTAGCTTTATAAAGTATATAGAGGAAAAGTAGTAGCTATATAAATAGAAATAGGCAACTTACTATACTTAAATAGCTTAGTATTTTAGAACTATATAAGTATCTGCTTATATTCTATTTCTTAATTAATTCTTAAGCTTTCTTTTTATCCTTTTTAGCGCTAGTTATTCTATATACCAGCAAACCCCTTATAAAGTTTAGGCTTTAAATTCGCATATTTTAGTATTAAGATTTAGGTTAAATAGATGGAAATCTAGGTATATAATACTAACCAAGTTTTTACAGTATTATATTACGGAATAAAGGCGCGTATAGTAAGCTTAAGGGGTTTCTCTAGGTGTTAAATAGCTATCTATTTAATATACTCCTTAATATACAGAACCTTATTCTTACTAGTAAGTTTAGGTATAAAAACTTTAAGGTAAAGTAGTATACTAGCACTTTTTATAATATTAAAAAGTTTAAATTCTGTAATCTATTCTATATAGTTACGCTGCAGTATTTAAGGCTTCTTAAAATATAATTAAAGAAGGCTAAGTTAAATATATATAACCTAAACAACTATATAGGTACGTTTATATCTATATATAGTATACTATATAAGTATAAGCTATATAAGCCTTTATACTATATAGCTGCTATAACTTTTTTTAATCCTATACTCTATATATAACTAAAGGAGATTAATTACTACTAGTAGTTCGCTTAGCTAGGTATATAGCAGCCGGCTATTCCTTTTAGCCCGTTTAAAAATATACTTAATCCTGCTATTATTAAGTATTAGTAAGGCCGCCCTATTATTATATAGAAAGGCTATTATATATTATTATTATTATTATTATTAGGTTCTATTAGGCCGATTTAGCTCCTGTTAGGGTTTATACAGCAGTGCTATTTAGGTTTTATTTATAAGGGGAAACCGTTCGCTCTATAGCGGTCGGGTAAAAACCTTATTTTCTATAGTATATAACGTCTTACGTTCCTTTTATTTCTGCGCGGCTATAGGAAACGCGTGGCAGCTCTATAAGTATTACTATAGAGTAAGCTATCTTAATATATTCTCTAGAATCGATCCGGTGTCTATAGGCCCTAGGTTCTAGGGTTATATAGTATCTAGAAGGTTAGTAAGGTCTAAAGTCTATATTAGGGCGCGCGTGCTCTTACTATACGCGCGTGCCCTTTTTTTTAAAAGCTAAGGTATTAAATTAAAAGATAATAGGAAATTAGAAGGGTTGCCCTATTACGGGCGTGCCTATAGTTATGCAATATATATACGTGTATATAGTTCTATTTTTAGGGCGTAGCTATATAAGTCGGCTAGCTATATAGCTAGCTTTTCCGTTGCTATTTTCTAGCTATAGAGAGGTAGAATAGAAGGTTTATTTAGTATAGGAACTATTATAAAACAGCCTTATTTCCCTTATAGTCTTTATATAGCTGTATATATATTTTTATTCTAGCCTTAAAAAATATATTGCCTTTACTATATTATAGTATTATTTATAGTGTATTACTATATACTTTAGAGACTATAGTATATACCCGCAGAAGTATACGGGCGAAGGGTAATTAGGTATAACAGGTTATTTCTTCTATACCTTCTAAGTGTTATATACTAAGGCAGGGTATAGGTTAAGTTATTATTAGGGTGTAATAGTTTTTAAAAAGTAAGGTAAGATTAATCTTAGGTATAAAACAGGGTTATTACTTCTAATAGGTAGTATTAAAGTCTTAAGTTAAATATAAGGTTCCTATTTATATAAAGGAGCATTCTTATATATAAAAGCTCTGTTCTAAAAAACTTATTTACTTATTCCGCTTTTAGGGCTTATAGCCTTTAAGCGCCTTAAGCCTAATAAGCGCTTACTTAGCTCTATACTTACTTCCCTCTATAAGCTTAATAAGCTATTATATAACCCTATTTTTATAATATCCTATTCTTAAATTATTCCTATCTACTAGCAGTTTATAGGGGAATTTAGGATCCCTATATACCTTATATATAACCCTTCTAGTTCTATAACCTAGTTTTACGTAATTAGTTTTATCTGCTTACTTATCTCTATAAGTACTGCTGCGCTTAGGTGGTTTATATTACGGGTTATAACACTTACTCCCCTTTCTAAGGCTTTTAGCCTGAAAGTATTTCCGTGGTAGGGTCTTAAATAAGTAGCTAGCAATGCCCTATCTGCTAGGTTGTTATTATACTACTCTATTTTTTTTTTATAATATCCAACGCCTTAAAAGCTAAGAAATAAGAAAGCTGTCTTATACTTACGGATTATATTAACACGTTTAGTTTAAAAGTTATACCTAATTCCCGGTATAAGTTTTAGGGTTTATTATATATAGTTTCTATACCTAACTTAGATTATTATACAGCCTGCGTTCGGGCGCAACAATTAAACTATAATATTGCTGATATCTCGGCGGCTGCCTATAAGTTAGTGCCTCTTACTATTACTTTTTTTCTTTTTTCCGCTAAACTAGTTAGGG
Source organism: Mytilinidion resinicola (assembly GCF_010093595.1). Taxonomy (NCBI): domain Eukaryota; kingdom Fungi; phylum Ascomycota; class Dothideomycetes; order Mytilinidiales; family Mytilinidiaceae; genus Mytilinidion; species Mytilinidion resinicola. The sequence goes on from NW_022985439.1 coordinate 2,941,231, forward strand.
CAAAAGTTGTCCTATAATAAGGATAAACTTTATTATAAGGAGTTAGAGACTTATATAACCCTTTCTTCTTTTTTAGATACTTAGAGAGCTGCTATAATAAAGTTTAAGCGTTTAGATTTCTAAAAGAAGTTGCTGCGTAAGTATAGTAAAAAGATAATACGTTATAGTTTTAAGACTCTAGAAAAGCTTAAGGAAAATAATTGGAAAAAGGCTAAGTAGAAAAAACGAGAGCGTGCCGAGCAGGAAGGCTTACCTTCTGCCTTAGAACCTGTTAGGTATTCTTTTTTTTTTTAGAGTATGCAGGGCACTACCAGCTATTCTTTTTACTGCCGTGCATTCTAATTATAAAGCAGTAGCAATCCGCCTTCGGATTCCTTTAATCCTGGTTCCTATATATTCTTAGAAGTGCTATATTTTTTCTACTTAATTAGGTACTCCTTTTACTAACCGTGCTGTTAGGAATCTAGGATTTACTTAACCTTATATTTATTATTATTATTAACCTTAATATTGTTTTCTAGCTTAGCGTTAGGTAGTGCGGGTTCTAGTAGTAATACGTGGAAAACCGGGTGTATTTTTATCCTGTCGGGTAGCCTAAGTTTATAGCTTACTGGGCTAATAATATCCTATATTTTAAATGGTCTAATTTTAATATAGTCTAATTTTATACTTAGTTGCTTTATTTTAATATTTTTGCGGAGTAAGTAGACTCTATCCCCCCTTTTAAAGGTTGGTGCAATACTCTAGTATTAATTATAATATCTTACTAACCTTAGTATTAGGAATTAGATATCTATTAAGAGCTGTCTCTATAGCTCTTTAATATTTTTAACTAATAGCAGTGCCCTTTAGGCCCTTATACTATTATATTAGGGTTTTTAATACGCCTCTAAATCGAAACTATAGTTTATAAAAAAGGGCAATACCTTTATTATTTCTGTAGATGCGCTATTATAGGCGAACTAAGCTATTAGTAGTAGTAATACCTAATTATCCTGCCTATAATTAATATAGTATTATAGGTACTATTCTAAAGTCTAATTAAGCCTTTCTATTTGCCCGTCCGTTTAAGGGTAAAACGCCGTGGAAAGCTTATGCTTTATTCCTAGTTATATAGTAAGGGTCTATTAGAATTTTAATATAAAAAGCTTGTTTTAGTTTAAAATTATCTCCTAGAGTAGCCTATAGTTGCTAATAATATACTTTAAAAACGCGTAGGCCAGATTTTCTGCTATTAACGCTTTTTAGTAAAGGATAAAGTAGGTATATTTAGTTAATCGGTCCGTAACTACTAATATTGCGTTGTATTTTATACCTATTATAAGTTTAATAAACTATAGTAGCTTAACTATAAAGTTCTATATAATAGATTTCTATACCTTTTCCGGTATAAAAGGGCTTTTTATTAGCCCGTATAATGCGTGTTATACCGACTTATTCTTAGCGTACTTATATTTATATACAATTTTCTCCGTTAGTTTCCGGAGTCCGGGGAAATAGAATGTTCTTACAATTTTTTCCTATATCTTTTCCACTCCCTAGTGCCTATACACCGGTATACTATAGAATTCTTTAATAAGCTCTTTTTATAAGGTTTTAGGTATAAATATTTTATTCTATAAGGTAATAATACTGTTTTAAATTTCTTCTTGTTTTTAGTTTACAGGTTCTAGGCGCAAACTTTGCCAGTTATATCCTGCTAAATCCCGGCTTTCTTAGTCTAATTTCTATGCTGCCTTAATTTATTTATACTACTTATTATCCTTAGACTAATAAGTAGCTGCTGCTTATATATAGTTAAACTTAAGAGTTTCTAGACTTTTCTTCCTAAGTATAAATTGCCTGGTTTTTCCGGCTCCTTCTATATAGTCCGGCCTTCGGCTAAGTATATTTATATAAGCGTTTTTAGATCCCTTTTAGTATATAATCCTAAAATTAAAGGTTCCTAGTTTTTCTAACTATCTTACTTATTTTCTGTTTAACTCCTTAGTTATAGTAAAGTATATTAGATTTTTATAGTCTATATACACCTATATTATATATACTGCTTCTTTAAAGTAAACTTTCTACTAACTAAATACTTCTACTATAGCTAGCAGTTCCTTATTATAGATATTATAGTTTAGCTTAGCTAGGCTTAGCTTCTATAAGTAGAACGCTATAGGGTATAGTTTCCCTTATTTATCTAGTTAGTTAAGTATTGCTCCTAATACTTTATCTAATATATTACTCTTAATAGTAACTAGTTTCTATAGATTAAAAATTGCCAACACTAGTTTTAAGGCGAATTGTGCCTTTAACTTATTAAATACGTCTTGCGCTTCCGAGGTCTATTAGTATTTAATATTCTTCCTAGTAAGTCCTGTAAGTAGCTCTATAATTTTTAAGTAGCCCTTAATAAACTGCCTATAGTAATAGGGTTAGGGTTAGGGTTAGGGTTAGGGTTAGGGTTAG
>NW_022985440.1:0-5014 GCF_010093595.1 Mytilinidion resinicola
TTAAGTTGAACACAAGGTTCCTATCTATGCAAAGGAGCGTCCTCTTATATGAAAGCTCCGTCCTAAGAAAACCTCTTGCTCATATGGCTCTACGGGCTCATAGTCCTCGAGCGTCTCGAGCTCGACGAGCGCTCGCATGGCTCTATGCTTACTTCCCGTTGCGAGCCTGGCGAGCCATCACGTGACCCTGTTCTCGTGATGTCCCATTCTTAGATCGTTCCCATCCACCAGCAGTCCGTGGGGGAATCCAGGATCCCTATGCGTCCTACACGTGACCCTCTTGGTCCTGTGACCTGGTTCTGTGTTATCAGTCTTATCTGCTTGCTTGTCTCCGCGAGTGCCTCTGCGCTCGGGTTGTTCGTATTACGGGTTGTAACACTGCCCTGCCTGCCCTGCTCCGCTCCCGTCTCGCTTCCGCTTCCTATCCTGTCCCGCTCCAGCCACCTACCGGCTGCCCTCTTTTCCTATTACCTAATCTAGTAAGAACCTCGCGTACACGCGTACCACGCGCTAAAACGGCATAGAGGCCGTACGCCACGCGCTCGGCCACGCCCTTATATCCGGTGGCCCGTCTCCCGTCTTCCTGTCCCTTATACAACGTTTTAATTCTCCACGTAGTATTATATATAGCACCTAATCAACGCTTCTTTTTAAGCCCTTAACTTCTTGCGTGTAGCGCTATTGTAATATTATATTATATCTACTTTTACTACTATAAACACCCCTGCCAACCTAACTATAATACTTCTAAAGCTTATTAGCTCTATAAAGGAATAGCAGGCTGCTGTAATAGAAGTTCTATCCGCCTAAAAATAGGAAATTACTGCTTTATAGGAGGAAGTAGCTGTAATTTAGTCTAAATCTACCCCTACTCTACTACTAGCGCCCGACTAATAATTTGCAGGGCCTTCTATTTATAAATTAAATAATAGCTTAATACCTGCTAATAATATAAACTGTATATAAACCCTAACTATTAAAGTTACTCCGCTAACTTTAACAAACTCCTTTTTAATAGCCGCCGCCCTGCTAACCCTAAAAACTAAATATCTAATTAACCCTTTAATATTTAAGGGGAGTTAAAAGGAACTTCTAATTTTTGTCCGATAACTATAGTATAAACTAGAAGGAAATACTAATTAATACCCAACTAAACATACTCGCCTGCTATACGCTTACTTTTAATTAGAATCTAACCTATTAATACTTATTAACCCCTTAATAGACTAAGATATCTATACTATTAATTAACTTATCTAATTCCTGCAGGCTATATACAGCAATCTAAACTAGAAACTTATATCCTTAAATTAACTCTATATACTAAAGTAAGGAAGGCGTGCTTTTATATTATACTTTACTAAATTCCAATAACTTACTGCTAATATAGATCTAAATAAAGCTGGCCTAATAACTTAGCTCTAATACTCCCTTTCTAATAAACTCCGCTATATAATAGTTAGCGCTACTACCCCGGATAATCTAAATAACTATGCCAACTTAATTATAAAGTATAATAATAATCTATAATTCCTGCCTAGCTAACCCTTTTAATATTCCCCTCTATTATAAAAAAACCTAGATATAATAGAAATTAATATATCTAAATATACTCTAGCCGGCTTAGCTAAATAAAATAAATATTATTAAAAGGGCCTCTGCTTTAAATGCGGAAAGCATAGCTATATCTCCCGTAATTACTCTATTTCCTTACCCTAAGTCCGATTATCTAGCGTAGATAAGCCTTTAAGCCCCCAACCGCGCATATACGCGTAATTAACTAATTCCACCTAATTTTTATCTGCCCGCTGTTTCTTTATATCTACTACTTTATTTTTTAGCTTTAATTAATCTAAAGGGAGCCGCTTGTCCTGTATAAAGAAGTTGTTAAAAGCCCTATTCCGGGGCTAAGTTACCCCCCGGGACTATTCTAACCCCGGATTTCTATAAACCTGTTTAAAAAACCTAAACCTAACTCCTAGAAATAATAGATTTTTATTCCTATTTCTATATAATAAGGCCCTACCTATATAGATGCTGTAGCTCTAATTAATAGTAGAGCTATAGGTATAGGTTATATTTATAGGAATCTGGCGCGCGTATAGAACCTCCGCCTTAACCTGCTCCCTTATATTTTACGCCTAACTAGATTTAATAGAAAAATACTTAAAAAAGGATAGATTATATACTCTATATAAGTAACCCTCCGCTACCTAAACTATATAGAATAGATCTGTCTCTATATACTAGAACTTGGCAAATATAAGCTATTACTAGAATAGCCCTGGCTATATAAGCACTGTGTTAGATTTAACTATAATAACTAATAACTATTGTTTTAATTATCCTAATACTAGGCGTAATACCTACGCAACTCCTAAACTTCTGCAATAAAAACTTATATAAAACAGCTTCCTAAAGCGCCCCTTATTAAGCAGTGCCTAATACTTCTAACCTAATACTTTTACTTATAGTAATTAAGCCTGTCTATATAACACCGACACAATTACTAGCTTCCTAAAATAGTACGCTAGAGGAATATACCTAATCCTAAACCTAAGCTAGAAACCGAACCCGAAACTAAATCTAATTCTAAATTTAAACCTAATACCCGGACGGATATCCGTATACTAAATGCGGCGTCTATAACCCGATTAGCCTAATAACCTAATTATAAAATCTTTGCTATTACTATTGCTAATATTAATAAGGCCTTAGCTCTAAAAACCTAAACTAACCTAGCTATAAAAGTCCTAGTATAATATTACTATTTACTAAAAACTTTCTCCTAACAGGAAGCTAATAAGTTACCTAAATACTAAATATATAATTATAAGATTATACTTAAAAATAGTAAACTGCACGGATTTAGCCTATTATATAGAATATTATAAAATAAATTAAAGGTGCTAAGGAAGTACCTTAATAACAACCTTGCAAAAGGATTTATCCGTGCTAGTTTATTACCTGTTGCCTTTCTAGTTATCTTTATTAAAAAGCCCGGAGGAGGCCTATAATTCTATATTAACTACCGCGCGCTAAATACTATAACTGTTAAAAACCGATACCTAATCCCCTTAATTTAGGAGACCCTAGTATAATTAAGTAAGGCAAAATACTATATAAAGCTTAATATTATCTCCGCATTTAATTGCTTATAAATCGCGAAAGGAAATAAATAGCTAACTGCTTTCCGGACGCAATACGGCCTGTTTAAATACCTAGTAATGCTATTTAGATTAGCTAATACTTTTAGTATATTCTAACACTATATAAATAATATGCTCCGCCTGTACCTAGATATATTCTATACTATATATATTAATAATATTCTAATATACAGCAAAAACTTTAAAGACTACTAGTATTATATAAAGCTAGTTCTAGAAGTAATAAAAGCCGCCGGCCTATAACTAGATATTAATAAGTGCGAATTCTATTAGGATAAGGTTACCTACCTAAGGTATATAATATTAACCGGCGGAATTAGTATAGACCTAAATAAGATTAAAAATATCTATAACTAGGAAGTCCCCTATAATATTAAGAATATATAAGCCTTTATTAGATTTATAAACTTCTACCGACAATTTATTAATAATTTCTCTGGCCTGGCTGCTCCCCTAATTATACTTATAAAAAAGAATATTCTGTTCCGGTTTAATAAGTCCTGCTATGCAGTATTTAAACAACTTAAGACAGCGTTTACCACCGCCCTAATCCTCTGTTATTTTAACCCTAAACTGCTAATTATTATTAAGGCCGATTTATCTAACTATATAAATGCTAGAGTGCTCTCGCAAATAGATAAATAAGGAATACTCCAACCTATAGCCTACTTTTTAAAATAATTAAGTTCTGCTAAATATAACTATAAGATCTATAATAAGGAACTCCTAGTAATTATCTAATACTTTAAACAGTGGCGGCCTAAACTAAAAGGCGCAGTATTTCTAATTTAGGTTTTTAGCAACTATAAGAACCTGTAGTACTTTATAACTATAAAGCAGTTAAGCTACTAATAGGCTTATTAGTCTAAATACCTATCCTAATTTAACTTTTTAATTACCTACCGACTTAGCAAGTATAGTAAAAAGCCTAACGCCTTAACACGTTGTACGCAAAATACGCCTGCGCAAGAAAAAGCTTAAGCAGCCCGAAATTAGATACTGCTCTATCCTAACCTATTTATACAGTTAAATCTAATAGAAACCAACTAAATAATTTAGGAGATTATTAAGGATAAATACCTAAATAATAAGTTTATCTAGGAAGTCCTGGAAATATTATGCTCCGGAGTATACTGCTCTAAGAAAATTACCCTAAGCAAATATAAAAAGCGAGATAGTAAGCTCTACTTCCGCAACTAAATAGCAATTCCTAATAATAATAAACTAAAGATTAAACTGCTTTATTATATATATAATTCCCCCGTTAGCGGCTACCCTAAATATAGAAAGACTCTAGAAATCCTTTAAAAAAAATACTACTGGCCGCATATATTTAAAATAATCCGCCAATTTATAGTATACTATTACACCTATCGCCGTATAAAGGCTTTAAAAAAGAAGTATAATAGCTTTCTAAAACCCCTGCCTATTCTGCAGTATTACTAGTAAAATATTTCTATTAACTTTATTATTAAACTACCTAAATCCAAAAGCTGCACTAATATTATAGTTATAGTAGACCGCCTAAGCAAGTACTAATATATAATTCCCTATAGAATAATTACGGCTAAGGCTATAGCTAACCTATTCTACTAATATATTTAGGTATATTATAGATTGCCTAATATATATATATCCGATTAAAAATTACAGTTTATTTCTATATTTTAGAATAAACTCTATAAGCAACTATATATTAAAGCCTAATTATTATCGGCCTTCTACCCGGAAACTAATAGCTAAATAGAAAAGGCTAATTTAATACTAGAATAAGTCCTCCGCGCCTATATAAACTATAAGCAAGATAACTAGGTTACCTAGCTGCTATCTGCTTAGTTTAAGGT
>NW_022985440.1:6089-25743 GCF_010093595.1 Mytilinidion resinicola
ATTCTCCACGTAGCATTGTACATAGCACCTAATCAACGCTCCTCTTTGAGCCCTCGACCTCTCGCGTGTAGCGCTATCGTGACAGGTATACTATACTAGGTATAAAAAAGCAGATTAGTAAAACAAAAATTAAGCAGCTTAAAATAGCATAGAACCAGTGCCTTTATACTATTTTAGGGGTATATAAGATAACAAATATTAGGGTAATAGAGCACAAAATATTATACCCTCTACTCCGGCTAAAGCTGGAGGAACTTACAGTGGCCTACGCGGACCGCACACGCGAGAGGCCAGCCCGCGAGCACATTGAAACCCAATGCAGCTGTATAAGAGAAACGGTCCGTGCTAAATACAGGCCGAAAGGAACACCACGGTACGGCCCAAGCAGGCGCGACAAACTCAGTAAGCTCGCAGTGAAGGCATTACGGCTAGCCGCACGATATAAAGGCGAATCGGAAGAATCCTATAGGCGCACGAGGCGTGGCATGATCCAGGATAAATACAAAGAGAAGTGGAAGAAGGAATAGGAAGCCTACCGTAAAGAACTACGCCAAGGACCCCCAACACCAGCACTCGACACTAAATAGAGCAAACAACAAGAGGCACTACACAAAGGACTTACAAAGGTAGAGAGCACAATTATCACGAACCTACGGACGGAGTATATAGGGCTCAACGGTTACCTCCACCGTATAAGAGTGCCCGGCCACCCGACGCCGGCATGCCCTTGTGGGCATAGCCTCCAATCCCCAAGACACGTTGTGATGAGTTGCGGAAGACACGTTGAGGGCAGGGGCGAGCTGTTCCAGAAGGCCAAGACGAGGACGTATAAACAGCTCTACAGAAGCCAGAAAGGAAGAAAGGCCGTGGCCTAATGGCTCCTCCAAAGGACGGACCTCCTGCCATACCTTTCGGTGGCCAGAGAGATGGTAGAGGCGGAGACGTAGGCACTCCACCTCCTACAACTTTACATAACTATGCATACCACGCATACTACGCATACCACGCATACTGCGCATACTATATACACTACGCATACTACGCATACTATGCATACTACGCACACTACGCATACTACGCATACTATGCATACTGTGCATACGACGCATACTACGCATACTACGCACACTACGCATACTACGCACACTACGCACGCACAGCGCCACCGCCGCCTATATCACGCACCCACCCAACAGCTGTATCCACCCGTATACCGCAGCCCCCACATATATCGCAGCCTATACGGCACTACCCCCACATACATCATTCAATTCAAGGACCAACGCCTTGACGAAGGGCACGCGTGCGAAACGACAGCACGCGTGCCCTCACGCTAATCCTAAACCAGCTCACTACTCCGGAATCAACTCGACCCGCGCCTAGGAGGACGACTGCAAAACCCGGACAGATTTAGGAAGACGCATCACGATGGCTTATTCCGTGGTGGACTTGATAGATCTACCACGTGTCCCCAATAGCTATACAACAACGAGAAGAGCACTCAGCGCTATACGCCGCAGAGGACGGGGTTTTCATCCGAACGCTGCATGGCAGCAAACGGTTTCTCCTTGTAAACTAGCCTAGATAGAACAGCTGCATGGACCCTAACGGGAGCTATACCAGCGTAATAGAATTTAATAATAATATAACTAGGAATAAAGTATAAGCTTTCTATAGCGTTTTACTTCTAGACGGACAGGTAAATAGAAAAGCTTAATTAAACTTTAGAATAGTACCTATAATACTATATTAATTATAGGCTAGATAATTAGGTATTACTACTACTAATAGCCTAATTCGCCTATAATAGCATATTTATAGAAATAATAAAGGTATTACCCTTTTTTATAAACTATAGTTTCGATCTAAAGGCGTATTAAAAACCCTAACTTAATAGTATAAAAGCCTAGAAGGTACTGCTATTAGTTAAAAATATTAAAAAGCTATAGAGGTAGCTTTTAATAGATATCTAATTCCTAATACTAAGGTTAGCAAGATATTATAATTAATACTGGGGTGTTATACTAACTTTTAAAAAAGGGGATAAAGTTTACCTACTCTATAAAAATATTAAAATAAAATAACTAAGTATAAAGTTAAACTATATTAAAATTAGACTATTTAAAATATAGAACGTTATTAGCCTAGTAAACTATAAGCTTAGGCTACCTAATAGAATAAAAATACACCCGGTTTTCTATATATTATTATTATTATTATTAGGTTCTATTAGGCCGATTTAGCTCCCGTTAGGGTCTATGCGGCAGTGCTATCTAGGTTTTATTTACAAGGGGAAACCGTTCGCTCTATAGCGGTCGGGTGAAAACCTTGTTTTCTACAGTGTATAACGCCTTGCGTTCCTTTTGTTTCTGCGCGGCTGTGGGGGACGCGTGGCAGCTCTGTGAGCATCACCACGGAGTAAGCCATCTTGATACATTCTCCAGGATCGATCCGGTGTCCGTAGGCCCTAGGTTCCAGGGTTGTACGGTGTCCAGAAGGTTAGTAAGGTCCGGGGTCCGCGTTAGGGCGCGCGTGCCCTTACCGTACGCGCGTGCCCTTTTTCTCAAAAGCCGAGGTATTGAATTGAAGGACAATAGGAAATTAGGGGGGTTGCCCTGTTGCGGGCGTGCCTGTGGCTATGCAATGTGCGTGCGTGCGTGTGGTTCTGTTCTTGGGGCGTGGCTATACGAGTCGGCTGGCTGTATAGCCAGCTTTTCCGTTACCATCTCTCTAGCTATAGAGAGGTAGGGTAGGAGGTCTGTCTGGTGCAGGAACCATTGCGAAACGGCCTTATTTCCCTTGTGGTCTTTGTACAGCTGCATATACGTTCTTGTTCTGGCCTTAAAGAATATATCGCCTCTGCCGTTGCGGTGTCGTTCACAGTGCATTACTACGTGCTTTGGAGACTGTGGTATATGCCCGCAGGGGCACGCGGGCGAAGGGTGATTGGGCACCCTCATACGGTGCAGGTATGCGTTAAGCCCTATGTGTTCCGTTCGTAAGAGCGTGATAATTGAGCTCTCTGCTTTTGTAAGCTTATGGTGTTTAGTTGCCTAATTCTTGTTCCATTTCGTGTTTTCTATATATTGCTACTAAAACCCGTACTACCTAATACTAAGCTAGAGAATAATATTAAGGTTAATAATAATAATAAGTATAAAGTTAAGTAAATCCTGGATTCTAGATAAAATAGTTAGAAAAAAAAGTACTTAATTAAGTAGAAAGAATATAGCACCTCTAAAAATATATAGGAACTAGTTAAAAGTTTAGTAAACTATTAGAAACTCCTACAGTAGTTTTACCGCTAGAATCCGAAATAGCCTAGAATAATAGCAATATTGCGCTAGCTATTTAGGAAAAATCCGACAGATTAAAGAACGTAATAGAAGTAGATATAGCAAAAAAAGGTAAGGCTTCCCTTTTAATACGCTCTTACTTTTTCTATTTAGCCTTTTTCTAGTTCTTCTTTTTTAACTTTTTAAAAAAAAAGAAACTATAATAAAGTATTTTAGAGCAATACTTAATAAGCAACTGCTTTTGCTTCTAAAGCCGCAGGAACTTAGCTAGAGCAGCCTCGCCCTTTTTTTCTAACTAATAAATATTAGAATTAAGTTTTATAACTATAGAGTTAGCAGAAAATAATATATAATATAGTAAACCTATACTTTATAAAGTTCGCCCCGTTTATATTACAACTAGTACGCCTAGATTAAACGCACTTAGCGTAATAAGCAAACTTATTAAAAACTATATAAACTAGGCTATAGTTTTAGCAGGCGGAATAGAATAGTATTTCCACCTTAGTAAGTAGTATATACTTATATAGCTTAAGGCGCTGTATAAAAGTATTAAAACGCGATACTTTAGCTTTCCTAACCTTATTAAATATTATAGAAAAAGAAATAGAATAGTATAATAACGGCCTAGTAGATAGGGCATCGCCAGCTATTTATCTAAAACCCTACCACGGAAATACTTTTAGGCTAAAAGCCTTAGAAAAGGAAGTAAGTATTATAAACCCTAATATAAACTACCTAAATACTAAGGTACTTAAGGAGATAAAAAAGTAGATTAGATTAATAATATAGGAATAAACTATAAAACCTTAAAAAATAAAAGTTAGTTAAATAGAAATCCTAGATTTCCCTATAAACTGCTAGTAGATAGGAATAATTTAGGAATAGCACCTAATAGAAGGTTATATACAAAAATTATTACTAAATTATAGTAATCTAGGAATAAGTATAGAATTATTACTAAATTATAGTAATCTAGAAATAAGTACAGAATTATTACTAAATTATAGCAATTTAGGAATAAGTATAGGGTTTTTTAGAATAGAGCTTCTATATATAAGAACGCTTCTTTATATAAATAGAAACCTTATATTTAACTTAAAACTTTAATACTATCTATTAAAAGTAATAACCCTGTCTTATACCTAAAATTAATTTTACCTTACCTTTTAAAAACTATTACACTCTAATAATAACTTAACCTATACCCTGCCTTAGTATATAATACTTAGAAGGTATAGAAAAAATAACCTGTTATATATAGTAGCTTTTTAAGCTCTTTTAATACTATTCTATTATACTACGCGTTTTTTTAATAGATAAGGAATAAGCTCTAAAAAACGCGCTATATTAATAATAGCTAGATATCCTGCGCCTTTTATACGTATAGTATATTAAAAAAAATATTAACGCTAAGCTAGCTAAGGTATATAAAAATAAACCGATATTCCCTATAGGCTATACTAATGCGCTAATAGAGAATAATATAGAAGAATAGAAGGCAGCTAAGGAAAAAAAGTAGTAAAAGAAAAAAAGTAAATTTATTACCTATTAAACCGCTATAATAAAGCTGGAACTTTTTAATTAATTTAATAAGGCCTGGAATAAGCTGCTTAATAACTATAAGAAGAGGCCTAGCCTTATAGAGTATATAAAGGAAGAGTAGTAGCTATATAAATAGAAATAGGCAACTTACTATACTTAAATAGCTTAGTATTTTAGAACTATATAAGTGTCTGCTTATATTCTATTTCTTAATTAATATTTAAGCTCTATTCTTACCCTTTTTAGCGCTAGTTATCCTATATACCAGCAAACCCCTTATAAAATTTAGGCTTTAAATTCGCATATTTTAGTATTAAGATTTAGGTTAAGTAGATGCAAATCTAGGTATATAATGCTAACCGAGTTTCTTATAGTATTATATCACGGAATAAGGGCGTACACGGCCTGCTTAAGGGCTTCCTTTAGGTGTTAACTAGCCATTTATTTAATATACTCCTTAATATCTAGAACTTTATCCTTATTACTAAATCTAAATATAAGGATTATAAGGCGAAGTGGCATGCTAGAACTCCTTATAATATAAGAGAGGCTGAATTCTGTAATCTATTCCGTACGGTTACACCGCAAGCATTGGCTATCCTTAAGAAGCAACTTAAGAAGGTAAAATTAAATGAATATAACCCGAACAACTGTACTTATACGTTCACAAATATATACGGCATGCCGTGCGCTCACAAGCTATACAATCGTCTACATCGGGCGCTTGCAAATTATCTAGATCCCGTGCTCTATATACAACCAGATGAGATAGATCACCACTGGTGGTTTGCTCGGCCAGGCATACAACAACCGGCTATTCCTTTTGGACCTTTTGAGGATGTACTTGATCCTGCCGTTGTTGAGCGTCGACATGGCCGCCCTGCTATTAAGAGGAGAGGTCACCATACGTACAACAATACCCAGAGAGATCCATCTAGGTTTAAAGTTGCTATAGGTATAGGTTTGGCAGCTCAACGTGGAGGCGAACAAGATGGACAACAAGGCACAGCTCTACAACATTTGCCAGCGTCTTTACAGCAAAATCCGGCCATCCCTGTCCGCCAGGATGCCCCTCAGTCGACGGCTACAGCTGCTAGGACTGGTATTGATATTTCTCAAATTGATCCGGCCCTTGCAGCACCTACGGCAGCACCTACGGCAGCACATACGGCAGCACATACGCCTACACCTACGGCTACACCTACGGCTAAGAAGCGTGGCCGGCCGCCTGGTGCAAAGGATAAGGTACCGCGGAAAAGGGCACGAGCTCAGAGGCAAGATAGTGCTCAGCCTCAACCTCAGGTGGAACAAGAGGATGACCGTGCGGACATTCTACGACAGATTGCAGCTCTACAGGCACGTCTAGGAGGGTCTCAGCGCCCAACAGGTGTCGCTGTAGGCACTGCTGAGTTATCAGGCCGGCCAGAGAGCCGTAGGAATGTTCTAGGGCCTGCGGAGTATCAATATGAGTATGAGGCTGAGGCGTATGTAGATCAGTATGAGGAGTAGGTGCAGGCGGCGATGCTACGGGGCCAGGCTCGATGCAAAGGAGCCGTAATAAGGTGAGGTTTTGACAGGTTTAGCATGCTGTTAGGCACGTAGGCACTTCTAGAATAGAATTCTATTCTATACTTATACTTAGACTTAGACTACGTGAGCTTATATATGAGCTCGTACGTAAGCTTATGTATAATGCTATATAAAATGGGCATGGCTGTACAGCCTCTCCATTTTATATAGCATCACGTACGGCCTCGTGTATAGCATCACGTACGGCCTCGCGTATAGCATCACGTGTGGAGAGACGTAAGGGTGAATGCCCGGAGGAAGCTCCGGGCTCTCCGAGCCAATTAGAAGGTGGTGAAGCGACAGGGGGGGGAGGGGGTGTACGCGCAGTGAAAAGGGGGTGTACGTCTAGGAATTAGGGGGTGTACGATTAGTAGTCCCCTATTTAAATTAGAATTTTTAGAATTATATGTTTTTTTTATACTTATAACTATTATATATTACTTAATTTTATAGATATAGAGAGTAAGCTTATTATAGAGCTTTTAATTAAGCTAGATAGCTTTTAAAACGGCTATTATAACGGCTTTTAAAACGGCTATTCGCTAATATCTAGATTGCTTTAAGGCGAGGATGTTGTAGATGCTAGAGTAGGTAGATAAAATGGTAATTTGGCAGTTTAGACGCGAGTTCGTATTAATGCTGTTGCTTTGCTTATGCCTTCGCCTATGGCTTTGCCTTTAATTTAATCTTTATGTGGAATGTAGTTAAATTCATCTTCTAATAAGTCCTTAAGAGATGGGAGATGTATTAGCTGTACCAGCTCCTTAAGCTCTTGGTGCTGTAGCTGTGGATCTGTGCTATTATGGCGTTGATAAAAGGTATCTATCACGGTAAGCACCCGCGACACCCTACACACTACAAACTGCGGCATAAACTGTGGCAAACTGCAACAAACTGCAACAACATGCAACAACCGACCTCAACTCGAGCTACTCCGCCCGCCCCCCTTTTATCACCTGACTCCGTACGTGCCCCGCGCCACACGTGGGGCCAATACCCAATTCTGCACGAGCTAAACGATAGTTGACGCGCCACGCGTACGTCCCCCCCCCATATATTCTCACAGAGCCCGCCCCGTCTTCCTGTTCTTTACACAACGTCTTGATTCTCCACCTAGTACTGTACTTAGCTTCTAATTAATGCTCCTCTTTGAGCTTATATCTTCCTGCTTGTAGCACTATCGTGACAACTGCTGCATACTGCTGCGTACTGCGGCACGCTGCTGCATACTACCGCAACTTGTAGAGCTTGATAGCAAGCTGGAACAGAGTTAAGATACTCCAGCTGTAGCGGCTTGGCGATAGAATATCTTGCAAGCGCCCTGGAGGACCTATGTAGCTCTTCGAGCTACGTCTTGTTATTCTGCTGTCTGTCAGCACGCATAGGATCTGTAGCAATTCAATTGTCATTACCTCGCCCCTGTCTGCCTGAGTTAGCTAGGTCCCGACCGCCCCTGCGCCGTGACAAAAGTAGCTTGAGCTTATAAGGCATACAAAATAGTATGGGGCCCTAATTTGTGACCCGGGGACAGATTTGAGGCCCCTTGCTAAAACTTGACAGTTTCTAGCGAGGTCCATCTAAGACTATGCCGCAGCCGGTGGGGACAGGTGAGCAAGGGTGAGCAAGGGTGAGCAGACCTGAGGAGAACTAAGCCGAAGCTGAGCCGGCCTGAGGAGAGCTGAGCCGAAGCTGAGCCGGGCCTGAGCCGAACTCAGCCACAGCGGCACTGGGTCACGTGCACACAGGGGGTCGGGTAGGGTGCACATTGGGGTGTTGAAACAGCTAGTCAACGTATCGGGATAGGGAAGTGGTATCCCGCATCTTCCGATCCGACTTGCCGCACTCTTCACACGCATCGATCCTCAGAAGAGGGCCGGCTCTGTCTGGAATCCTCCAGCTGGTGGCTAGCTCAGGCCCACCATGAAACAATCGGCCCGTACCTTTCGAGACTCGATTGCGCTTATCTTATAAATATCTTTGTAAGAAAGGCGGTTCTGTTCCGGGTTCCCACATATACACTAAAAAAGACCTCAATCTCTACCTACATCTCCTCACTTCAACATACATTCTACACACAGTCAAACTCCTCTATCTTCAATCGTCCCGCAACCATGTCTTCCGCCTTCATCTCCGCCATCGCGGCCAGACGCTCCATCTACCCGCTCTCCAAAAAGGCCATCCTCTCGGACGCCAAGCTGACGACCGTCATCCAAGAAGCCGTCAAGCACGCGCCCAGCTCCTTCAACATGATGAGCTCGCGCGTCGTCATTCTCTTCGGCGCCGAGCATGACGCCTACTGGAACGACATCGTCCCCGGCGAGCTTAAGAAGGTCGTGCCGGACGAGGAGACCTTCGCCAAGGGCGTCGAGCGCACCAAGATGTTCGGCGCGGCCGCCGGCACCGTCTTGTTCTTCGAAGACGGGAAAGTCATCAAGGGCATGCAGGAGAATGTTGCGCTGTATGCAGACCGCTTCCCCCAGTGGTCAGAGCACGGCAGCGGCATGGCGCAGATCTACGCGTGGACGGCGCTCGAGCTCGAGGGCTATGGCGCCAATCTGCAGCATTACGGAAACCTCACTGGACCAGCCGTCACCAAGAAGTACGGCCTGCCCGACACGTACTCCCTGAAGGCCGAGTTGGTGTTTGGCCACCCAGAGGGGTCTGCTAAGGAGAAGCCGTTCCTACCTGACGCGGAGAGAGTCAAGACTTTCGGTTCCTCATGAGTGCATAGGAGCGTTGTTTAGCCACTGTCTTAGTGGGGAATGGATTTTGAGTGCGCTAGGTTGGCTGAATTAGAATAGATCACGCTCAAATTTCACCACTCTGGCATTTTTTAGATTTTCCGATCATAGTTATGGACCGTGTCTATTGGGAGAATTACCGCTCTATCTTTTTGTGCTTCTAGAGTAGGTACATAGATTTCTCGCCCTTGGCGGCTGAGTCCTCGAGCTTGACGGTCAGATGAAAAGCAGTCCCCGATGTCCATAGAGAGCATGAAACGACTTACCTCAATACGTCTCTAACTAGCTAGCCTCAGATCTTACCTGACGATCATATGCTCGCGGTTCGGCCCGACACCAATCCACTTGATGTGCACTCCAACAGTCTTTTCAATGAACTCAACGTATTTCCTAGCGTTGAGAGGAAGGTCGTAGAAGGTCTTCGCGCCTGTCGTCGGCTTCTTCCATCCCGGAAGAGTCTCGTAGGCAACCTCAACGTTAGCCAACAGTTCTGGGTTGGCTGGGAAAGACTCGAGCTTCTGCCCTTGGTACGAGTAACCAGTGGCGACCTTGAGTTCCTCGAAGTCATCCAAAACATCGAGCTTGGTTAGATTGAGGGATGTGTAGTCGTTCACGTCGTGAGAGTACTTGATGATGACGAGGTCAAGCCAGCCACATCGTCGCTTGCGTCCAGTGGTGACACCGACCTCTCTGCCAACTCCCTGGAGTTTCTCGCCAACCTCGTTTAGTTGTTCGGTTGGGAAGGGGCCCCTGTGTTAATTTGTTAGCCCCAGCTTCGTAGGGATCACTTCATTTTGGGGCTTACGATCCAACTCTAGTGGTATACTAACGTGATTTAGTACGCGATTTCCTTATAGACTTATTGGGAGGCAACTTACTGCTTTCGTGACTCCTACTACCTCTCTGATGGACCTCCAGCCCAAGCTCAATCCTGTTAGGACACCCCCGAGGCCAGTGTTGGAAGACGTGACGAAGGGGTACGTGCTACTGATGTGAGTATCCTTTTTGCCATTTGCTGTAGTAGATTACATACCCATAATCAATGTCGAGCATGATCGCATTTGCGCCTTCAACTAGAATTTCACTCTTCTTTGCCTTTGCGTCATTCAGCAATGGGATCTGATCGATGACATAAGGTGCGAGCTTTTCTCGCAATTCCTGTCAAATTGATGAGCTTCGCAGATTCTAGCCAGTAGATGGTTGTAGCATCAAAGATACCTTGAATTTCGAGAGCTCATCCTCCACACTGTATTTCAACAGATCGCCGAAGCGCTTCTGGAAGCCGTAGGCCAGTCGACGTAGCTTCGCTTCGAAGACTTCTTCGTCGAAAAGGTCAGCAATACGAATGCCGCTCCTCGTCATCTTGGTGCTGTACGTTGGTCCTGTAAAAGTCAGATCGCGGTATACACCAGCGCTCGTGACCTCTAAGCTTACCTATGCCTTTCCGCGTTGTGCCTGTTCCCACACACGTCAGTGCTCGCAATCACAGCAGTCTTAGGACTCAAACTGGCATCCAACCTATGAATGAGCTGGCCAACTCAACCTCCTCCAATCCGTCCACCAACTGATGTAGATCAAAGACCACATGGGCGCGGTCGCTAATGAAGATGCGGTTGTCCGTCTTCAAGCCGTGCACCTCCAATGCCTCCAGCTCCTTGAAGAAAGACGGCACGTGAACGACGCAGCCGCTTCCGACGAGGTTGATGCATTTGGGATTGACCAGGCCGCTGGGCAGAATGTGGAAGTCGTAGGTTATGCCATTCGCGACAATCGTGTGACCGGCGTTGTTTCCTCCTTGTGCTCTACAGCAGAGGCTCACGTTGTTGGCGAGGATATCGACCAGCTTGCCTTTGCCCTCATCGCCGAATTGGCTCCCAAGGCAGACAGTGACGGACATGGCTGCGTATTGAGGTGAGAGGTCGGATGAGGGTTCGTAGGTGGGCGTCGAGGCTGGAGGAGAAGTATTCTACCACTGATGCGTCAATGCAGTCACGTTGGCCGCAATAAAGCGCCCTGACCCAGCTGTGGGTACTTTGGCGTGGTAACGGTGGATTGTAGGGGATCGTGTGGAAACCAGCCGCGGTTTCAGTATTCTAGCCTGGTGAATGACGCAGACCTGTCGCTTGGGTGGTAGAAGTAGAATTATCTGCTGCCTGGGGAATGGTAGAGCAAAGAGGGAGTCAAGATGGATATAGAGAGAATGATACAGCGATTACAGCTGCAATTGAGACGAAGCACAAAGGCTGGCGCAACGGCATATGCGAAGATTTTATGCAGAAACGCCCCTCCGGAGGTGCCCGATTGCACTGTGGAAGACTGCCCCGCATTCCGATATCGCCGGCCGTTTCCCGCTGCGCCGCAAAACTCTTCAATTGCGTTTTCAAGTGCATGCTTGCCTTTTCGTGGACTTCACCAACCAGAGATCCCCATTGCTCATGTATTCTTTGATCCCTGCGCCCGCATGCAACGCGGTTACATGGACACGAACCATTGCATGATGCTTCGAGTCCAGCACCATGACAGGGCGTCTGCTTCAATGTGGACAGAGTGCTATATCGGTCTTATACATTAAGCAAGGGCTGATATCATAGTAAATCTATCCTCCAAGCTCCTATAGAAGAGCTGCCATAGCTGCAGCCGCCGCTCCCAAAACACCCAGGCCCACATTCTTCCCTAAAACAGCGCCAGCGCCCGTGTTCGTTGCAGGCGCCGCTCCTGATGATTCACTCGAAGTCGGCGAGCTCGTCGCCGTTACTGGAGGGAATGTAGTCGCGACTCCAGTGACGCCCGTAAGGTTCTGAACCTGCATGTAATTCGCTGCGAGGAGCGCCGCCAGACCTGCCGCCTTGGCGAAAGATGAGAGGTTGAAGCCGATCCTCGCATTCGAGTCCGCGGGCGGGTTGATGCTTGCGAACTCGCTGGGAACGGTAAAGTTGGGTGCCTGTGAGAAGAGGAGGAAGGTGTACGTGTGTGGATTGTCGCCAGCAGGCGGCGAAGGTTGTAGATACGGCGCACCGCTCGTCTGGCCCACTCCGGGGACAGGAATATCTAGGGTGAGGCCCCCATCAGAGGCCACGGTGACGTTGGGAACAAACCAGTGCAGTAGGGTGACCCGGCTTCCATTTCGAGGAACATCGTGGTCAATCAAGAAGATTATAGAACGACCGCCGCTGCTAGCATTTTGGTAGATGGGAGTCGAGATGCTGGGAGGGTTCGCGGTCTCTAAGAAACCGGTATCAGCATTTGGCGGGAGTTAAGTCGGATAGCGGTTCTTACCGCTCCGTGGAATCAATTCGCCTGCGGGAGAGACGTTGTTGGTGCCATACGTAATGTTCAGCGATTGCTTTGCCGAAGGAATGAAACCCGGCGGAGTCTGAGCAATAATTGGGACGACTGTGTAGAGCAACAAACTCAAAAAAGCACTAGATTGAAACATAGTGATGGTCAATGGTTTGAAAGAGTCAACCGCAGTTTGAATGGTGCAAGATGAGCTGCATTTCAAGGTTTTACGCAAGGGTGTGAGGGTGTCTTTAGGAGTCTCAAAGAACCCCAATGATGTCTCCCACTACTCTAGTTGCGATTGAATTGCCAATCTGCCAAGCGCATACTGCGGAGTATTCACCTTGGCGACGCTGTGTCATGAAGCCAAGCTAGATCATAGGTCGGATTGTCTGAGAAGCGATTGACATTCGGCGACTTTGATCAGCCAACATGACGCTAGGGCCGGTCCGAGGATTGAACCATGGGAACCAAAAGGGAGCGGATTGCCCGTCTGAGGTGAGTGCTGGAAAAGTCATATCGACGATTGTTAGGCGGAGCAATCGCACGTACGTCTCGGTATCCCTCCCTGAATGACTATTAGTTAGCATGCCTTCTTAAGGTTACCTTTTAAGGTACGATCCGAGATCCGGGGTGGAAAAGAGCCGCATGATGGACTTTAAAGCTATTAATAGACCTTCGCCTCACTCCAACAACGTGACATCACCGCCTCCCTTCATTTTCCCGTAGAGTAAAGCATGCGGGTCACACCAAGCAGAGCCGGCATCGAACCGATCTGCCACCAGAAGCGGAGATTGTAGGGACGCCAAGTGCATGAGACGCCAAAATGGGATTTAGGTATGATTTATACACTGGAGCCAGTCCGATGTCCAAGATCCAGATCAGGGAACATACTCTAACTAATAATCCAACTTGGTCTGTTGATACATCTGACAAGGCTTGATGCCATCCTCCTCTTACAGTGTATCATGCGTAGCAGCTCACGAGACAACCTAGCCGTCTCACAGCTGGCTCATCTGCACGGCTGGAGATGTATAGTGAGAAGAGGAGACCATGGCAAACGGCTGCGATCCAGTGATGATACACAATAAGAATAGCTCAGGTATGTAGACTTCAACCATCCTTGACTACGCGTATTAAACTAAGGCTAAGGCAAACTTCGCATTTCACTTGCTCCACGGTCACTGCTTTACCGGCCCCGTCCTACTCGGACTGATGTTCGCATCACCTATCGCACGATCCGCCGCGTGGTCGAACCGGATGAAGCCTATCGTCTCTCTCTGGTGGTGGTATTCAATTTCGGTTGCCCGTCTTCTGAGCAACGCGTCGTCTGCCGCGATTTGAGCCCGAATATCCGAGGCTGTAATGTAGCCAGTAGTAGCGCGGTGGCTCTGGTGATGTCCTGGCGCTGGCGCGCTTGGTGTAGGAGATGCAACAACTGGTCTAGAAGGCATCCTGCTAGGAGGAGCGTGGGAAGCCAGAAGGTCGGCGGGGGCGGTGTTGCGGCGAGGGTTTGACTTCTTTGCTGGCTGCGACCTTTTCTGGGCCGTGGATATCCTGGCAGGTTCAACCGTGCGTTGAGGTTGGGGCTCCTTTTCTGTTTGGATCTTTTTTTTCCATCGATGTAACAGCTTCCGTATACCCTAACGCCGAAGAGGTTCAGCTGCGGTGTTGTTCATCCTAGAAGTACGTGAGATTGCTGCGGCAATTCGAGGAATTAGAGGGGCTAAAGACTCCAGACATGCAGTGGGATTGCCATGATTGATAAGTAGAAGACGCAATGAGGCTGAGCACGAAGGAAATGTGGTGATAGTGCTATTATACCAAGACTAATGCGGGGAGATATGAATACGAGACGCCACATGCACCTTCAACTTCCCTGCCCTCAACATACGGCATCCAATCAGAAAAGTAGATTACTAGAGTCATGAAACGCCCGGAAGCAACACTGGAAGCAAGCCTACTGCTCCTGTTACTTTACAGTTTGTACTGGTCCTTGCTAGGTTTGATAATATGTTGTGACTCTCCTGGAGTTGAAGATCAGAGTTCGCCTCAGCAAATTGGTCTTTGAAAGCAGACACACGTTCAAGACCTTCAAAGCATGTATTGGCAAGAGCCATAAAAGTGACAAGTCCCATTTTTCTACAAGTTTCGCTTCGCCAGTTTATGCTCGAGGATCGCAATCTGGCAGCGCCAATGTCAACAAGCGCATGCCTCAATCCATCCCAAATGCGCAGCCTGCCATCAAAAACACCACAAACGCACGCCAAGAAAGAAAAGGAGCAAAAAACACCTGAGAATATAGACAGGTCGACGAATTTGGGGAGCTAGACCGAGACGTCGAGATGCAAGATGAAGCAACGCCTTCACGGTATAAAGCAACGGCGAAGAAGCTTAGAAGCTTGTCTTGATACCTGGCTAATCCCCTAAGAATGAAAGCCCCATGCAGGGCCATGAATGTATCCGCACTCGATGCCGCTCGGGACTAAATCCAAATCATCCACTGTTGAGGAGCACCATGTTCCCATCCCATCCGGGTTTCAGTCATCCAATCGAGCAAAACTGCACAGTTGCCTCAGTGCCACCGAGTCTACGTTTGGTGTCAAAAGCGCACCGAGTAACATCTCCTTCTTCGGCAAAACATCTGCTTTAACGGTCCATCTGTTAGCGGCTCCGACCTCCTTCACGGATCCTCCATCAAATTCCCCTTCTTCACCGTCGGATGCCTCGCCATTCTCGATTTTGATGGCACTTACGTTGCCGTTTGCGATTACGAGGTCACCCCCTTTGCATTTTTCTCCAAGCTTCTTCAGCATAGCGAGGGCTCGATGAGTTATTTGCTGGAAGCCTTGTAAATCGTGGTCCATTCTGGGCGCTTGCCGTGAACCTGGTTGAGGAGGGGCTCGAGGAGTTGCATCCGCAGAGAATAAAAACACAGACAATCGTAGAAGGCTCTGGGCCCAACCGTCCTCAGCCTCGAGCCAGGACCGCGCGATCCCGGAATCCGGACCAGGGGCTAGGCTGGCCAGTATATCCGCGGCCAGCATGCCTTGCATGAGGTACGGCTTTCGAGCTTCGGCGATTCTCATTTCTTCATTAGTACGTCCTCCGCGTTTCGAGCGATCTGGTACAACGGCAACCGCGAGTGCGAAAGCTCGCGTAAGGAGATCATAGGGAGGCGTGGATGTCGCGTCTGCGGTGAAAAGCTGCTTATAATACGTTCGATTTGGATCGTCTCGAGCGAGTAGCTTAGCGAGGGTGTCGACTGCGGGAGGGAGATATCGGTGAATGGCTGGATTGTAAGGCGTGAACCGCACTGGAGAGCTAGGCCTTGGACAAGGAGCAAATGATATGAGGAAGTGGAGAACATTGTGTGCTTCCTCCCGAGAAGGCAGCTCGATTTTATCCGAGATGTTTGATAATAGAATGATCAGATCTTTCATGAAATCCGCGGTGTTGACATGGGTGCGTAACAGCAATATCCTAGTGCCGACGAGTCGAATTGCGTTCGACACGAATTTGAGGACGATAGGACTGGACATCAAGGAGTGATTCGACTCAAAAAACGAGAGATTCCTCAAGATCGTGGTGACAGCTATAAGTCGCTCGGCGGTTCGATCGAGTTCATATGATGGGGTCCCAAACTCTGGGATTTCCTGAATCGACTCGACTTCCGTACGGCAGTTGCGGATTACGTCTTCATATGGCGTCAGATCAAGGATATCAGAGACCTCCGGGGTATCTTCTGCGAGAGCGTCCAGCTGTTCTTCTGCGCAATCTATGATCGCATCGATGAGATCTTCACACTTTTCGAGCTCGAGCTGGACTCTTTGCTCGTGTGATAGTCGCACCAGAAAGTCCAGCGCCAATCTCACCTCCCCATGGATACCGGACTGAAGGCTCATGCTGAGAGCTCGGACATTGATTACTCCCATTTCCTCTAGAGTTGGTATGTTTGGTCTCAGAGTGGCAATACTCTTTCCTAGATCAGAGATCGCTGAGATATCAAATCCTCCATGAGTAGCACCCAAGGCTTTGATTTTGGGTTCGTATTCAGTCCCGTGCTCCACTTTGACTTGCTGCTCTACACCGTTTGATGTTGGAGGAACCGGCGGAGGAGCGCTTTCTCTAGGTTTTACGTCTGGGCCAGGTGAAGGCGACGGGAAACCGAGGGGTTGCGAGTGGGGAGGCGTGGCTTCAAGTTGACGACTCATGCTTTTCCGGTGCTGATTCAAGGCAGCGGGCGTCATCTTCGAGTCCATCTGAGGTGTACTCCATCCATTCGCTGTCGCCATTGGGACGTTGTTCTTCATCGGCGTAGATTGATCCATTTGCATTGCCTGGGCCCTTTGCAGTTGCTGGAGGTATTGCTGCTGTTGCGCTTGGACATTGTTGGGGCCCATTTGGGGCATTCCCTTTGTGGGTGACATTTGCTGTCCAGTGCTCATGGCGGCCGCCATCTGCGCCTGCTGGGTGTTACCCATGGCGGCTGATTGCTGTTGCATCTTTTTATAGTAGGCGTTCTCGTAGAGGCCCAGATTTTGCTCGAAGATAAGTCTCACCTCCTCGCCGGCGTTCGGGAACTGTTGCTGGGGGAAGCCCAACGCCTGAGCAACCATAGGCCACGCCCCTATGGCCGTCACCCGTTTTGAGCCCTTTTGCTGCATGACCACGCTGTACAGTTTCGTGTAACTCACAGGGCGCATTGCGACCATTGGCTGGGGGTTGAACGGATGTCCGCTCTGCTGCATCAGCGCGGACACGTTCTTGACAAAAGCTTCGGCCGATTGGCGTTGCGCCTGTTGGTTCTGAATTTGCGCCGGGTTTCTAGTCACTGGCATGCCTGGCTGTTGCCCAGAAGAGCCGAGCATGGGCGCGGCCTGGTGTCTTTGCTGCGCGGCCATGTTGCTCGCGGCCAGTTGCTGTTGTTGTTGCTGTAGTCGCATCTGGTACATGCGCTGGGCCTCCTGCTGTCGGTTCTGCAGATTTGCAGAGAGCGCGACAGGCTGGACCGACTGGACCGGAAAGGACCCGCCCCCAAAGCTCTGGTTGTACCCCTGCGGCATCGGCGAGCCTTGCATGTAGTTCATGGGTGACATCTGAGCACCGTTCGAATTCTGCGCAGGCGAGACGGTCTGCACGCGCTGAGGGGGCATGCCGGGACGGAACTGTTGATTCTGGAGCGTGGGCGACGGCGTCGCGTTGGCGGAGCCGCCCTGGTGAAGGTGCTGGAAGGGTGAAGGGACCTGCATCGGCTGGACGCCGCCGTGCTGGCTGCTCTGGAAGCCGTACTGGCCCTGCTGGCCGGGTGTCTGCGAGCGCGAGAGGGGCGCGCCGGTGCTGTCCTCGCGCGGGCGCTTCTGGCCGGCCATGGACGATGTTTGGAACGCGCCATTCTGCATCCGCGTCTGGAACTGTGGGTTGTGCTGCAGCTGACTCAGGTCGAGGTTCGCGCCTGCAAACATGGACGGGTTGAGGAGGGCCGGGTCCTGGGGCTGGTCGGGCAGGTTGTTGTAGAGGGCGCCATTGCTGAGGTTTTCAGGCCAAGTCGTCATGGTTCGCGGTGGACAGGCGGGTCAGCACTCTCCATCTACACAGCAGCAGTCAGCGCAAGTTCCATCTCAGACTGGCCGCCCGGCAGCCGCGCGACTGGCTCCGGCGCACGCAGAGGCGCGCAGACAGCGAGGGCGCGCGGCGGAGGTGAGGCGGATGATGGCAGGGAGGCGTGTGGGTGGGTGGCAGCGACGCGTGCAGCGGGGCCGCAGCGTGGCAAGCGGGGCGAGCGGAGAGAGGCTGGAGCAGGAGAGATGGAACAGACTCACACGCGATATCACTCTTCAGGGCGGGGGTGCTGGAGGCCGAGCAGGAAGTCACGGCAGCGGCAGTATGGTGAAAGGGAGAGCAGCCCAGCGGCTGGCTCGCTTGGCATCGCAAAACGAGCGTGGCCCGCCCCCTCAGCCCGGCATCGAGCCCGCCCTCACCACCACGGCGTGCGAAGCAGAAGCAGTCCGCAACCACCGCAGCAGCAACAGGAGGCAGCGCGGGACACGCGCCGCATCACCAGCACGCAGGCCAGCACGCCTCGCGCCCGGGCCGTGCCGTCGAGGAGCGGTTTGGGCTGCCAGGCGGCCGGGATTTCGACCCAGACCCGTTGGATGCCGAATCATGCTTCACCTCTCCATCATTTGCCCGGAGTGACACGAGCAGCACCCCTCAGGCCCGCCGGCCTCCACTCAGACACGGCCGTGGACAGCCAGCGGGCCGTTGCGCGCGCCTCTGCGCTGCCTGCTCAGTCTCCGCCGCCCGTGGCTGTCTGCGTCTCCTGCCGTGGCCTTCTCGACGCTCCCACACCGCGCCCGCGCCGGCTCATGATGCGCGCCACCACGGGGTTCCCTGCGGCGATTGCTGCCAGTAATCGCGCCCCGGGCTGCCAGATGGCGTGTGGGGACGTGGTGGCAGTCGGCAGCGACGGAAGGGGGATGGGATGTGAGAGCTTCGATGCGCCGATAATGGACCGGCATGGGGGCACGAGATGCGTCCTGGAAGCACGCTACTGCCTGGACGCCCTCGTCACCGCACCCAGCAGGATGAGGAAGGCGAGTGAGCCTGGAAGTGCACTACTGGACAGGCCGCACACGCCGCGAACTCCAGAGACTCTCCAGGGCGCCCACTGCAGGTACCGTGGTCAGCGGAGCCGGATCGCAGCATCGCAAAAGCAACGGCATCCAATGAACGCTCCACCACGCATGGCGTTGGCCACACCACAGCGGGCGGGGGAGGCAGGATCGCGGTTGGCAGCTCCGGCTGAGCTTGGGACACACAAACATGTGGTCGTGAAGGTCTTGAAGTGAAACATGACGCTCGACAATCTCCAGGGAGCACGCTCCGACCATCTGTCTCGAGATAGATGATGCTAGGGTGGGCACACTCAGATTCAGGAACTTCTGACAGCCAGCTAGGAGCAAGGAAACAGACGGGCGGGTCTTGGAGGTAGACTGTAGATTATTTGTACAGAGAAGACCGACCCACACACCATCACATCCATGAATTGCGCCCGACCTTGAGGTGTGTGGTCGTGGATGATGCACGTGACACCCGGCACGTGATGAGGATTGGTTATGGGAGGCTATTTATTACATAACGTAATCCACAAGTTAGTGGCCCGCACAAGCTAGTGGCCCACCCAACCACGCTACCGAGGCCAAATATTCCGAATTACTCCAC
>NW_022985440.1:27214-295366 GCF_010093595.1 Mytilinidion resinicola
CGGCGATTTTTGGAGATAGCACCGCGTTGTGGAGGAATACCACGGGCGCGACGCGTAACCGTCTTTCTGGGCACATCGTATAGTTTCTCAACGCCTCGGAAGGATGTAATTTGGCCGGTCTTGTAGGCTTGAACGCCTAGAATAACTCTGCCTTCTTGAAAGATGGCTTCTTGTTGTTGTGGTGCTGCCATTGGGGTGGTTGTTGGACGACGCGTCGCGTGTTGAGTTGGGTGGGCCACTAGCTTGTGCGGGCCACTAACTTGTGGATTACGTTACTGTAATGTATAATGACTAATCAAGCGAGTGAACTCCGGACGTCTTGCCTGCTATCCGCCATCAACCACACGCCTATACTCGCACCCAGCCTCACTACCCTTACCTGTGATACTCGTTCCTCACGCCGTCCACCACTCCTTCCGATCAACAGCCTCCTCGCCCAGCATGGCCGACGTCGCCGTCGAGAACCCGGCGAACCAGGTGCCTCCTCACAAGAAGCAGCTCCCGTCGTCCATACCGAACTTCGATACCCTCGAGGGCTTTGCAACTGAGGGCGCCGATGACTACTCCACATTCAAGAAGCTCCAACGGCAGCTAGAGTACGTTGTCTGTGCCACGCTGCTCCGGCCAAGGCTGACTATTGTCTAGATACATCCACCTCCAGGAGGAGTACATCAAGGATGAGCAGAGGTACGCGTCTGGCTGAGATTTGTTATACAAAATTCACCAGAGCTAACATGGATACAGGAGTCTCAAGCGGGAGCTGGTACGAGCACAAGAAGAGATCAAGCGCATTCAGAGCGTGCCACTGGTGATAGGGCAGTTCATGGAGGCTATTGACCAGAAGTAAGCTTCTTCTAGACATCAACCCGAAATTATCTAATATGGCCCAGCACCGGCATCGTACAGTCGTCGACAGGCTCAAACTATGTCGTCCGAATCCTCTCCACGCTCGACCGCGAGCTCCTCAAGCCCTCCTCCTCCGTCGCCCTCCACCGCCACTCAAACGCCCTCGTCGATATTCTCCCCCCAGAAGCCGACTCCTCGATAGCAATGCTCGGGCAGGACGAGAAGCCTGACGTGACATATGCCGACGTGGGTGGCCTGGACATGCAGAAGCAGGAAATCCGTGAAGCCGTGGAGCTCCCTCTGACGCACTTCGATCTTTACCGTCAAATCGGCATCGACCCGCCGCGCGGTGTCCTCCTCTACGGCCCCCCAGGGACGGGAAAAACCATGCTCGTCAAGGCCGTGGCAAACAGCACCACCGCCTCCTTTATCCGTGTCGTCGGCTCCGAATTCGTGCAGAAGTATCTCGGTGAGGGTCCCCGCATGGTGCGCGACGTATTCCGGATGGCGCGCGAGAACTCCCCGTCCATCATCTTCATCGACGAGATCGACGCCATTGCCACGAAGCGATTCGATGCCCAGACTGGTGCGGACAGGGAAGTCCAGCGTATCCTGCTCGAGCTGCTCAACCAAATGGACGGCTTCGACCAGACGTCCAACGTCAAGGTCATCATGGCGACCAACCGCGCTGACACGCTCGATCCCGCGCTACTCCGTCCCGGGCGATTGGACCGCAAGATCGAGTTCCCCAACCTCCGCGACCGCCGCGAGCGCCGCCTCATCTTCTCCACCATCGCTAGCAAGATGAGTCTGAGCCCCGAAGTCGACCTGGACAGCCTAATCGTGCGGAACGACCCGCTCTCCGGAGCCATCATCGCGGCTATCATGCAGGAAGCCGGGCTACGGGCCGTCAGGAAGAACAGGTACAACATCATCCAGAGCGATCTGGAGGACGCGTATGCTTCGCAAGTCAAGGGTGCCCAGGAGGCGGACAAGTTCGACTTCTATAAGTAGATAGAAGAAATACAGCGTGTGGGTGAGCGATCGATCGTTCGGTGTTGAGTTGCTGGCAGCTAGTGATACTGCTGTGTATAATTACAAGAACTGCGAATGCATCGTTTTGTTGGGATCTTGACCAGACGAATGAATGAACCGAGTCTAACATGTGAAATGTTGCAGTTTTAGGTGATGATTCTCAGTACCATGGAAGGTCGTCATGTGTGGCCCGGTCTTAACAAAAGCGCCGTCTTGAGGTGGCCCAGGAAGGGTATCGTATCAGGACCCTTCGCATGAAATATCTGCAGCGATAGCCTGTCCTGTGCCTAATTCGAATTCGCTAAATGGAGGCCAGCAGTGCTGAGTGAGTGAGTGAGTGAGTGTGCACAGACGCACTCCGAATCCTTCTCACGTGCAACAAGGCATGATGATTAAAAGTGCCATACCAATTCCCATTCTTCTCACTCTAACACAACCCCCAAACTCCCTCATCGCATAAATCTATGAGCGCCTGATCTCATCACGGAGTGTCCAAATCAATTACAACAGCCACAGACTGTATTCAATACATCTACATCCCTCAAAATCCCCATCCCCCCCCCCGGTCATCCCCCTTCTCACCTCAGCTCCCTCATGCCAACCAAAACCCAAGCAACCAAGGACCCCCAACTCTCCCAAAAAAAATAGCTTGCTTTTCCGCGGATCAAAGCAGAAACATGTAACGATATCTTACACAAGAAAAAGAAGAAGAAGAAGAAGTGGTCCCATCCAGCCACAGCCCCTCAGAAATAGACCAGGGCGATGATTACAGGGGCGGCGATAGTATCATATCCAGCTCATCGTTCTGGGAGATGAAGCAAACAAAAAGGGAAACAGGCCAAGTCTATCAAGGCGCTTGCGAGGAAAGTGAATTAAATTGAGAAAAAGTGGCGAAACAAGGGCGTGAGGAGAACTTCAGTAAGGTTCAAGTTCAGGCCAGGAGCAAAACCCCGGCGCCGTTGGTATAATGCAGACGCGCTGGACAAAACGATGGATGCGAAAAGGAAACAGGAAAACTGGCTTATGCAGGTATGAGTATTTTGTGCTCTCTTGTGTGTGAGTTGAAAAGAAATGGCGGCTTCGGTGGGCCTTTTTGTATTTAGTTCACCCTCACGACTGACTCCATGGGTGGTGGGAGGGGTAATTCCTTCTCGCTGCGTCTTCCCCTTTCTCGTTCGTCCTTTGGTGGAGTTGGTGGGCCACGCCGGGCTTCGAACCCGTCCTTTGGTGGCGTAGGCGGCCGTTCTTCTATACGTCCGTGGTTAGGATCCTTAGGCGGCGTTGGCGGTGGTTTCTGGTGTCCTGAATCTCCTCGTGCGCGGTCTCGAGGGAGAGGTTGTAGCTCTTGGATATCTCTTTCGTCCATGGGCGCATGCGGCAGCGGGCTGCTCTCAACACTCCGACCACTCCGCCCTCCAGTGCTAGCTGATTCCGCAGCTTCTTCGACAACTGGAAGAGTACTACCAAGCTCTCCGCGCTCTGCAGATGGACTCCGCACCGTGCGAATTTCTCTGTTTGGAACGTTATCTTCTGATGCACCCCTTTGTCGTGAACGCTCCGCTTGCCGCTCAGCCTTCTCCATAACCACATCAGTAGCATCTCGCTGATGCATATTTACACCGGATAGACGAGGATCGTCGACCATGTGCTCAGCCTCAATCTTCTCTCTTTCGGCCGCTTCGCGCGTTTTTGTGACACCGCTGATGAAGCGAACAAACCGGTCTCCGTATCGCTCCGGGGGGATAGCTGATATCTGTGATTCCGTATTTACGAGGCCCTTGAAGAAATGCTCCGCGCGCTTGATGAACGAGTACTTGAAGTAATTGTCAGCAGGTTGAGCTACCTCACTCATAATGGGAGATTGAGCTTACATGGGTCAGGCAGTCGATGATACCTAGATAGTAGATCTCCTCCCCAACACTGTCGTCCTCGTGCGTGGCCCTAAAACCTCCATCGTCATTATAAAAGTAGAAATTTTTCCGGCCTTCCTGCATCTCATCCGGCATCTTACTCGTCGTTTGATCCATTGGAATTGGCTTTTGGTACTTGATCATCTGCCGTAGTTCTTTCGCTTTTCGCGCGGTTTCTAATTTAGACGGCGTCCGCATCAGCATATTGGCATGAACAGGATCATCGGCCGATTCGCCTCCCGGCTGAAACACTTGCAGTGTCTTATCCCGGAGATTCTCCTCATTCCCACGTTCCAGATCATGGATGCCCACCAATAGCGAATAGTCCATGATCTTCAACTTTTGAAGAAGCTTCACATCCTTTTCCATCTGCTCGATGAATGCCTTCTTCTTCGTCGGCCCAAACTCCAAATGCAGGTTCCTCCGCAACCAGTTTAGATCTTTCAGAGTTGCCCGCGGATTGTGCTCTAGCTCATCCTCCTTAAAGTCCCTCCCAATGGTGGATCCTTTCAGATCAAATGTTCTGTGAATGTCCCTGTGTGGCGGAAATAGGTTGTTCATGACTACGAAATGGATCTTCCTGCCGTATGGGATCTTCACCCGATGAAGACCGTAAAACTGTGATAAAAGGGTGTTTGGGTTCTCCTGCACGTGGTCGTAGTAATCGCGCAGTATCTTCCGGAGGAACTTGTGTTCTGCGTGGTGGATGGTTTTGATGATGTATTTATAATCGCGAGAGAAATAGAAGAAGCTCCCACTCTTGCCTGGAGACCCGAGCTCGGATAGTATGTACTTGCTTGTTAATGACATTAGATAGTCCGCGGGGTCCAGTTGGAAGATGGACCGGAGGTGCCGGAATACCCAGGGAGCGTAGTCTTTGAACTTGAAGTCGTATTTGGCGGAAGGGGTCAGTTCGTTACCCGTGCTTCATAATGTCAGAGATAACACCCAGAAGTATCACAAATCAACTTACATATCAAACGAGAACTTGTGCTTCGCTGTGAAGTCCGCATCGGTCAGATCTCTGTCCATCTTTGCGTTCGTCCTAGAGACTGTGAATCTTATCCCAGTCAACATGTTGTAAGCCGTCACCCAGTTGACATGGTTCTGATCGACTTTTGTCCCTACAACGACCCGATCGTCATCCTCGTCCTCTTTCCTTTTCCTCTTGCTCGCCCGTTTCTGCCGTATCGCATCTGCCCACCGGGCTGCGTCTTCGTCCTGTGGCGGTTCTTCGAGGTGCATGTCGGAATGCACAGATCGTGTGTGCCGACGAGCGAGACTCAGCGAATTTCTCCGCCGAGTTGGTGTGTTAGGTGAGAAGCGTCCGGTGGCTGAGACAACGTCTTCGGTCCCACTGGGGGTTGGGAACTCCCGTGATTGGCGTGTCGAAGAAACTTTGGGGACCTCAAGAGTATGGCGATGCGTCAGACGATGCGAGTGCTGGGGTGACGGGTTGGATGTGGGGGCTCCGGGAAGACCGGTGGGAGGAAGAGGGAACGCAGGTGGAGACGAGAGCCGGTGGGCGGATCCGGGAACACGTAGATTTGATTCGTGAGAGAGCTGAACAGGGTGGCTTGTTGACGACCCGTTGCCTGGCGTTGCCATTACCTCCGGGCCCGGCTTCGTCGAAGATCGAGATATGTCATGGGTCGACTCGGAGGCGCCATCTTGACTATCAAGAGCTTCCAGCTTGACGTGGGTCGTCCCGCAGCTATCTTCAACGTCTCCGTTTTGTATGGCAGCGAACCGCCCGTCATCTCGAGCAAATTCTCCGTTGCTGCGACCACGGCCCAGAGGGGCTCTCTCGTTTTCAGTATCAGACATACGGCCCCCGCTAGAGGTACCAGAGTCCTCCTTACGGGGCAATGGCTTGTCCCACGACGACGTCGGCTGCACCGGATGGCCATTGGCCACCAAGTGCATCGCGGCGAGCCCGTTGGCCAGCTTCCCGTTGGCAATGCCAGAGTCGCCATTGGAGAGCCTCGCAGCGTCGTCTCGCACAGAGGAGGGCTGCTGTTCTTGGGGCGTCGGCGAGTTCAGGCCGTGGGCTGCGGGGGCGTCGAAGGGCGAGGGGTCGCGGCCGTCTGCCATGAAGGATGGCATCTCGAGGGAATGCAGCATGGGCTCATGGGGTTGCTGTGGACCGCAGACGCTGCCCTGGACGGGCTCGTCGATGGGGTGTCGCCAAACGGCGGCCAGGCTCGCGGGCAATTGGCAGCGCACTGGGCCAGCAGGTCGGGGCGCGCAAGCTTGACGGCGGCGCGGAAGATGGCGGAGTATGCGGCGGGGAATAGGTGCTCAGGCAAGAATGGGTCGGATGGTGTTGAGGGCGTATGAGAGACGGTATGCCCTGCACGGCGAAGTGCGAGGGTTGCTGGGCAGCATGGGCAGAAACAAAGCGGCGTCCGAGATGCCGAGCCTGGGTGCCAAGCCGAGCCAGCTCCACGACACGCTGGAAAAGCAGGGCGTGACGGTCATAGGGGCCGTGGCTGAGTGCGCAGGCTCATTTCCTTCTCGCATCCATCCTCCGCACGGCTGAGTCAACGCGGCTGTTCTCCTCCCGATCCGGCGGCCGTGAGTCGCGAGGGTGCTGACATTTCCTCCATTAACGCCGTATCCAACGCGCGCTTCAGGGGCCGATTTCACAGAGGCTTCTGGCGTAGTGCAGCCCTGCCAGCACGGTGGCGGCGGGTACAGCCCTGCCAGCGCACCCGATTCCCTGGGCCCACAGCAAAAATAGCCTCCCCTGCACCCGCTGGTGGGAGCAAGGAGACCATGCTGACTTCTGATATCTGGACTCAGCCATGTCTTGATCCCGTGAAACACTGGAAGAACTTCACGCCTGATTCTCAATTTATATGCTACAGAGGCCAGAGGCAAAGTACATGACAATCGGAGCCATTATGCACCGTGATCACCGCATGTCAGAGCCACAGTCTTTACGAGCGCTGTCAGCGCCTCCATGCAGAGTGCGCCTCCACACCAATCCTGTCCAGATTACTTCACCCTTCAGCCTTCACTTCAAGTGTATTCCGAAGTTTTGCACTGTACTCATAGACTTTGTTGTGTCACTTTTCTCTGCCATTTCGATGTCATTTTCATTACTATCCATCAAGCATGTTGCAATACGGGAACAAGAGGATGAAGGACGGCGTCTCCGGGAGCAACAGCGCGGAAGAAGTCTATATGCCTGCATACCAATTGTCGTCGTGCCAAGCTTGGTTTATCTCTAAGGCCTGGCAGGTGATATCCCAGTTCCTGTCCGCATTATGTGCCAAGCACGGTAGTTCGCCGTGTTTCCTCTTCACAATCAGCCTGCTTGGAGAATCTCGCTAAATGCCACGCCTTCTTCTATATTTCTACCTCCGTTGGACAGTTCTCGTGTGCCTGCCTTGGGGGAAATATATCAAGCACTGTTCTGAGATGCTAGTTCTGGACAACATATAGTGGATAGCGCCAAAATGCACTTACGTATACAATCGTTTAAGTGCTTGGCCATCAGTTATCTATACAGCGGAAAAACATACCTACGTACATTATCTATGGCGGCGAATATTCTAAGGCATGATATAATGGTGAGAAACCAGCTCAGTCCGTGAGATGGTTCAGCGGTAGGTACGAGAGCAATGTCCCGACCTTATTCTAATTAACGATTAAGCCTACAGATCAAAAAGTAAGACTCGAGGACTGGAAGCAGTGCGAATCGAACCCAGAGTAGCGAGAAACAAAAACCTCGGGCGGGCGCCCTACTGAAAACCCCGTGTTGTCGCAGGGGATTTTCTCAAAGCCAGCGTACTAGCCTACGCTGTAAAGACAGCGTTACTGCACCACGAGTGGGCAGCGCCGCGAAGGGCGATGGCAGCGAGGAATTACACGATATATATACACGGGTAAGAGAAGGATCTAGGCGGTGAAGGATGATAGTGTAGTCAGTCGACCAAGTTTCCCAAGGGTTTGACGTCTAATGGAACTGCACACGCTCACATTACTTAAGAAGACATGAGTTCAAAAGTATTTTCTTTTTCATATCTCGTTATTCTGTGAAGTCATTGTTCTTGAAGTCAAAGTCATCTTAGAGAACCTAGATTGGATGAATCATGACGTGAAGGTAAGGGAGTAAGAAAAGAATAGTAGAGCAGCGAGGTCCAATAAGGTGGAAAGGAAAACCACCGACACGGTCGCTATCCAATGGTAATCGATCTCAGCACGAGCCAGACGAACTGTGGATCCCAACTTCGCCAAGAAAGCGCGTTGTTTTGACATCAAAATAACAACGCGACGCAAACGAAAATCACAACAAATGAGACTGAAGCGTGATGAAGCAACCGGTTTCGATTTTTCAACGAAGCGATGCTACTTATGTTCTCTACACCAGCTCGCCAGACACACTCGCCGAGCCTCTCCTCATAAAGTCCTGTTTCCCAACCAATAATCATCATAGTATGAGCATGCAACAAACTCCCGTGAACGCCGCCCACACCATAGTACCAGTGCCCGCCTGCCTCGCAGTGATGATTGAAGACGCGGGAAATGGCAAAGAATCGCCACCACTACGCGCTACACTCTTGAGAGCAGAAGGCAGAGAGTTCCCCGAGGTTTGACCGTTAAACCAAAAGAAATGGATATCACACAAGTAGCCCCGCCCGTCCGAAGTATCCGCCGGACGCCTACCGACCGTCGCCTATGAAGGGTGGCTCGAGACCTAAGAACCTAAGAAGTGAAGAGGAATAAGATTGCCTCCCGCTCATGCTGCAGCCTTCTTGGGGGTAGCCTTCTTAGGAGTTGCCTTCTTCGCCGGTGCCTTCTTGGTGGCGGCCTTCTTTGCAGGCTTCGTGACAGCTGGGGCTTTGGTCTTGGTTACTCGGCCGGACTTGGTCTTGCTTAGGACGGTCTTGGGTTCGACGACTGCGGGTGCAGGCTTGACAGTCTTTCGTGGACGGCCAGCGTTAGCCTTGGGCTTAGCCGCAACCTTCTTCACAGCGGGAGCCTTCTTCGCAGCGACCTTCTTGGCGGCGGGCTTCTTGGCGGCAGCCTTGGTGGCGGGTGCCTTCTGTTACCTGTATTAGTCTCCAATCACGACGACGGTAGTCACGATGCCAACGTACCTTCGTCGCTGGCTTAGCAGCGACCTTCTTTGCCGCAGCGGGTTTGGCGGCAGCGGGCTTAGCTTCCTTCTTCGCCAGCTTTACGGGACCGGAGGGACCTGAGAGGAAGTTCAGTTTGGAGTCGACATTAATCAACATAACATAGTCCAGAGCAGAGGTTGATTCGACACAAGATCAATAGCAGGAATTTGATGGTTGAGAGATGAACGCGTAGAAAAGCATGTAAACAAAAGAAACGGGACGGGAAGGTACGGAATGACTAACCCTTCGGACGCGCGAAATCGCCGCTCTTCTCGCCAGACAGGATGGCGCGGTTCAGGTGGCTTGTGAACATGGCATCGGTGGTAGCACCGAGGTTGTTGTTGGCCGCAATGTACTTCTTGATGGCCTGGCGGCTGCAGAGGAATCGGGTCAGCAGATGTTTCTCAGTGACAGCAAGTGACGTGGCGCCGCGAACAGCAACATAATGAAAGACCATGGGAACTAACCTGCTTCCATTGCGTTCCTTTAGCTGAAAGAGGAGAAGAACATGTCAGTATTCAATTCAACAGCTTGGAGAGTTTGGGTGGGTGGCGTGGTGGTGGATGAAGTGACGCGACATGTTCTCGGTCGCAATCTCGAGCGGGGTGGTCGTGATGCGCCGGAAATCGTAGACTTACGTTGAGAATAGCCTCCTTGACCATATCTATGGTGTATGGTCAGTATTGAGCGGCGATTACGATGGAACAGTCACGCAGCTTGCGCGAGCGTTGCGTGGCGAGAGAATGAGCGACATACCTTGGTAGCTGCCATGGGCGGGAGCAGCGGCAGCGGCCTTCTTGGGGGCGGCGGCGGTAGACTTCTTGGGAGGCATTGTAAATAGTGGTTGGGTAGTGATTATTGCTGGGAAGGAGACGTGTACGACGGCCGAGACGGATTAGCAGATTTATGGTGGTGGAGGCGGCGAACGTTCAGAGGAGCTCTTGGGGAGGGCGCGGCGCGCGGGGGCTTCTGAGTTTAAGTAGTCGGCACATGACTTGGGCCAGCACCGGATCACCACGCACCCACGCTACCGGCTTGCCAGGGCTTGCATGCGACTCTCGATACGCGAGGGCCACCGTCAGTTGGGTGGCCGTGCACAGCTTAAAACCTCAACGCCTGCCAGATGACCGTCCGTTCCGTCTTCTTTCCTCCTCATCTCACCCAGTTCGCTCAGCTTGGGTCCTGCTGCCTACCCATCGGGCATCTAGGAATACTGAACTACCTGCGCCTCTACGACGCGTGACTCATTGCTTCCTGCGCCTCCTGTCTGCCTTGGTGCTGTGCTGTTTTGTGATCTCCCATGTCATAGATGCGTGTTGTTTTGATCTTCGTCACGTCTCTTTACAGCCGTAGTCACTCGTCTCCTTACCCACGTGTGCTGGCATTGCTTGTGCCAGCAAGACTTCGCCTTCGATGTGTCACTTGCCTAAGTAATGGCATGCAGCCTTCAACACATCTAAGCTCTTTCAGTTGGGAGTTGCATGCTTCGTGAAGTTTCTCGGTCGCATCGTTGTCTCGGTCTCGGGTCATCTCGTGTCTCGCTTCGACTAGAGATCTGTCGTACTCGCAGCACGTTGGTAGATGTTTGAATTAATGTAGCCGTCTTGGTTACGCCCTGTTAATCGTGCATTATTCATCGAGTTATCTGTGGATTTGTACAGTTATATTCATTCTGTACCGAACAACTTCTCTTTTTAGTAGTTATGCCCCTATCGGCGATAACTGCCACACCAACAGTGCAACATATGCAGAGCGAATGTGTTGACATTCGCCCCAGCCAGCCCTACCTAGAGCTTGCGTATATTAACTTGGTGTCCGACAAATGCCATAGCTCGTTGCCTAGAGCTTGCAGGCAAAGCACCAAACCTTGACTCCCTCCCAATGCTTTCCGGGATCGCTATGCATGCTGAAAGAGAAAGACATCTCCGTGGAGCGTCCAAAACGCCTGCTCAATGCATCCAAAATATCAAAGCATTCCTCACTAATCCTTAACTCCACTCCTGAGCCAACCAAAATCACCTAAAAAGGTGAACCCGCAGACGGAGCTGGCGCCTGTGATGAGGAAGGCGTCGCGGCAATTGGAGATGCGAATGCCGTCGAACTGTCAAACGCATCACTCTGCCTACTCGCCGTGCCATTGAGCTGAGGACAAAGTCTAGGGCTTTCGCGTTAGTAAACACACTTCCTAATGACAAGCGTCGAACAAGAATTCTGACAAGGGAGGAATGAAAGCATACTTTTTGTTCGTCTTGATGTGCCCGACCATTCCGCAATTAGCACATTTTCGTTGAGTCCCTGCGTTTTTCGGGGCAGCAGCTGACGGAGATCCCGGTGTAGCAGCATTGGATACAGCCACCGCACTCATATTCTTAGCCTTCTCCCGACCTTGTCGCCGCTCAACATTGCGCTCCAGTCTAGCGAGTTCTGAGAGGAGACTAGGTAGAGGTTAGTAGTGATTTGCGAGCATTGTAGTAAATCACATACGTCATCTTTTTAATATTGTCCTCCTCCGGATTACCGGACGGCCTCAATTGTTCAATGTTCCTAGAGAGTCTGTCAGTGAAGGCCAATCGACAGCAAAAAACGAAAACGTACTTCAGTGTGTCATCAAGCTGTTGTTGGTGTCTCCGATTGCGATACAATGAAATGACCTTGGGATCCCGAACGATGATAGTCTCATCATCACTCTCGCCATCCTCATTCCTGATCTTGCGAGTGATCCTCAGAACCTTGTTTTTGATCGACTGACTGTTGTTGCTCATCCTGCTGATGTGACTCTCATCATCCCGAAGGAATGCCGCGGGCGTCCCATACTCAGATCTGGGAGTCATCCCGCGACCAAGAGGTTGCTGTGTTTCAACATGATCGATGTCCATCTCGGTATCGGAATGTTCTAAGGTCGACGACAGGCTCTCTTGTTGTTTGGTCCAGATACGCTTGATGGCGTTATCGTACGAATTCTGCTGCCTGGCAACATTGTAGCTGTGCCCGCCAAGTTCTTTGATCTTCTTAGCATCCAGTTTATCTTCGAGACTCTCTCCCACATCCTTGAAGCCGCCTTTCATCGAGGTTCTAATAAAGCTGAACGCTTCACCCCGACCGGTTGGATCACCTTCGCCGTGTAGCTCCACCATAGACTTACCCTGACACGCGCTTAGGAAGTTCTTCGTGATCTGCCATGGAACCAGTTTCGCCACGATACTATCATTTGTGTTATCTCCTTCCTTCACGTCCATCAACTCAGCCGTGTTTTCGCCCGCGTCGGCAAGGTATCTAGCACCGACTTGCATAGCGTCCATTAGACAGATTTCTTCCGGCTTGATCATTGCCCGGAATTGCTCTTCCGTCGTGATAGACTCGTTGAGTTTTGGCTCCCATGACTTTGTATTCGTGTTGTACTGCATAATGTCCCTCAGTCTGGAGCGGTTGGAGGCGATGTCTGTGCCAGGGAGATGATCTCTGATCATTTCATTACTAGCGTATGGGCCTCGGACATTGCGGTGCTTGTTTTTCGTGTACATACGAAGCCCGAGCGCCTTCAATCGCTTCTTGTTTATCTCAGTGACCTTTCGTGCATGGGTTCCCGGAATCTCGACCGAAGGCAATTGCTGACCAACGACATGCAAGTTCTCCATGTTCCTGAGATACCATCTTGAGCCTTCTACGCCAGTTTGGCTTCTGCAAACCAAGAAATCGGTGGACTTAGGGTCGTGCCGGAAAATAGGTGCACGATACAACGAATTATGAAGAGCAGGTACTTCCTGGCCTGGGTCGACATAGCCAAAGACTGAAAAGGGACTCTGGTCTTGGGGAAGGAGCACCGCGGTCTCGCCTATGTCGTGCTTCGGGCGGGCGTTGTCCTCTTCATCCTTTCGTCGATAGTAATGAACATATTTATTGCCCATTGCGAGATTGGATAGCATCATAGGATACTCTTCCGAATACTCACAAAGGAGCATGGTCGAGTTGTCTCCCAAAGTCAAGTCTTCTGCTCGCTCGTAGATAGCCTGCGGCTTTAGATTCTTGAAGCGCTTTCGCTTCAAGGTCTTGTTTGGGGTGAAGTTGGCTCGTTCTCCTGGCTTGCAATGGAATGCTGGCCGATGGAAGGCGCGAAGTTCCCTGTCAGACAGAGTGATCTGGTAGAATGGATATTGCAACCTTAAAGCAGGCATTCCGTGCTCTACAGCCAAAGTCCCTATTGTACTTCGGACCTTGTGTTGATGATTCTCTTTCAACGCATCATAGGCATCGTCGTTGGAGATATTGAAGCGTTGCTTCATTGGGTTGACGTGCTTCCCTCTGACATCGCGTCTGGATGTAGGGGCTAGTGTCCGAAGCTTCTTAGCCTCTACAGCTGGCTGTTGCTCGTCTATGAGTAGTTGAGGATCGTTCAGATCTAGAACAGTCTTTCTTGCAATCTTAGCAGTCGCCGCCTCGGGGTCATCGAACGAAGGAAAGCTCCTATCGTAGATAGGGACGTGTTGCGGTAGGCCTCCATGATCACCAGTCCGTCGCTTCTGTATGAAAGTATTAGCATTGAAATTGGCAGGTCTTGATACTGTCTTACCTTTACTAATGGTGCGATCATCCCTTTGATCCACTCGTTGTCAGGTGAAAAATCATCGACCCGAAACGCTTCTGCCTCTCCGTTGCTTGACAAAGTGTCTGGACTTGGAATTTCCAAGTCTTGGCAGATGACCCTCAGATCTTTCCAGGAAACGCCTGCGACCATCTCGTCCTCGTCTATATCATCAGAATTGTCTAGGTCGATCTCATCGCCACTATCAGCCACCTCATGCTTCCCGTCGGTAATGACAACTATGCCTCGCTCATCTGCATCGCCATTTGGAACCGACTTCCGCGTCGTGAGGTTATCCGGAAGCCTGAAACTCCGCTCCTGGTCCTGCTGAATCTCGAGATTCACCTTGGATGGCTGTATAGGCTTCGGCGGCTTCAGAGGTGTTTTGGCAAGGAAGAAAGCGCGTTTGTGTGGTATAATTCTGGCAAACCGCAAGGGAACCCCCTCCTCGAAGTCAGGCCACATCTGTTCGAAAAGGTCTGGATCGGTAGCGTCGGCAGTTGGTAAGTCTGCTGCGCCCGAATGGTCTCGCCGAGACATATCGAACAGGCGACGCTGTTCCCGCGTTTGCTCATCCTCTTCTTCTTCCTCCTCCTCGTCATCATCCGCTGTACCGTAATCAACATCCCGGAAGGTCGGCTGGTCAGCGTTTCCCGCATTCGACGTTGTGCCAGTACCGGCGTTCGCGGCAGATTGTGTATCGACCGAGATGTTGGACTTGAAGAGGGTCGCATTTTGAGGGTTGTCGTCGAGGAGTGTTGAGGGCTCATCGTCGCCAAACAGATCGCCAAAATCGGCGCCTTCATTGTCCTCTACCGGGTCTGAGAACAGGCCGGCGAGGCCGTCCTCGTCATCGCCGTTGATGCGATTGCCGTTGGTCTCGTCTTCGTCCTCAGCAAGGTCGTCGTCCGCGATATCCTCGTAGTCCACAGCATCCGCTGCCTTCTCGCCTGTTTCTAGGTCCCGCGCCAGGAATCCAAGGGCATCCTCTTGGGTCTCGTCTGCGAGAAGCTTCCGGATCTCTTCGTCGTCCTTCTCCGCCTGGAGATCCTCTTCACCGACGGCGTGTGGCATGCTTGCCGTGATTGCAATATACTCCGGAGGTTGGACCCCGCCACTAGGTTGGAAGTGGGAGCGTGTCCAGGCAGCGCAGCGCAGGCCTCGACAGAGGACGGCGCAGGATATAGGGTGAAGCTGTCGCCAGCGCAAGTGAGGTGGGCCAGCGAGAGTGGAAATTCCAGGAAGCCGGTCGGTAGAAGGAGTTGGGAGGCGTAGTTTGGGTAGTGGTTTGGGTGCGGTTATCGAGCAGACCGCGGTGCGCGGAGATGATGTCGTGGGTTGATGGCAAATGGCCAAGACCGGGGGTTAGCGGCGAACAAGAAGGCACGTGATCGCGAGCTTTATGTCATCCACTATTTTCGCAGAGCAGCAAGGGACATGCTTGTAGTTAGACTTGTGTATTCTTTGACACCTGGTTGGAGCCTGGAATTTTGCATTCCTTTGTGACTCTCAGTCTATACCATTGCATTCCTTGCGTCCCTCGTTCACCTTTTCAGGTATCCCAAAAGATATCAGATGAGCTAGCCAGCAGCCCCTGCAAGTATTGAAGTTCCTCACGGCTTTCAGAGAGTTTTGACTCTTATCTATCTTGCAGCTTTCGGCCTCATTCCACTTCTTTGCCGCAAGCTACCAACTGCAGACCCAGCAGACGCTTCAGCAACGGAGTAAGGCACCATCTTTGTGTGCTTGCCCGAGCGGTGGTTTTCAAGTCAACCTACTTTAGGCAGCATTCATTCCAAGTGGGAGACTCCATTTCCTTCGGCAGCCCCATCGGCAGTCTCATCGATAGTCTCATCGTCGTCCTTCGGTCCGAACGTGAAGTCGCCGAAATACACGCATATCGCCTTCATCTAAGGTTAGCAATCTAATTGCAAGTCCCCTGAGATATCCCACGTACCTTACTAGCTCCTTTGAGGCAGTAATGCGCAACTTCGAGCTTCTTACCTTCCGTGGTATATTTAACTAGCTGATTCAGATTCGAAGTTCTGGGGAGATAGAGCACAATGTCTTTCGTGACCTTTGCGAACGCAGTGTATATAGTGTCGAGGTTGTAAGGCTCCATAGTCTTGAGATTGAAGACATTGTCTTCTCGGTATCCTGGGCCTGTGATGACTTAGCACATCATCCATCATATCGAAAAAGGATTTTCGCTCACCTCCCCAAGGCGGACTCGCATAGATGATGGCGTCTTTGGTACGAGCCAGATGTGTCCTGAGGACCTCAAAGCAGTCTCCCTCATACCACCAGATCTTCTTCTCGACTCCGTAGATCTCTGCGTTGTGTTTTGCGCATTTGAGTACGGCTGGATCTTTCTCGATGGCAAATACCTGCTCCCATCTGCCAGACAGGGCGAAGGCAATGGCATTTCCACCAGCGCCTGCGAAGGCGTCTATGATGATCTTCTTCTCTTTTGGCGCTCCATCTGATACATGTTCTGATATGGCACTTATGAAATGAGCTTGAGATAGAGCGAGGAATATAAAGGTCATACTTAGCCACCGGTTCGGGCGTGATGCCAAACCAAGCATCGTTAGTCATCCAAATGCCTCTAGAATACTCCGAGAAGATGGTGTCCCTCTGAGCCCAGTACCTAAGTCCGTGTTAGCAGTTCCTTGTATGTGGAGACGAGTAACGAACTTTTGAACTTCTGCTGGGACATCGTCGCCGTACTGGTAATGAAAAATGCCCTCGTCCGCGGGAGGATCAGTCATGGGCGCCATAGAAACCTGCTCGTGAAAACCCTTGAAGATTGTTGCTACGCCACCCTCATCGATTGATAATTTGGTTTTTGCCCTGCGTTGCCTCTCTCTGTATAGTCGTGTCTGCTTTTGCCTACGGGTCGGCGGGCGCATGAGGTTTCAGTTGGAGTAGTGGCTGCCGGAAATGAGGTGCTGTTAAAATGCAGGTGGTCTAACTTCATTCACGGCCGTGTCTGAGGCTGTTCATGTGAATTGTTTGCAAGAGAAAAGCACTGACAAACGTGCAAATCTGCGTCTTTGCCTCACTTAGGAGCTCTCAAGCATGACTGGAGACACCAATATTCCTTGCACGCTCTGAGTTGTTTCTTCTCAGTCTTCCAAACGCGGGATTCGGAGAGACAGATCAGCGGCATCAGCCACAGAAGCTATGGCCACAACAACAGACGACGACGAGCAGATCCCAACACCTGGCATCGAAGTTCCATTACTCGCACCCCCCTCGATCTTTGGTACCATGTTCGGAGCACTCAATAGGTTCATCGCCCGCCTCGACGACGGCCCACGCGAGCAAGGCTCAAGCATACACGGCACGTT
Source organism: Mytilinidion resinicola (assembly GCF_010093595.1). NCBI lineage: Eukaryota > Fungi > Ascomycota > Dothideomycetes > Mytilinidiales > Mytilinidiaceae > Mytilinidion > Mytilinidion resinicola. The sequence continues at coordinate 44,067 of NW_022985440.1, forward strand.
CGGGTTCCAGGTCCTGCGCAACACCAACGCTGAGATACCCCTGGAGCCTTGGTTTGACTTCATTATCGGCATCAATGGGAGAACTATTGTAAGAAACACAAAGTCAATAGAATACTATCGCATATCTAAGTCTTGTTCATCAGGATAATCCCGATCCGAATCTCTTTGCTGCAGAGGTCCACAACTGCGCTGGTTCAGCCATAAGCTTAGGACTGTTCAGTGCCAAGGTAAGCATGGAAGTTCGTCTAGTCCCATTACATCCTAATGTATGTGATGCAGGGCCAGAAAATCAGAGAGGTCTTCTTCCAGGTGCCAGCAGAGAAGCCATCGCTGGGATTATCACTACAATGGACACCTCTGTCAGCGACTGAAGATGTTTGGCACATTCTTGATGTTATCCCCAATTCTCCAGCAGATACTGCTGGTCTACTTCCGTATGGTGACTATGTCATCGGTAGTCCTGAAGGCTTAGTTCGTGGTGAATCTGGACTAGGCGAGTTAGTTGAAGATGTAGGTTCTTGATCTGCATTCCTGGTCTCCCTTCGAAAGTGCTATTTTCTCAGTTTTTTTACCACGAGTTCAAAAACTTCAAGAAGCAGGAGGCACGTCGATATACGGGCTTCTTGTTGATGTCGCCTTTCGGCCATATCTAAAAGAACTTTCTAACCCACAACAGTACATGAATCGCCCGCTCCGCCTGTTCGTATACAACCACGAATACAATGTCACGAGACCAGTTACCATCACCCCCACACGTACTTGGGGTGGTGAGGGAGCCCTTGGCTGTGTACTAGGCTTCGGCGCTCTCCATCGCATCCCAGCACCGCTAGAAGAGCCTCCACATGGGCCCGGCGAAACCCTCTTCTCCACTGACTCCGCTTTCGACGAGCAACGGCCTACATCTTCCGCATCGCACGCAGCACCTAATGCCGCACCCCTCGCGCCACCAACGGCAGACTTCCTTGTTCCAGCTAATATGCAATTCCAATCCAAATCCCCTCCTCTCGCGCCATCTCCAAGTGCAAAACCGAAGAAAGGTCGGGCGCACCATGCATTTGCGTCGCCGAGCGCAGGCCTGGACGACTATTTCAAAGAGGGGGAGGAGAAGAGCAAAGAGCAAGATTATGCACCATTGGCGAGAGCTGGATCTGTGCCTCCACCTCCAAAGATCGGTGGGCCACCAAGGGCTGGAGGTCCTCCGAAGGCAGCGACGCCTGTGCAAAAAGAAGACGAACCCGGGGCGGAGTAATGGGCAGAGCTGCAACGCTGGTGTCTGTGAAGTATGTGGGCTTGGGGGACGAAGGGAATTCTGAGGTTTGTCGTTGCGCGCAAGCTTCGCGAGGATCATGATGTCTGGATTTGATCAGCTTGTCACTTCGCCTGGAATCCACAGAAAAGTAGACTGACCGTCTTTTCCTCGATGCCATAATCCGTGAGATTCTCTTTGAATTTGCTCCGCCGTCGGTCAGCTGTCTCTGCGCTCGAGTCTAGCAGTGGCAGGCGTAGTCAGAATCAATCACGGAGATCGTTACAGATATAACGATGTACCTTTAGAGAGCCTTGCTTTCGCCGGAAAAGTGATACCGTCGTCAAACAACTCATCGATCCTCATGTGCGTCGAACCCTCGCCCTTAGCCTTCCACAGCAGCTCGAGTCTTGGTGCTGGTTCTGTCGTGACACAAACAACCTGTGGCCCCTTCTCGCTGTTTCGGATTCTCTGGAAAGGCCAGCACATGGTCCGAAGAGTGAGATGATGCGCGAAGACGTTCCTGGTGTGCTGTATCTGCTTTCGTAACAATCGTATATCTGACAGTGAACTAGTCGTCAATTATGCTTGCATAGAGGAATGCGGTAGTATATGCACAAGCGTGAGTATATATGCTTGCTCGAATGTAAACAGCATAGTCCATGTGAGTCGAATTGGCTTGCTTTGTGCCCAGCTTGCGACTGCCTCTGGAGGTCGTGTTTTGTTTCAATCTCACGCTTTCTGGAAGGCACAGTGGCAGATCGGAGAGGTTCTTGTTAAGTCAGATTGCTTTCACAAAATAGTCTTCAGCTTTCGCAGATCATTCGATTGTTCACTTGTATATCTAATGTCTCGAAGTCCGATACAACGGTTGGTGTACCTTTACAATACCTGCGCCGCCTCAAGGGACATGATATCGCATTCAATCTCGCCAAAGCCTCCCATAGCAGCCCCAGAGCTTGTAAGGACCAGATATAATGCCAAATTCAACAACCAGATCTTAAGCGCAAAGTAAATAGCATCTTGTTCATTTTCCCGGGAACGCACGAGAGAACCCCTGGATTCTGCTACCATAATATGCAAGAATGTACTTAGAGACCAAGTTTACGGTGTCAAGAACAGCACATCTCGATCAAATCTCAAAATTCATGGAAGCGCCCCTTGAAAGTCACACCGAAGTTGAATCAAACCGTCAAATTTAACGGCTTGGTTTACGATGTGAAAAAAACGAATTGAAAAGCACAGCAAACTAAACGACCAGATTCACAATGCTCGAAACCCGACATCATATCGGAATACTTGTGAACCTATCTAAGCGGCTCATGCAATGCCAGACACGAGTACACAGACTACGGTACTCCAGACACAGAAATCTATTTTTCTTGCCTATCAAACAAAGTATCCCACACTCCAAGCCCCTTCATAAGCGAGTTCACTGGTCTACCGCTGTCTTACATGCTTCGATATACCTTTAGAAACTCAAACAGGATGAGAAGTCACCCTTTGGAAAAGCAAGAAACGCGTGTTGGGGTATCTCAAGACGGTATCGTGTACAGCTGTTACAAAGGGTATGGGGTGATAGCTTCAGATCCAGCCGGCTGTTACTCAAATAGGATGGTGCATTTAGATTACCAAAAGTAAGTCACGGTCTACATACAGTCATAGAAGAGTTTAGACAGGCTCATGACGGATTGGTATTCATATTGTGATACTTTGATATTGCCTGGATTAGTCTTTCCCATGTGCTTTAGCACGACTACCCGGTGGCCCTCTAGGGACGTATGAGCAGTATCAGAACGAAAAGAAGTAGAAAGAGGCATGAAGGGTACGACATGTACGCTTTTCGTACGCCCAGAAGCTAGAAGTTCCACCTTTATGACCCCATTTCCACCGGTCAGTCCTCAAACTGTACGCCAAGCTTCGCCATAGCTGCACGACTCTTGGGGTATTCTTGTAAGTTGGCAAGACCGTTTGGAAGGTATTCCCCTATACCGTCCGCCTTCATGATCACTGCGAGAGAAGGGAAATTCTCCTTCAGCCAGGCGACTTGTTCAATCCAGGTTTCGAATGCTACGTGTTCGTGTGTATGTTCGTGCTTACAATCCTCTAGATCAATGTAGACCTGACGGAACGAAACACAACGAAGGGATTTCGGCATGAGATTGAAGATCTTCGGTATGGTCTCACATCTGATAGCGAAGTCATTCAAGCTGAAGCTCTCGAGGTGGTGTAGCGACACTAGGGAACGGAAAAGCCAGCTCATCCAGCCGTGATCCAGGTCGTTGCTCAGTCCTCCAGCACCATTTGGTTTAAATGGTTCCATTCTTTCCCCAGTAAGTGCGAGACGTGTGAGATTTGGACACATATTGATCGCATCTGCCCAGTACTTCACCATTCCAATGCTGCCAGTATGTCCGTCCCACGTCTCGGTACCATAAGTACCTCGAGCTCCACCAATGGTGAGTGAGAGCTCTGTGACAGCCATAGTCCCCAAGCGGTGGACCGGGTTCTGCGATAACTTATGGCTTTTGCACATGATAAAAAGAAGGCGATTTACGGTCCTGAATCGTGAGAGATTGGTTAGATTCGCCGCTGCCATATCGAGTGATTTGACGTGCAAGGGCATAGAGCGTAGTACTACGCCACTGATCCAAGCAAGATTGACGTCGAAGTCATAGATATAGTCCGGGGTGACGGCCGCAACGTCGTCCTTCCAACGCCTGACAAAGCTATTGGTAGATGTTGGAGGGGGAAAGTCTTCGGGAAGACATATGCCACACCCTACGTGTTCCAGCTTTGGCAGCATCGGAAAGATCGCCTTGCAAGAAGAGTAGGCGAAAGCGACCAGGCCGAACCAGCGCGTGCTGGTGGTAAAAGGCTCCACCATACAGGCGTGATACTGCTCGCAAAAATCCTGCTGCTCATCTGTCAAGTCCTCCACCTTTCTGACCTTAAGCTGATTGCAGAGCTTGATCTTTGTGTTGTCCTCTAAATTATCCGCCTCTTGTTCGTAACGGAACTCCCATTGGATAGCGGGTGGTACCTGCAGCTATATAATTAGTACTTGTTTTGGCGAGCATGGTGGTCAGAGTGGCTTAACGTGCCTGCACTTGTACGCGTTTGATATACTTAGATATCTTCGCACCCAGAGGATCAAGCAATAGGCGTTCAAGTTGGGAAGACATTCCGGTTATCAGGATATTCAAGGTCATATCTTGGAATAGGAACTCCGGAACCCATTGGCGAAAGCATGAATGGGCTAGATTGGCATTCTTGAGGTCTTCCTTAGAGCTAAGCCGTGTGAAATGACGGTAGGTTTTCTCAGTTGTGCAGATGTGCCAAGAGGGCGCCAGATGCCCAACAATTAGTCTTAAAAGCTCGACAGGAAGGGTGGTGATTGAAGGCCTGTCCGAGGCCAGTGGCTGGCGAGTTCTCATTTGTAGCTCCATCACCAGTCGCTCGAGGTTAGTAGCTCTGATGTGAAGCTGGAGATGAATGGTGGTAGTCGAGGGGTGCTACTGTGTGACTGTCTTCCGCTTAGCAGACGGTAGGTTACAAAAGCGCGGTAGAGGACGCGTCAAAGGGACTTCCACGACGCGTTGACTACGGTCGATGATCCTCGTCGTTCTAGATCAGGCCGTGGACGAGGTGCAGTTGGAGGGAGCAAGGGTGGAGGAGGGGCGGTTTAGTCCTCGGTGAAGACGTCCAGTGCATCGCCGCGAATTGCCGAGTGCTCGAGTGCTGGAGAAAGCGGCCTCAGGTTTGGAGCTGCACCTCACGCACCATGTCTCCGTCTCTCGCCCCCAGATCTGCTTTCCGCGCCCACATATTGCTCAGGCAGCTGCAGCGGCATGCCTACTCCACGCCAGCCGCCTCGCCGGTGATCAACGTCACCAATGTCCCCGCTCCCCACTGCGGGAGCATCCGCATCCTCTCTCTGAACCGCCCAGCAGCCCGCAATGCCATCTCAAGGCAATTGCTCGCCGAGTTGAACCACCACATCACCAGCATCCACGATGAAGGCGGCTCGGGGTCTACAAGAGCCCTGATCCTCGCCAGCGAAGTCGACTCGAGCTTCTGCGCCGGCGCCGACTTGAAAGAGCGGGCAGGCTTCACTGCAGAAGAGTGCGCCCATCTTCCCACTCCAACCTCCGAACTACCACTTACCCTCTCTCTAGCACCAAAACCTTCCTCACTTCCCTCCGCGGCACCCTCGCCTCCATCGCCGCCCTGCCCATCCCCACCATCTCCGCCCTCGCCGCGCCCGCTTTCGGCGGCGGCCTCGAGCTCGCCCTAACCACCCACCTCCGCATCTTCGGCTCCACCACTATCGTAGCCCTCCCTGAGACCCGCCTCGGCATCATCCCCGGCGCTGGCGGGACCTACCGCCTCCCCGCCGTCATTGGTCTCTCTCGCGCCCGTGACATGATCCTCACCGGCCGGCGGGTTGCAGCAAGCGAGGCGTACTTCCTCGGACTGTGTGACCGGCTGGTGGAGGTGCAAGCAGAGGAGGCGGGCGAGGCGGGGGTGGCGCGGAAGCGGGTGCTGGAGGAGGCAGTCAAGCTGGCGAGGGAGATCTGTGAGGGAGGGCCGATTGCTATAAATGCGGCGCTGCGGGCGGTGGAGGGGTGTGCTGGGGGCGAGGCGGCGGAGAATGAGATGTATGAGGTCGTTGTGAAGACGAAAGATAGGGACGAGGCGCTGGTTGCGTTTCGGGAGAAGCGGAAGCCGATGTTTAAGGGCCATTAGAAGTACTGAGGTCATGTATATATTCGGCATAGAGTATGAAGTTAAAAGCAAGCTTTCAAAGAGACTGGTCATGCATTGAAGTATGCGATTGGACGTTCATATTGATCGTCTCTGATGATGATATCACAGGGAGCGTCTACTGGAACATAGAGAAATATCTTGGTAGTCAAACCGTTCAGTCAATCCTTCCCTCAGACCTTCGCACAACGTATCGAAGCACTCCAAGCAGTTATGAACAAGTCAACACGTTTCTTTGAGGAAGACCTTCAACTGTAGCCTGCCTGTATTTGTTACGCTCCTTTTCCTTCATATGATCCATGATTGATACTCATAGAGCGCACTGGATCCCCTACTGGACCTTGGAACTATTGATGGCAGTCGCCGATACTCGGAGTTCCTTCTACTGTCGAGACGTCCAGTAGGGCTCAGGTTCCCACGGTACCCATTACTCACTCCCTATATCTTCCCGCCCGCCACCTCTCCTCTTCCTTTCTCCTTCATGGGCGTCGTAAGTCACCACCACCACCCCCCATCATCATCACGACTGCTAACATCCCCAGCGCTCCCTCACGTCTGGTCATAGGATGCCGATCGGTCGTGCCGGTGGCACGTTCCGCGTCTACCCTGGGGAATCGCGTGACAACCGCCTCTCTCTGCCTTCTGGCAGCTGAGACTGCGACATTTAAGGTTCGATTCCTTTGCTCAGACCACGCACATCAGACTCACCCTCTGGTGCCTCTTGTGCAATGGTTTATTGCGTGGTCTGGCGCTTGGTTGCGCGTTTGCTTCGGCATAAAGCAACCACCATATTTTTCATTGTACATCTCAGCTTGTCGGGGAGTATGAAGTAGAACACCGTGTCTTTTGCTGGTAGAAATGGTTGGAGTGGTGGAGGTCAGGACGACTGGGATGATGGGATGAAAGGGTTGGACGGGTTGGATCGGTCCATACTACGATGTAAATTTCATCAATGCATCCGTGTCTTGCCTGATGTATCATTGGTCATGCTGTTGAATCAAGAAAGGATGTTGGGTTGGCGTCGTCCATCGACGCAGCCGTAGATTTCTTGCCTCATCCCCTCTTGATGCGGAACTCCTCGCCTGCATGAAGACTAACGACGTTCGTCTGGATAGACACGCTAGGCCCCGGCAATTTATCTCCGCCGACGAGCATCCTCTTGATTTCATCCAGGCCAAACTTCCGCATCCGGATCTGCTTTACGGACACGCCCTTGTTGATCTTGTCGGCATCGTGAGCGCTGATCCACGCCTTAGCAAGTAGGTTGCGGGCGATTTCAACACCACCAGGCGAGCCGGCTGCGATGTTACCCCCGAGGTAGATTGGGTTGGTTACACGGTCGAACGAGTGCATGAGGAGATCTAGTGGGAGGGCGGACTCGGAGACGAGATGGGATGATGCGTATGGCCGGATGATCTCGTAGGATACACCGTGTGGAGAGTATAAAACGGACAAGGTCTTTTCTCTGTCATTGTATGGGGATGGCACGATGGTACGAGGACCTGCTGAGATGGTTCTCGGTGAACGAGGTGATGCTGGTGGAGTCGGAGGTAGGTCCATATACGATCCTAGAGAGGCAGACAGGACACTACACGGCGGTCGATAGGTGACGCCAACCGCATTATGCAAGCCGGATATATCCCTTCTAGCAGGCATGAACGCGACGGTAACTTCACCTGGGGAGCCTCTCGGAGAAAAGGCCGGTAGCGCCATACGAAAGATTGAAGACTGGTCTGGTTCTGAGAATCTATCCATGGAGAGCACCTGATTTGGGGCGAAATGCTGCCATCCTCGGATCTTCCTTGCAGCAGCAGGACTCGCAAGTATAGTCGACTGGCAGTTTGGCGAGAGCTGGCGGAGCGTTTCCTCGTGGCAATGATCGGGCTTATCCTGAGAGATCAAGATGATATCGGGCTCCTGATCGAGCTCCGTCAAAGATTCTATACATGGCTTGGTTATGTGCCTTGATATGGAGAACTTGGAGCTGAGGATCTTGGCTGAGCCGCACAGGAACGGGTCTATGAGCAGAGTGAAAGATCCAGGAAAGAGACCCGGGGACGAGAGCGGTGCAACAGGAGGCGAGAACGTGAGGAGGAAGCTGGTATCACCGTTCAAGGCTTTCACAGTTAACGACATGTCTTCTCACGCAGAGGGAGACTGGAGGAGTAGGCAACAGGCCATGAAGATAAGCGGGAGGGAAGAGAGGGGATAAGTGAAGGCAGAGGGTGGCCGGGGGCAACAAAAAGGGACACTCGAGCCTACACAGGGCTGGAGATGCAGCGTCCACTTGCCATCTGGAGCCCCGGGGATGAAGGCTTTGGGCGCCACACCGGCGGGACGGCAGCTGGAGGCGATGTGAAACGCCCGGAAGAGGGGAGTGGAAACGAGCAGCAGGGCGGCGCGAGATCAAGGTTAAAAATATGCAGCGTTCAGCATGCTGACGAACAGACGCCTCCCGCCTTAAAGACGCCCGCCGCAGAGTCTTGGGGACGCCTTGCCGCGTCTCCGGGTTGTTTGAGTCTATCTCGACCTCCTCGCTGTCGAGTCCAGCATCGGCTTTGGAGGCACCCTCATTGAACCTCACCAAGCGGTTCACGGACTCAATGGCTGCCCCTTCTGCCGCAGTCGTGAATCGGCTGGCCAAAACAACGAAACACCTCATCCCGGCACCATATTCCACCACGATTGGCCGCATCTGCCGTGCTTTCATCATGGCCGCCTGCATGCGGCGGACAGAGGACCACGGACTGGACTACCCAGCGCCAAGTTACCCTTGTACTCCAAGCAGCTTGTTTCAACAGTCCAGCGTTCCAAGATTTGCCTCCCGAGGTACGACTCAGCTGAACCCTCCACGCCGATGCGCAACTCAAAACTCAGCTAACATGCATTTCGTCAGCTCTGGAGCGACCCATGCACGCCATGAAAGCACAAAGTCACCACAAACTTGCTAATGCACGCCCCTTGCGGAGCCCCTCTAACTGTGTGCCCAGGCTCAAACAAATGTTGCATCCACATTAGTTAGGACGCAGAGACGGGACAAGTGCTGACGAAGTCGGCCGGCTCACTGGACGATGGTCACTGAGAATTATCTTGACGCCCCAACACCGCATACTGCTGAGGTTTCATCTGGACATACCTAAGTAGGCGACCTAGCTATCTGCGAGGTTCGACGGCAGAAAGTTGATCCCAACGGGTAAGGGTGTTGAAGTGTTGTGCACGGTCCAGTTTTGAGCTGTCCTACGAGTGCGAGGGAGGAATAGCAAGGCGTCCAACAAGCTTGTCTCCCAGGCGCACGGTAGCTCCGACTTTGGACGTGGCCTCGGCGGAGCCCGGAGTCCTCGAGCCTTGGTTTGCTCTTTCAAGATGCGTGCCAGGCGCATCTCGCGCTGAACCCGCGATACTGCCAGAGGGCGGCACGGATACTGTTTCAAGGCAGAAGAGTAGCCCGCGCTGAAACAGCTGCCAGGCACAGCTCGCACACAGAGCTGATGGTGTTGAGCAGGCCTGAATATGCTAATTGTCGACGGCAATTGGGCGCGCTGGAGCTTCAGCTTGAACCCCCGGTAGCAACCTACCCCACCAAGCCGTCCGCCTCTCCCCTCACCATCTGCCCACATTCCCGGCTCCTTTTGAAGCTTGAAGCTTGAAGCCTGTGCTGCACCATCCACCCTCCCTTGAGCTCCCGGAGTCCGCTCCTGCGAGCTGTGCCGTTCAATCTGCCGTCCTGCAACCATCCTCGCCTTCACACTGCATCGCCCCGCCACAGGGCCGTCCGTGCGGCAGCAAGCTTTGCTATGCCGCCTCGCGCCTCCTTGACCTCCTCCTTCTCCGTGTCGGATGAGAACAACGTTGTCGTGTGTCCGCTGAAGAACCACGATGGCTCGGGTTGTAGGAAGCGCTGCACCGGCGTGAGTGCTCCCTCAAAGCTCCTCCACTGCTTTCTGCTGTTTCGCACGTCATTGGCATTCAAGCATGACCCTTAAGCATTTGGAGTAACCAATCTGTGCCGCGCAGGAGAAACGATATCGCTCCATGCAGGAGCACATCCGCCGGGCGCATCCTGAGCACTACATCTCAAAGCTGCCGGCCACCGAGGAGAGCTTCACATTGATGGTCAACACTCCACCCTCGGAGCGACCTCCCCCCCCACCGCCAAATGCGTCGTCCGGAGGCCCGCCAGGTCCGTATTTGACCTCCTATCAACACTGCCAGACGGTTGACAAGCAAGCAAGGTTACGCCAACGACATCAATGCCTTCTACAACGATGGCTACAGCTCCACGACGCCGCGGACCTCGGACGAGATGCGTCGAGGTTCGCTGCTACCCGCCGCGAGCGCAGCAGCAGCCCTAGCAGCACTACACACGCACCGCCCAGACTTCGATTGGGACTCCGAGCCAGTAAGAAATCTCCCAAGCACTGATTATACTCCCCTAACTCGATTGCTGCTCTAGGACGCCTACTCTGAGCCAGAGTCGAAGGTCTATAAGCCTCGAGCGCGATTCGCTCCCGTCACACAGGAACAACACTTCAATGCTGACGAACCATACTACACTTCAGCTGCACTACAGCGCGAGTTATTGCCTTCGTCGTTAGCGCGGTCACCTCCTGGCCGCTCATCGACGCTCCCTCCTATTCCTCGCTCTATAAAACCTAATCGGCCCCGCAAGAACTCTGTGGGGCAGAATGCTCGCAAGCCAAAGCATGAACGAACAAAATCCAAAGAGCACGCTCGAAGAATGAGCCATGATAGAAAGGCATTTTCTGCCGAACCACAAACAGCTGCAGCTATATATGGCAAGAGGTGGGAGGATCTGATCGATGCAGCAGCTTCAGCAACTGAAGAGGACAGCCGAGATCTTACACCTGTAAGTCATACATGTTTATTTGCCCGTTGAAAGCTTATATCTGACCATAATTCCCAGATACCTGGCTCGCCCCACCACTCCCCACACATGCTTAACCGAGCGTCTCTGCCTCCATTCGTTGCGTCTCAATTCCAATCATACACCGCATCTCCGTTGCAGAAGACACTGACGCCGCCGCCACCGGAACACAATGATCTCCAACCATTCCCTTCCGTCGAATCGTCTATTGAGTCAATCCAGTCAGGGCAAAATTTCCACATGACAGCTCAGGGTCTATCAGATTCTTCCCCCATGTTCCTACAACCTGTACAAATATACTGTGCAGCTTGTCGACGACTATCCATTCTCAAGGAAAGCTATGCTTGTACAGAATGCATATGTGGACTCTGTCAAGATTGTGTAGACGTATTAGTAAGCGCACAGAGCCGAGGACGCATTTCACGATGTCCGCAATGTGGTGCAATCGGCGGGAAGTTTAAACCGTTTCAACTCGACATAAGATGAGTTGAAAAAGCGATTTTGGTTTGGGATACATTTATTTTGCATGCTACCTACCATCTGGCTCATGGTTGGAGTTCTGGAGTCTTTTGAATTTGGGGGATACCTTAGATCGGCTGACTGGATTCAAGTCGTCTACACAACGTGGGGGGAGAATGTTTTTTGCATAGACCGCGGAGTTGGGTGGGAAAATGGTATTTGCTATTCTATGGATTGTATCGATGAATCTCTGACTTTGGAAGCTAGGAGACAAAAGTCTAAAAATCTGGTTGGATCACGGCTAGGAGTTGACCTCTGTAGCCAAGCACGATACACATTTATTGCTGTTATTGACAGCGATAGAGCGATCGAATCGTAAATGATTGAACGTTTCAAAATTTCGATCAATTAAATGATATCTGAATGTGCTACTCGGAACTCCGCCTGGAAGCTTTAGGAGTCTAAGAAAAATGTTCGGCACCACTCTGCCACCAAACTACTCACCTCATTCCATTATATGGAGTCTCATACGATCTTGATTGTCGCTCTTTTGGACCTTGGTAGGACTTTTCCACCGGTTTGAAACTCGTCAAACAACGTCTCCGGTTTATCCCAGCTCTCATTCTTCCACGACACAAACCCTACGCGGTGAAACTCTCCAGTATTTTCTCCCTTTTCTTGTAGTAGAAGAGTATGAATAAACTGTGTATCATAAGTCTGGCCATGTAGATGGCCTATCGCAATTACCGCAAACCACACGACCGTTCCAGGCATGGGAAGCTCAATATCCCTTGATACCGGGGTTCCGAGCGCTTCAAGGTCGGAAGTTACAGCTACGAAGCTCTTCTCCTCTTCGCTATCGAAGCGCCAGCTTGAGGTAGTCTCGCAGAGAGACGGGCATAGGGCAAGGAAGACGCGGCGGCTCTTGTCCGAATCCCGCAATCCCACCATCCCAGGTTTCATATCCACTTCTAGCGTGATGGCCCCCGAGTAGCGAGCTGCTGTGCCTGATTCTTCCACGTCCACGATAGTAGCGAGCCGGTCCGTGTGGTGTGACCAAAGCCCTGGCCACTGAATTTCTCCGTCCACGGACGCCCAGGACCACGTTGGGGCGACTCCGGTGCGTCGTTGAACGCCCGATGTGCACCAGAGAAGGCCTTTGTACATAGAAATGGACCAGATCCCCGCAAGGCATTTGAGGTTGGAGTTCTGGGAGACGGCATCAGATACACCGCGGATGGCCACTAGCCGGTCGCTGCTGCAGGTGAGGCCTCTTTCGGTGAAGTCCTCGACGATGCGAGACCAAGCCAAGACTAGCTCGTCCCACTCAGGTTTGCTTTCGTTTGCTGCATATAGGAGCGGCATTTCGTCGCCTTTATCTGTTGTTGGAGACGTGATCCATCTTCTTTGAAGCGCTGCTACCTGGGCATCTATGTCCCTCGGGTCACCCTTCCACGCGGTTTGCTGTGACCTTCTTTTATTGATGAAGGTCTCTAAAGGTTCGCACAGTGGGAGTTTCTCGTAGAACCGCATGGTCTGGCACCTCCAAGATACACTATCGCTCTCGTAGGAGAGCAACCGGTTTGATAGAAGCTGTTCCTGTAACACCCAAGCACGGCTGTGAAGAGGAGTCGCTAGTACACTCATGACCCAAGTATGCGACATCTTGTCAAGGCAAACGAAGGTCGCCCCAGCTCTTTCATCGGCTAGGCCATGAGCGAGAGGAAGCTCACAGGGGCGTACGGCAAACCCATCTCGAGCAGCAAACAGCCCGGCGGCGCCGTCCTGTGCGTGAGTCGCAGCAATCGTGATTATGGCGTTTTGGTAGACACCGTGCATGAGAGCAGCTTCTCTCCCCCAATCTTCCGGATCATCCTGAATAATGCATATGGAGTCTATCCAAATATATCGGATATGTAGTTTTCGAGTGACTGAAACAGCGTCTGCAAAAGTCTTAGACATGCTAGATATCGGAATTTTCACTTTATGCTGGGCTAGATTCCCTGTCCCGGTCCTCAGGAGCTTATGCTTTCCCCAACAATGGCTCAATGCGATATATCGGCCATACTGTGGCTTACTAGGCTCGTACAGGAAGGGTTGCTGCGAGCCGTCAGGAGGGCCGACGTCTACGACCCGAGTTGGTAATGGACTCTTTCCAGATTGTGTTTTCTGACACCTGTCGTGATTTTGTAGACATTCGGTGATCCAAGCATCAACGAGCTTGAAGGTAGTGTCAGAGCCTGTGCTTGAGTTTTCTGCTTCTACACTGGAACTCAAGGCTTCTGCAACAGTTGCTAACATAGGCTGTCAGCATACCAATCTGGGAATTAGATCGTCCAATCGCAGAACTAACATGGGAGGATAGGACTTTGAACTCCGAAACGAAGCTTCTCTATCTTGACGTTTTCTTTGGCTGCTTCAGCCTTACTCTTCTTGGGTTCCAACCAAACGAGGAACTGTAGATCATCACCAGCAAACTCGACCACCACAGCTGTATCTTCCTCGCCAACGTTCTGTAGGCTCTTTCCAAGATGAGTGGTTATGATCCGACACAGATGGCACGCTGATCTCGATCCACACAGTAATGTGGTAGCGCTTTCATGTAAAACTAGTTTGACCTTTCTGGATGGCGTAAAGTTTCGGCTAAAGACTTCACAGTGTTCGCAAAGCATTTCAGAAGTTTCTTATGTGAGCTGGAATCGATGGAGGACGAAGAGGCTATGCGATGTCTAAGAGATAGATATGCGGCGACAAGACGTTGAAGTTAGCTGCCTACCAGTCAGCCTTGCGTGATGTTAGCCAATCGAGGTGCATCAGGATGAACGAATCAGCGGTTTGAGACGGTTTTAGTAACGTCCGGAGGTGCTCCAGTAAGAATCTTCGGCATTCGAGGACATGCAATGTCCCTCGCGTTTTGAATTAGGCCGCTAGCCTCGACGTTATGTTTTGGTCAATTTGTAAAGTCCGGAGCTGCTGCAACGAACCCTCAGAATCTGGACGATTTCTACCTACATCTCCAAACGCTGTGATTCAGGCTGATAGATTTGGGTAGAATCAAGACCTCACTGCCACGTCCGGGAGGGCGCCAGTATCATTTTCAGAAATTGGGCAAGATGTAAATTGCTTCGGGGAGTAAATCAAGTTGTAAAGACATGCATTGAAGTTGCGATCGTTGTAGGGCCGGAGATTTTGAACACATACTTCTAATCTAATACGAAAGGAAAAATCTGTGGAAGATAAAGACTTGGCCTCCTGTCGAAACTCCTAATTAATTAGCTATTCAACTGAAGCCCTGGACGCAGAATTAGTATTTACCAGCTGGAAACCACACCGGAGAAGAGTTTGTTCAAGATTTAAGATCGGTAGTCTAAGCTCAGTTTAGTGCAGGGAAAGAAAGGAAATCGCAGAAAAACATTCCAGAATGCCCGTCCCGACCCCAAAGATGCTCCGACCCGACCTGACCCATCCGTCTACCCCACCCAGCCGACATCACTCGTCAATGCGTCAAAGTTTCGTTTCCAACTCATCTCGACACCCGGCCGCTGCTTAAGATGGGTATAAGAGCTAGAAAATGCCGTTTAGCCAAAGAAAGCTCGCACTGTCTGCTGTGTCTCTGGCGATAGGTTTGCGAGGAGCTGGTTTGCGTCCAAGCCGGCGGTTGTGACGAGTTGTTTGGCGGCGCCAACGATGCGGGTGGCTGTTTGCCCTTGCAGAGTTTCAGATTCCAGTGCTAATGCTACAAAGGTAAAGCACTTGGCTGCCTGAGCCATGACAGCAGGGTTTTGTCTACATCACAAGTCAGTAATTTTTCTATAACTGGATTTCAAGCTAGTGACTCACTGATCGATTAGCTGGGCGAGGAAGGAGTATGCGTAGGGCGCTGCCTCTTCGTCATTTGTCACGGGGAGAGTGTCAATCCATGCAGCGACCACACCTTGCACATTCGCGACCTTCGAGCTGTTGTAGTGCAAGATCTTAGCGATACTCGCACAGGCATTTTCTGTTGCGAAAACGTCGTCGTCCGCCCGGGCGTTGGGACGCTGCGTGACTTGGAAGAGCATTGGCAAGCTGGCGGACACGAAGTCAGACCATGCCTCGCCTCCTTTGTGCGCCGCAACACCAATTCCATACACGGCCGCTTGCCGGTTTGCGGGGACGTCGTCTCGCATGCCATCGGCGAGAGGTTGGATGATGTTAGAACTGTAGGTCCAGCTCTGGGGACCGCAGAACTCTAGCACATCATCGAAAATGCAAATTGCCCATTGGCGCTGAGTTGGGTCTGGGTTGACGATAGCTTGGTTATAGTATGGAAGGAGCTTTTCCCAGTGAGGCAGGAAGTCGGTGCCTTCGTTCTTGAAGATGGTATGGAAAGCCTTGTTCATGTCCGATAGAAGATTTTGGTCGTCTTCGATTGCGAACAGGATCTCTTCGGGAGTTTCCTCCCCATCTTCGGTTTCGTCTTGCTCTTCCAGGCGTTGCTTTACACGAGTCTGGTAATCTTCCAATACTGATTTCGCAGACTCTATGAACGTTGCCATATGTTGAGAAGTTAAGCAGCCCTTGCCAATGACTTCAACGCACTCATAGAAGCATTGATACATCTCAGCGAGTGTATCGATGGCTGGCTCCGTACTTAAGACTTCAAGCACACGGTCGACAGTCCGCTCCCAAAGCTGGCCAAGCTGCAGAGATTGACCACCGTGGGCCTTCTTGTAAGCATTGAGGAGCTGTGGGACACACTTCGCCGATGCCACGCGGACAGGATCATGGAAGAAAAAGGCTAACCCTGGCAAGGCAATTTTGTCCATGATGTCGTTGACATAGGGCTCGAAAGCAGCCTCAAGCACTTGTGCATATATCACAATGAGCTCGATCGCCATATGCTTATCGTCCAAGGTACTAGTCTTGATACCGATGACTTTGCCCTTGAGCGGAACAAGCTCCCAGCCTTCTTCTTGCTCAACTTGCGCCACCTGCTCGTCATCGTCGAGAAGTTGGATATCTGCCTTGGCTCCAGCAAGCTCGGTCAGGGGGGGAATCACTGCTGGAAGGTATGGGAGGAAATCTTGACCGAGGACACGACACATCCTACCCCAACAGTGGAGAAGGTAAGAGGCTTGTGGATCATCGGAGTCTTGTATGTTGTGCTGGATCGTGCCTAGGAGATTGACGAGGGCTATGGCGTCGGCGCCCATCCGCTCCTTCCCAACGGCAAGTGCAATAAGTGTAGCACACTCCATGGCTTTGGCCCTGAGCAGTCTGTATTCTTTCGATTGCTCTTCTCGCAAGACATTGAAAAGGAGGGGCATTAATGTGTCGTAGTACTTCGAAAAGGCGGCCTCAGCAGAATCAGCAACTGTAGCAATTGTTGATAGTGCTTGTTCTTGAACGAAACGTTTCGGGCTCTGGAGGAGCATGAGGAGATGGCTGAGAAGCTGATCCAGATATGGCTCGAGAACTGTCTTTTCGGCTTCTTCGCAGAAGTTGACGAGAGCGGCCGCAGCATGTGCTTGAACTCGGGGTTCCACGGACTCCAACACAGGAATGATATTCGGTAAGACAACTTGGTGATATTTCTCCTGCATAGTCCCAGCAAAATCTGTGCTCATCTGTCCGAGAGCGTTACAGCCGGCCCATCGTACTCGAGGGTGGGGGTCTCGCAGGGCAGGTAGAACAAGATCAAGCACCTTGTCTAGTTCCCCAATCATCAAGTCACGGCAGCCTTCTGATATCGCAGATATAGCCATCAGCGCTGCGTGTCGGTCCCGCCATGCTGAGGAAGTCATCATCCGAGGAAGCCAGTTGAACGTAGGAGGCAATACAGCCGAGCCGCCTAGCTTATTGGCGAGTCGATCCATACATTGCTCTCCCGCAACATGGTTCATGTCGCTCTCATCGATGTCCAGATCTTCGGAAGCGTTCCACTCCTCGGCATCGTCGTCGTCGATGCCTACATCGGTCATCAGTGACAAACATTGAGTGACCATGTCGTTGGTGTAATTTGGATCTTTGCGACACATTTGGGGGTTGTAATCGGCGAAAGTGGACATGAGTTCCAGCGCGTTTTGTCGAGGTTGATCTCCAAGGTCCTTGTCCTGAATGACGGAAATGCTAAAGGCGACGAGTGCGCTAAACATGGGCTTGAACATCTTGGGAGATACTTCTGCCAGCTCAATCAACGCAATTAGGGCCTTCGTCATCTGATCAGCATCTCCAGCTTCCTTGACTGGTGGAAGGATGTTGAGAATCTCGCCGATAAGGGGATAGTACTTTGGCTGGCTCTTCTTGGTGATAGATCGGAAGAAGGACGCAAATGCTTCCATGGCGGCGATTTTGACCTTGAAATTATCAGCAGAACACACTCGAGGATGTCTTAGTTTCCTTACCGAAGTATCAGCGTCGTTAAAACCGGTCTTGAAAGCTGTTATCACAACATCCTCGTGCTGTTGTTCTATTATTCCTGGGGTAGTTGAGAATATTCTCCAGGCGGTCTCGCGCATGCCAGCATCTGTCGATTGGCTGGCGCTGAACAGAGCTCCGAGTAGTTCTGGCCAAGGCTCTCCTGGGGCAATGGGTGTATCAGCAATATGTCGAGTAGGTATTCGAGAGGAATGGCATACCTTCATCTGTGTACTGCCTCGCAATTTCCGCTACGGCGTCTCCGATTTTGTTCCTCACAAAAGGCAGCGATTCCGACTGCAGACATGCCAACAGTTTCGCGCGAATTGCTTCCCTTTCGCCCTGCTGGAGGGTCAAGAATAGGTCCCTGGTTTGGCTGGAGTTGGGGTCCTTTCGTGCTCTCGTGGCTATCCGCCGGAACAGGACTGCGGAGTATGAACGCGTCTAATAGCACACGTAGTCAGCATCTTTTCCTTGCGCTTCTGAAGTGTAGTGTCCTCACCGAAGGGTCATCCTGGCCTTGTATTTGCTCCGTCAGGCCTAGAAGTAGGATCTCTGGCCGACTCGCTACCCATTCTGTGTTGAGAAGCTCCTCTGCCTGTGTGCGCTCCACATTGTCTGGAGATTGGAGACCTCTGAGCAGCTGGCTCAGCGCAGCGTGCACCTCGGCGGCAAGCATAGACATGGTGGGATTCTGGCGAGGTCGAGTTGGGTGTGGCTAGGTGTTGTCTGCGAGGTTCGTCCTGAAGCGGCGCACAAAGGCTTTGATTTACAGTTAGCAAGGGAGACAAGCGGTGACGTTGTGACGCGGTGAATGGCCCGGCGACAGGCGGAGAGGATCCAGCACGGCAGGTTGCAAACACGCCGGCAGGCTGCAGCAGTTCACGAGAGAGTGTGCAAGAGGTGTGCGGTGCGGGAAGGTAAATGTTTTGGTGGGGGCTCGCCGAGAAATAACCATGGACCGGGTCGCGTTCAAGGCGGCGTGAGTGGTCCACGGGTGAACGGTCGTCAGAAGTTGAATTGGTCTCACTAGTTCTACATGGGCTTCCGCCTCACAGCATTCACAGCATGAAAAAGCGGCTCTTAGAGACAGAGATTCACGGCTGATTAGGGACTATAGATCTAGAGTACACCTTGCTCGCTGCCAGAGCCGCCGACCTACCACGCCTAGGATATCAAATTACAAATAACCCGCTCTAACAACTAGCCACTACTGGAATATCACAAGACGAATTCACCTCCACAACGCTACCGGCTCGAGGCGCGGCCAAGCGCGAAGACGGCCACAATCACGACTGCCAGCGTCACGATGGCACCGGGTAGGAGGAGCTCGTTTGGCACACCCGCAATGACCTCTTCTGGCTTAGTTGGTGCAGAGGCTTGGTGTCTGGCATGGCGCTCGGCAGCCTCCTCTTCTTCGTCGAAGAATTTCTTGCGCTCCTTCATTACCGACTCCGGGGGAGTCGGTGGCTTGGCTAATGCAGGCTGCGGCTCAGCTACGACCTGAATAGGTGCCTTCTCAGGGTCATGAACAAAGAGATCCACTTTGTCTCGGTGAGCCGCAATGGAGAGATCAATTGCTTCGGCCAGATCCTGGTCGGTGGTGATGGACACAGTGTCGCCATCGTTGTCGAGGTAGCTGAGAGCGAATCCCGACTTGGAAAGCTTGCCCTCCTCAAAAGTTGGGAGACCGCCAATGGCATCGACCTCCGCGCCTAGCTTGCTGCCAACGCGGGAGATAAGGTCTTCGATTCCTCCAGATGAGGTGACCTGGAGTCGATGGACCCGACCACTGGGCGCCTTGAACTTAAACGGGAATGGTGTATCCTCCTGCGCGATGGCCTGGGCACCAGCGAAAGCCGAGTGCTCAGGGGAATCTCCATGATGAGACGCAGAATCATTGGGCAGCACGCTGTCTCCACGATCCATATGGCCTGGACGCGACAGATCCGGCGACATCAGCGATCGGGCGTCGGGCGTGTGAGGCAATCGGCTACCCCCTTCGCCAGACATCATGGACTCGGTCTCATTGTCGAGTGACAGCCAGAACTTGTTCCAGGCAGGACCTTCGCTGTCTCCTTGTGTGCCAATATTGTTGATCTGATCAGAATTTAGCGTTGGAACTAGCATATAATCAACATGTAGCATACCTGATCCAGTGTCGCATAAGTGAGCTTTAGGACGTCTACCATGCCGACTATCTCGCCCGCTTCGCTCATTACGGGAAGATTAAGGTAATGGCCATCTATAACTATTAGCATATAACTCACTGGCAGTACCGTAGAGCGACATACCGTGCATTTTCCTTAGAGCTGCTTGAATGCTCATGTCCATGGGGGCGAAATCTGGATGAGGCGTCATCACCCTAACCACACTGCAGGTTGCCGGATCAAGGCCAGCAGCAATGACACGTAAAACCACGTCCTTGCTTGTGAAAATTCCGGTAATGGAACCTTGATCTTGAACAAGCACCGCCGTCGTGTGGTTCTCCTTCATGAGCGTAGCTGCTTCTTTGACTGATGTTCGTACAGATACCGTCACTGGTGGTAGTCCATTCAGGACGGACTCCAATGTTGGCCCAGACATCTTCATTCGGATAGCTTCTACATATTGTATGATCTGTTGCGGCTGGCTTGAGCCGAGTTCGGCCTGTACGCCCTCGAGAGCATCGTAGAGCTTCCGAGACGAACTGTATGCTCGCTCCAGCTTCTCCATAGCGTCGTAGAAGCACTTCGTAATATCCAGAATGCCAGAGATATCGTGGTTCTCGTCCATTACAGGGAGATGGCGGAATCCTTTCCGGACCATGAGGTCCAGGGCATCGGTTGCACTGGTGTCTGTTTTGGCGCAGAGGGGGTTCTTGGTCATGATCTCTTCAATAGTAATGTCACGAGCCCTTATACCAGCCCCGACAACTCGAAAGGCAAGATCCTTTGCTGTGAATATTCCCGCAATCCGGTCATCGTCGTCTGTCACAAGAACGCAGTCTTCACGCTTCGCTGCCATCAATTGGGCGGCTTCCGCAACAGTAGTCGAGGGTTTGATCTGAAGGGCAGGACTCGGTTTTAGGGCAAGGACGGTTCCTGGAGGTGCTTTTCGCGTGGGACGGACGCGTCCTGACGGGTTCTTCTTTTTATTGAGGTCCGTCTCAATCTTTCTCCGGATGGCCTTTGCACTGTTTAGCACTGCGTAGGACAGCGAAAGGAGGGCAATATCGAAGGAGCACATACCTCATCTCTCTTGGTCTGCTTCTGCCGACTAGCACTGAGAGTTGACGTGCCGGCATCGCTCTGGGTTGTGTGGGACTCGAGGGCTGGTCGAGGGATGCCCGAGGGACTGTTGGTAAAAGGGACCTGTCCCCGGGCCTTGGGCGTGCTCCTGTACGTGCCGGTGGCAGACATGGCGAAGGTGAAACAGAGATGCAACAAATGCCAGCGCACGCAGGAATTTGCTGTCTGAGGGGTGTATGAAAGCGATCCTATTCGAGAGCGGGTGAAGCGGTAAGGTCAAGCACCACCCTGGCACCCGGTTACCAGGCAAAGCAAAAACAACCGGCGGATTGGCAAGGGCCGACGTTGTACAGGTGGTGTGAAGCTTTAGAAGTTGCCACACGCGCAAACGATTTATAGAAATTGCCCGCAAGCCAGAGAGTTATGTGAATGGTATAAACACAATGCAGTGCCTTTTCACGGACGTCAGGTGAACCGTCCACGCACCGCGGTTGACAGGGTCATTTTGGCCTGAGGCATTGTCCGATTCAAGGTCACGGGATCTCGATACTAGCGGCTTGGCAGACGAGCCCACAACGATTTTGACCTCGTCGGCTCCATGCAACGAGATATTGCTGCCGCCACCACCGACCCTCATCACTCCGCTGAGATTCCACGCTCATAAAGGTACTGCTATGATACAGGCTCAAATTCCACGAGCTTGCGCTAACAACGCAATAGAATCTGCCCAGCATGGTCAAAAAGCGAGCGTCCAAGTACGAGAATCCCCCACCTGCGGCGATCATGGACGAGAGACTAATTGCAATTCCAGTGGCCGCAACAAGAAGGGCCGCGGTCACGTTAAGCCGATCCGCTGCTCGAACTGCTCTCGCTGCACTCCCAAGGACAAGGCAATAAAGAGATTCACAATCCGGAACATGGTCGAATCGGCTGCCATTCGTACGTCGCCCTGACACCTTGGGAATACTCCGGCGTTGGAAACCACGCCGAACGAGCCGCAAAAATCTGGTCGAGTGGGTCGCTGACAAGTCTGCCAGGTGATATTTCCGATGCCTCTGTCTTCCCCGAGTACACCGTCCCCAAGATGTACTTGAAGCTGCAATACTGCGTCTCCTGCGCCATCCACGGCAAGATCGTCCGGTGCGTCTCCAATTCCGAGCATCCCTTGCCATACTCGAGACGTCTAACAGCCTTAATAGTGTCCGTTCGCGAGAAGGCCGCCGCAACCGCGCTCCCCCACCACGTGTCCGATACAACAAGGATGGCAAGAAGGTCAACCCGCAACAGGCCAACGCCAGGCCAGCTGCTGCTGGAGCTGCGCCGGCTGCTACCTGAGGGAGGAATGATGGCTGAAGGTGTCGGGGCAGCATTGGGCCGTGCGGGGACTTTTAACTTGTTATAAAGGGATTACGAATTCCTCGGAGCTACTGGCAAGCATGACGACTTATGGTTTCGAAGCCTTGGTCAAACGAGGCGAATGCTCTATGTTTCACAAAAACAACAAAGCCATCGGCGTCACCAGCTAGAATGAGTGCGTCAAACATTCCATGTGGTGATTGTGCAAGATATGAACATGATATGGTATCCTTGAAAAGTCAATATAAACCTACACGTTATCATAGCAATTCGTGTTGTAGTGTCGTCTCAATCAGGCCGTTTCTTAGCATCCACGACGCCAATATCCCCAGAACTGCTAGGCGGCGTCTCCTTGCCGCCCCCATTTGCTTCATTGACTTCACTCTCGTCCCAGTCTTCGGCATTCTCGTCCCAATTATCCAGCTCCTCTTCGACCGTTGGAGTGGGCCTGATGACACCAGATTCCTGGTCTACGACTGCCTCTCCAAGTTCGATATCCTCGTCGCCTGCGACTGCGTTATACCCCCGAGCGGCCCGCTTCCGTTCTAGCATTCGCTTGTGGTACCAGTTGCAGATGGCCAGAGAGGAAACGGACCCAAGGGCGTTGGCCAAAATGTCATAGTAGTCGAAATTACGGCCATTCTATGTCATAGTCAGCATTGAGCTATAGTATGTCTTATGTAGTCCGAGAACATACTGGTATGATTTCTTGAGCTACCTCTGAGCCGAACCCCAGCGCAACTGTGCACACTAGGAATGTGAATTGGACCACCCGCCGACGATTTGTTTCGAGGATCCAGTAAAATAGGAACGTGAGGACGAAAAATGTGAGGAAGTGCAGCACCTGAGCATGTGGTTAGCTTGATGGGTTCTTTTGCGCATCAGGTCTACGCCGTCATATACCTTGTCGGATTGTTTGTACGCTGGGAGTTGGGCATATTCAGAGGGCGAGCTGTCAGGGAGTTAGCATAGCCAGAGACTTGTCCACTGGTCAAACTCGTACAGTCCAGCGAGCCCCGCGATCAAACATAGGCCAACGAAGCCACCTGAGAAACCATTAGCATCCTGCAGGCTGCAGCTGTGCCGCGCGTGTTGAAGTAGCTGCGTTACCTGCGAAAGGCTTTCGGATACGCATGCCTGGATCAGAGTGTAGGTGCCGGGTGCGCACAGCTATAAGTGGCACATGAGGATATTTAGCAGAGAGTGGAGGCGTTCAATGCTACGTAGGTGGAGAGAAGCTGCGAGCTAAGCTAAGGTTGAAGTCTGTCGATCCTAAATGTGGTGGGGCTTGGCACTTCACTCCTCGATCGTGGGCCACGTATCATCCGCTATTCAAAACATCACTCCCAGGAAAACTAGCGAGTGATCTACCAAGGACGGAAAGTGACATCAGGAACTCCCGCATGAAAGGTACAGTAAAGCAATGTTTGACTGAACTTCTCTTTCAACAGCATTCAACACTCAAAATCTCATCCTTACAGCGTGAGAACATTCATCTACCTATGCACACTTTCGAATTATTATCAAAAGTGCTTCATTATATTGTCAAAGTTCGGAAAAAATGATGTAAAATTTGTCATTTTGAACAGTCTGAAGTCTCCTCACGCTATTACCAACTATCAGATAGGAACATTGGCATACACACCCCAGATTTCTGATAACAATCAGGCCATCACTAACGGCGACATGCATACTGGTATGAGTGCGAGATGGCCACTGGGGATTGCCTCCCCCGCGACCTCGCCGATTCCCCGAATCTCATTAATGGGAACTAAGCACAGCGCCCTTGTTGTCTGTTGCACAGCATGTGCCACATCCAGGACTCGAGGTGCAAGTGCATTGAGTGTACCATACCTGTCGCCATGGGTAAAGTGTGCAGACCGCGGGTAGCGCGTACTTTGCGACGGAGGCACCGCATAATGTTGACATGTCGTTCAACACCGGGTTTTGCCTCACTACTTCTTTCATCTTTTTGGAATATGCCAAAATCCTGGCATACTAAGTACGAGTGGAACATTTCCTAAAACTGATGAATGTAGCTTTGTTAAGGGGAAAGGACTGCACCTATACAAATGCTTCCTTTAGACTCTGATTATTTAGGGTTAGTACTCCTGGGTCAGATACTGAACCGAACAGAGCTAGTGAGACTGGTAGAGGGTATACTTAGGTTGAAATTGATGTGAACTCTGATTTCTATAGACGTCTAGCTAGTTGTATATATACTAGGGGAAGGAAGGGGGCCACCCCCAGGGTGGCGCGCTAGTAAGTTCAGATGAGCCCTGCACAGCTGAGGCTTCAGCTCGGTTCTCTACAGCTGAGATTTCAGCTGGGTTCTCTACAGCTGATGTTCGGAGAGTAGCTTTCTGGCATATGAGTTGTTGATCCTAGGTTGTAGTGTTGCAACCTGAGTGGTATTCTATGCCAGTTTGAGTAGAAGCAAGCACAGCAACATATTGCCGACAGTCCCTTAGCTGAAAAGGAATAAGACTCCAGATTTAGCACTCCAGATTTAGGACTGTTACCTAAGATATCACGCGGTAACGAACAAACCTACTACTTCTAGTGATGCTCTTACGATTTCAAGGTCTGAAACAAGGCTGACGATAATCATTGTATGGGCCCCTGGTTCAGTCCTTGCTTACCTTTTGCGGTTTCCCAAGACGAGACTTTGGCCCCGTATGTGTGTAGAAGGTAAGCATGTAGCCTGCCCCTGTTGCCTTCCACACGCTGTGTCTCTCGTTACTGTCCCCAATCATACTCCAGGATGCTCTTTCCTGGAACACCATCTTCATTGCATTTGTCTTCTGTTCTGCGAGTCCACCATATCTTCTCATCCATCCCGTCACACATCAGCTACGCCATCGTTCCATCCAGCGAAGTCAGCATCACTACTCACCGGATTCTTAACGCTGCAAGACATCTCACACGCAGCTGTCGTCTTCATTCCAACCGGATTTCTACGTCTTCTTACGCAACAGCACTCGTTGTACATCGTTCATCAACCAGCATAGCACCGCTCAGATCGCACCTTGACGCCAACCGCGATAGCCCTCTTCACTTTGCCATAAGGATCTTGACTTTGCACACCGCCTCCCCCCAAGCCGGAACACCTGCGGCCTTGTATCCTTAATTGTCATGACTTCCAATCCTCGAGCACTATCTCACGCAATGCTGCCGATATATGAAGAGCTGCGGGTTGAATGGGACGAGACTGTGCAAGGCTCCACAACTCAGCCTACAAGCTTGCCCACGACTTCTTTTGAGGATCAGCCTGTAGCAGGCACGCTGGGCATGAAAAAAGTGGCACACTCAGCAAGTACTCAGCCCGTGCGTCCACCTGCCTGCCACTGCTTGGGTTGCTTCAACGTATTTTCAGAAATCTAAAGAAAATAGAAGCTCTTTACCTTGGGCTATGTGGAAACTTGTTGAAGCGCTTCATGCAGTGGTAAACGGGTGTACACACAGGCAAAGTACTTGGTGAGTGTGCCACTTTTTTCATGCCCAGCGCGGCAGGTACCAATCTCGAGTACCTGCCACTTCCGAACGACGGACAAACAAATCATTCGACAGAGGAGTCCAGAGCTACCGAGGACGTGTTCCACAGCGCACATAGCGAGGGGATTGCACACCCGACTATCCAAGAAAAACATCATCCTACGAGCAAAAGCAAGGGTGTGGCCTCTTCATCTGAGCCAACCTCGTCTCTCAGGTCTAAAGAGTCAGGTGGTGGCGGTGCGGCGCACCCGCCCGTCTTATCCGGGGAGAATTCTGTTGCGGCGCAAAATCGTCGAGAGATTATTGCGGACAAGAAGCCGCAGGCGAAGCACCAGCAAGATGATCAAAGTACCGAGGAAGTGGCCAGAGAGAAGCTTCGTCAGTTGAAGCCGAAGGAGAATTCGCCGGCACAAGCTGCAGAGAAGTTGCAGCCCGAGCCACCCTGCCTCAATTCCGCGCACCTGGAGGGCAACAAGGGCGAAGCAGGTTCCCAGCGGATGGAGATCAAGGTTGACGAGGGTGACAATGTGGGCGTCCAAGATGAAGAAGAGTTGACTTTCTTCATGTATACAAATCTTGCGAAGCTAGTCCCTCCCCGTATCGCCGAGCGTCTTCCACCTAATTCACCATGGAAACACGGTCAGAAGATAAGCAACCACCACCCGGACATGTTACTCCTCGAACACTGCCATCTCTTTGAGCCAAATACTGAAGGATACCCAACCGAGGAAGCCGCCATGGTCGATATTGCGTGCAGTTTATCGTTCGCACGTATCCCAATCATTCCTAGATACACACCGAACTGTGTCTTGACGCTCCTAACACGTCGCCTCCTTGATTGGCAACCTCAAATTGTACGGACAAAAGAGGTGGAATTTAAAGTCCCCAAGAAACCTGAAGGTCGGGGCGCGGTCTGACCCTTTCTTCATGTCCAAGAGGTGGAATCCGGATGACCTAATGAACCGGAGGGCCAGGAAGCTGTTTATGTCCCTCTCAAGGTTTATGACAATGAGCAAGAAGCCGATGGCCAGCACGAACAGGAGGCGCAACTGGAGTCTTTGGGTTCTCTCGCACGGAAGTACATGTTCTGCGTTAATGAGGCGGATGAGCAAAGGCAGTGCCATTCATGTATACCTCCTTCCTGTATCACGGTGATTGCCAAGAGAAGAATCACCCCGATATTCCAGGCTTGAAGGAACATGAAACTAAACTATGAGCTTGCCTTGTAACTTGTAGTATCTTTCTTCTGGGGTTGGTGGTTGTGATAAATGCCTTTGACATAGTCTAGATTTTATGATGGCCCTACTACTATGGATACTGAGAGTAGGAATTTGCGCCCAGAAAAGATGATACCCCGTTGAAGACTGCGAAGGGCCCCTGAAATGAAGCTTTACTCTAGTACGAGCTGGACGTGGAAACCTGGATATTCTCTCAGGAAACTGTTACTAGTCTACAAAAAACGTAGTGCTCCACGTTCAACTACCTCTACACGCTAACATGGTGCATGCGGGCTCTGTCCTCGTGGTTGGACTGTCTCAGACAGCTCGCGCATGGTTGCAGGTGACTAGCGGGCAGTGACGGCACTTCGCACTCGCGATATACGCTGTTTGCGAGGCGATGAGTGTAGCAGCTGTATCTGGTCGTAGAACGGTCGTAGTCCTGTTCTGTGAATGTTTGTGGAGTGTTTGCTGAAGAGGCGAGCGCCCGGCAAGGCTGCACTTGGCTGGCGCGACTAGGGGCCTGGGGGTAACTCAATTCTGACGACGCCCTGCCTCTCCGATCACTCACTGCTGGCCTCCTCGACGTCGCCCATCGCCTTTCCATCGCCAGGGACGGCCTCGCCATCGCCTTTCCATCAAACCGACACCGCCAACCGACTCGCACACTCGCCCGCCTCCTTCATGAGCGGTCTTACCTTCTGGAAACCGTTGTCTGAGCCTGGAGACTCCCGCTCCCGCCGCGGCTCTTCATCAGCGTCGCGGACGTGAGGGGCGCCAAGAGATTCTGAACATGCCCAACGCTGCATCGCACCGGGCATCCTCTCATGGCGCGCATCGACTCGATCGTCTCTCCGGTCCTCTCTCCAATGCGACCCGCCTGCGCACCCCGAATATGAGCGACGACGGCGCCATGTCCTTCGCCTCCGCCAATGTCTCCGGGGAGGGAGGTGACACAATCGGCGACGAGGACCCTCGCGCCGCCCTCTTCAGGGAGCGCTTCATCCTCACCGAGGCGCGCCTGATGGCCGCTTTGGGGGGCAAGACGCAGCATGATGGTAGCGATGGCAACAATGCCGGCAAAGACCCTCCCCCCGATGCCGCGCGCGAAGACCAGCCGCGCGCAGCAATCACCCCCAAGAAGCCCGCCCGAGCGATTGACGAGGACGACTATGGCGACGACGACGACGGCGATGACGAAGACGACGCCAACCAATCTCCCCTCCTCTCCAAAGGCGCACCCAATGGCGCCGCCCTCTCCAACCTCGACCCGCCCACCCTCAAAGTACCCTCCCTCCCCGCCAAGCTCGGCGTAGAACGAACAAGCACACCCTCCTCAGACCAGGCCAAGTCGTCGGACGATGTGCGGAAGAAGCTACAACAGGACAAGAAGGCCGCAGAGGATGCGGCGCGCAGGAGCTTCCACACCCTCTTTTATACACTGGAGAACGACAGGGACGCGATGTTGGAGCAGCAGAAGCTGGACGAGCTGGATAGACAAGTAGAGACGGAAATGTCTGGACATCCCGCTGCCGGTGTGACCAATGGCGCTGCCGGAGCCCCAGCGCAACAAGGATCCTTAAGCACAGCCAATCTCGGAGCCTCCAGTCTGACTCTCAAGCATCTCATCGCCCGGATCGATGCCAAACGAGATGCGGTCCACGCGACAGATGCTCAGCTGCGCAACCTTATCAGCGAGGTCCGCAAGAACCGAAGTAAATGGGCAAGTGAAGACCGGATTGGCCAGGAGGAGCTCTATGAGAGTATGGAGAAGGTCCTGATGGAACTAAAGGCCACTGAACATGCTCATCCGTTCCTGCAACGAGTGAACAAGCGCGAGGCGCCGGACTACTACATCGTCATCAAGCATCCCATGGACATTGGAACAATGATGAAGAAGCTGAAGGGACTTCAGTACAAGTCCAAGAAGGAATTCGTGGATGACTTGATGCTGATCTGGTCGAACTGTCTAAAATATAACGCCGATCCCGCACACTTCCTCCGAAAAAAGGCACTTTATATGAAGAAGGAGACAGAGAAGCTGGTGCCATTAATTCCCGAAATCGTAGTAAGGGACAGAGTGGAAGTGGAGGCAGAGGAGAGGAGGATGCGCAACGGGGATGTGGATGTGGATGGCGTCGAAGACAGTGATGATGGTAAGGAACTTGCTATTCTTCTCAAGCCCACTACTAACAATCAACAGAAGAACCCCTAATGGCGTCGCGAGGCCGAAAAGCGCCTGGCAGAGGAAACAAGGGCGGAAGTACAGCCCGGAAAGCTCCCCCAGCAGGTCTGGAGGATACGCCAGGACTAGACAAAAAACCGCCAATTCCTTCTTTCAACAACCTCAAAACCGAGTTTCTCCGAGCCGACTCTGAGATGGAAGGTAGCATCAATGGTCTCTCTACGCCACCTCCAGGAACTCTTACTCCTTTTGGTCCAAATGGTATATTTCGCGGTGGTGCCGCTGGCAGTCAAGCAGATGCATCAGAAGCGGACGGAACTGGTAACTCTGTCAGCGGTCTTACTTTGGACGCCGAGGACGCAGACTTGGATGACCTAGAGTACAAAACTTGGAAGCAGGTGACGAAGAAAGATAGAGCAACGATTGCGGCGGATCGTAACCGAATGTTTCGTGGCGACCACCTCAATGTAGAGGAGCCTGCTATCCTCAGGACTAAAGCTGGCATGCGACGGTGGCTGCGGCACCGGAAAGAAGCTTTGGAGGAAGACAAGAAGGACGACTCAACGACCCCAGATGGGAAAGACGGTATCCAACCAACAGGCGAGACATTGGCAGAGGGCATTGAGGGGGAGGACGAGCGACAAGTGCCTGATTACTACGATCCGGTGTCTGCCATTCCTGATATGTCTGAGCGGCTGAAATGGGTGGAGGATTCCGAAGGCAACGTCATCAATCAAGCTGAGGAATTCATGCGAATAGTGCCCAAGGGTTACTTTACGGCTCCGCAGGGTGCTTTGGCGTCCAAGATCGAGGCGAACATGCGACAGATGCAGGACACTAGGAAGATATGTGCCAAAATTGGTATCGTAAAGCAGATGCAGCTCCAATCACAGGTAATTAATCTAGTCCATTCCCAAGATCATCATTACTAACATAGCTATGCAGATGTATCAAAATCAGTTCCAGAAGTACGGCCCTCTACCTTTCGTCGAAGCCGACGTGGAACCCCTCGTGGTATCTGACGATGGGGCAATCATGTCTCCATATGTCTGCCGCGCTGCTCTACAGAGAAGCGTAGGGAAAATCTTTTACCATGCCGGATTCGAGGAATTTCAGCCATCCGCGCTTGAGGCTGTTACAGATATTGCTGGCAATTTCTTTGCGAACCTTGTTCGAACCTTGGGTGCCTACCAAGAGCAGCCAAAGATGAAAATGGAAGAGCCTAGTACTGCTTCTACAGGTGTCCAGTCCGCATGGAAGCCTCGATTCACCCAAGAAGAAGCCGTCCTCCATTCCTTACATGAAAATGGAGTCGACTTGGAGTCACTCGAGGGCTACGTAAAGGAAGATGTAGACCGACTCAGTACTAAACTTGCTGGCATGCACGACCGAATGAAGTCGCACCTAGCAGAGCTCCTTGTAAGTCTATTCGCCCAGGCCAAACCCACGTTTGCCATTTTACTAACATGTATTTCCTAGCGTCCGGCTCTCGATGGCAGCGCGGGAGCAGATGGTGCAGGAGCGTTCAACGATGGCAGCGAACAGTTTGTCGGAGGTGATTTCGCAGAAGACATCGACGAGGACTTCTTTGGTTTCAAGGAACTCGGTCTTGACAAGGAATTCGGACTCGCGTCACTTAGTGTTCCGCTTCATCTCCTACAAAACCGGATGTACAACCACGCCCAGTCGCAAAATGCGAGGTACGTATTCGGGACATCTTTCGTCTTCGATGGAACTGACATTTGCGGCAGCATCGTTTCGACCACTGGCGTGCTTATGGAGGAACCTCCCAAATTCGAGCCCGTCACGATTCGGAACATCACGAACGAAATCGGTCTCGTTCAAGAGTGGTTCTTGGCGAAGCTTCACCATAACAACGACCAACAACTCCCTGAAGACGAAGACTTGCCTGTTAAGCAACGCTTCCCTAAGCCGCGTCTACCTCCTACCGGCAAGATCTCGAGCCCGCGCAAACGTCCACTCAAAGAACAGCAACAAATGGCACGCAAGAAGCGTAAGCTTGAAGAGGGTAAAGACGACAGCACCAACAATGCCAATGCCACTGGCTCTGCGTCTGGGTCTGGGTCCGCTGTTGTTAACGGAAACGGAATGCCAAAGGCCATTGCGAAGCCAGTCGGAAAACTCAGGCTGGAGATGCCCGGCCAGAAAGACAGTCAAAACAATGCCGAGCCTGAGAAAGACGATGGGAGTGCAGTTGGTATGATTAGCCCAGAGAGCATCGGAGGAGCTTGAATGCTCCCTTGTGCTCTGCTATGTTCTTTGGCGATGAGTCGCTTCAGGGTTCCATCCTAAATCAGGTGGAGATTTGCTGATTTAGTGGCACAGGCCTTACGTTCTCAGGCCAGCCACAAGACGATTATCTTCTTGAATTCATGAACCAAAACATGGAGCACCTTCCTTCAGGCATGTAATTTATTCGTGGGTGCCTCTGGGCTTTTTTATTTATCCCAGACTTCTTTGGACCTTTTTCTCTGAGCCGTCTTCTCCAGTTCATCACAGACATTCTATCTTTATGGACCTCAGACAAGGAGATGCCATATTTGGGCAGGACTTGGTGTGGGTTGGTTCTTTCTTGGGCGTGTTACTGCTGCTGGCGCTTGGCGTGCGGTCTTTTCGGGCTTTATTGCAATCCGCAATGGCACTTTGGGATGGGTTGGTTGGGTGGTGTGCGGCTGTATACCCAAAACCTGAGAGCCTTTTTTTCTTTTGCATGATTCCCAATGAATGGGCAGCTCACTCGGGGTCGACATGGTGTTTATATGTACATATTGGACTGCGTGAACCGGCTGCCGGGGATCCTGTGTAGCTGCAATGGAGAGCGTGAACATCTGGGTGTCGGAACCTCATCTGACGGTGATGTCGCCATCTATCCGTGACCTTTAGGACCAGGGTGTTTTTCTTGCCAGGTGGGCAACCTCTCTGAAAGTTTCCTAATGCACATGTTTTCTGACCAGAGCACGAATCAGTTTGTCTGTGGCTTTGTTGGATCTGTCTGCCAACATCACACACCATGATTCTTATCACGTGGGTCATATGGCCTGAATCTTGTAGGTACAATCCACAGTGGCTGCAGGTGTGCTTTCTGCTCACCGTTACAAACTTGTAATATATTCACTTTTTACCCTGCGAGCGACTGTTGGTCCTTAAAAATCAACCTGATTCACAGGCCTAAAGGTGAGATTAACGTCTTGGATCGCAATGAGAGTTAGGCTCAGCGCACGTGCACATCTTCACTGTAGTGGGCTTCCAGCGAATCGAGACGCGAGGCGGCAAGCCTCGGATACCTAAGTAAAGACTTCATCGGCGCTCCCTCCGCCCTACTTCACAGTTGACACTCACGCTCTTTTCACTATTGTCCACTACAGTCATTCGCTCAGCCTGGAGTCAACATTGCCGCTCGTTACCCCAAAAGAGTCACTCTCTTCCGTCGCTCGCTACGCGCAGTACTAGTATCATCGCCTCCCCCTCAGGCTCCGCGCCCATAGTTGCCCGTCCTCCGCCGCCATTGTTCGTCGCCAGCTACCTGTCGCCTGCTTGTCTATCGCTGGAGTCCGTCACTTGGCCGGCCGTTAGACTTTCGCGGTGAAGATTAGCTAAAGGATTTCGTTCTGCGCGCCTTCAGGCCGCCTCTCGCTGCCTCGTACAGATCCGTTTGGGAAGCCATCGGTAGTAACGCCGCGAAATCAGAGCGGAAGTACGACAAGGGCAATAAATCGGATCGATAAATAAACACGGACGAAGTGTGGCATCTGATATACTCAGTACATCAACATTGGGGAAAACATAAACAAACAACTCGTCGAGAGCTTAGCTGGCCACCCTGCCACGCAAGGACACGCAAAAAGTTTGGCCATCACCTTCAGCATGGCCACCGTGCAAGAAGCCCTGGACGCGTTGGGCGTGAAGACAATAGCTGATCTCGTATCGGATATCCTAATGCGGGAGGCTTTCCTTGGGCCATGGGCAGTCTACCGAGATACCTGTTTCTGGGACTCACGCTATGAGCCATGGAGAGACCCTCTAGGAATGAAGCCGTTTGTCGCAATGGTCATGAAGGCGTTCGAGGAAGGCGTATCTCAAAGCGACTGCAAGGACACAAAGGACTCCTTAGACATTGAATACCATCAATCGCTGCTATTCTCATCGCTTCTACGCAACCTTATGCAGCAAGGCGAGTTCTTTCATGGCAAAACAGGCCATGAGGAGAGCTACCCTGGACTGATCAAGGCACTGAGGAAACTCACTACAGGGGTTTTGGTAAAGCACTACAGAGACAACCGCGGACTTGGAGTGATCGTCGAACGGGCGAGACCTTCAAAGATCCACCTCGAACGATCGTTGTTACTCTGCAAAGGCCATGCATCAATACCGAAAGAAGCACCCAAGGAGAAAGGCAAATCAAAGCTGAAAGCACGCGGGCACAGCTCTAGAATCGATAATGATCAACAACAAGATGACGCTGGCGCAGTCATTCGCTGTATCTGTAAACGTAAGGGTGATGATGGGGAGATGATCCAGTGCGACAAGTGCGACGTTTGGCAGCACACGGACTGCATGGGGCTTCGAGGGCAGGATTGGGAAACAAAGGCATATTATTGCGAGCAGTGCTGTGTGGACTCGGACCCGAGCGCTCCAGACGGAGAGACGACTATCACGGCGATCACGGGCCAGGACGCCCAGGCTCCGTCGCTCTTGACTCCAGAAACGGTCTCGCCGCCCAAAGAAGCCTTGAACAACACATCCGTTGTCCTCAAACATGATTCCGCAAGGCCCCAGTCGCAAACCGAGCCCGGAAACAATCCCCTTCCCCGCACAGGCAGCGATACCGACAGTTCTCCCTCCTCCAACCCGCTATTGCTTCTAGCTGCTGCCGCCTCGCAAGCGACTCCGATAGCTCTTGAGGAGAATGCAGGAGATTCGCAACCGGTCCTATGCTACCATTGTGGGGCTAGCGAACACGCTGCTCGTGATTGTCAGGACCCATCCGTGACGTGCAGCCTTTGTGACATGGTCGGCCACATTTCTAATCATTGTCCAAGAAGCGCATTGACTGGGGGCCTGGCTGCTGCACCTCAAGAGAACCCACCCGGTGCTCCGCAGTTCATAGAATTCGAGCCAGAGATTTGGACTCCAACTTTCCTGGATCCTCATGCAACATCAATTACAAGGGGAGGTTTGTCAACTCAAGCCCAAACACAAGCATACGGTACCGACGAGTTGGCAGCCAGGCCAGCTTCTGCGCCGCCAGCTCAGCCGCCTCTCAGAACGCAGCTAGAAAATGTGGAGAAAGACATGGGCATAAGGGCGCCGCTAGGGTCTAGCAGTGGTGCTGCCAACAGTTCCAG
This sequence comes from Mytilinidion resinicola, assembly GCF_010093595.1. Lineage (NCBI taxonomy): Eukaryota > Fungi > Ascomycota > Dothideomycetes > Mytilinidiales > Mytilinidiaceae > Mytilinidion > Mytilinidion resinicola. The sequence goes on from NW_022985440.1 coordinate 78,672, forward strand.
CCTAGCATTCCCTCCACGGGGTCGTGTCTTGGGGAGGTCTTTAAAGCGGCGGAAGGGTGCCTTGGCAGTGCGCGTTCCAGCTTCAAATGAACTCGGCGACGAACAGGAAACGATCATGGTAGAGCACAACGGGAAGCGGAAGCAGTTCCTCAAGTCGATGGGCTCGCTGAGGACAGCCGATCCTCAGATCTATTACTCCAGTAGCGATTATGCGACTGAGGCTGCTCGCCGACTGCAACTTTCGGAAGTACCTCAAGCATGGGACAACAACGCTCGTGATATCGTCCAGGACACGACGGGTTCATCTCCCACGGGCATCACTCAAGGTGGTTCTGATGTGAGAGGTGTCCTACCTACGTCAGATCAGGGTAGCTCACCGCATCCCACACTCAGGGATTCAAGCGCTGCTAACAGGCCTGCTACTGTTGGGGTGAGTGATTATCAGCAGACCTCTATGCTTCAGTCTCGGTCACCTAGACTTCTTCGCCCTCTCACATCGCATGAGGTTGCTACAAGCTTGCTCAATCGGCCCTCTCCCTCTACAACTCGATTTCCCACAGTCAACGTTCCAGACCGAGTTTCAGCAGTCAACCAGGGAGCTTCATCTCCAGCCGCTGGTCAATCTCCACAATCCGGAAGCCAGCCTACATCAATCGGGCACAAAGACCAACCACAGTCCAATTCTAATTTGGTACCTACCGTCAACTCGACTGGCGGTCCGTCAAAACCGGCTGGGCTCCATCCTTTCGAGAGATCTCTATTGAGCGTCAACCGTCGTGCTATTGGTCAGCCGCGTACATTGTCTCACGGCCCACCCGTTGCTGAAGAGGCCTCCACGACTCCTCAGTATTCAATGCAGTACAGCACCTCAGGACGCCCCTCAACTCATCAGTCGCCAACGCAGCGCAACTCGGCACCCGATCAAGTTCCGATGCAGCAGCACGAGCAGATAATATTCGTCACTCGTCGGGGACCAATCATGGATCGACGACAGCATCCCGTTCCAGATATCAACATCACGGGACAGGCACAGGGACTTCCAGGAGTTTCTGGACCAGCAGGTGCAGAAGGAGAACGCCAACCTACCCACACGGTTACAGTATACCATGTGAGGGGACCCCCACCCAATCCCACACCAGGCCGATCAAACATTGTCCGCACCCCCAGCCGTACCATATCTCCCCGGGGTCAGTTCTGGGCGAACCAGCTCCGCCTCTTGTACGCTAAGCAGCTCCGGATTGGTCGTCTTTGCCGGGCAATTGCGCGGGGGGACAGTGTACCCCAGAACTATGCGCTGCTCAAGATCACGAAGCGGGAATACGTGGACTTGAGAACCGAGATTCTGGGCTACAACAGTTACCATATGACTAAGTGCATCGAGGATGACTTCCCGCTGCCTTCTAGGAGAGCGGTGGAGACGGACTGGGTAGAGAAGACGTGGGTGTGAGCGTCTTTCTAAACTGTGCAAGATTGTTCCTGAAGTGAGCCGATTGGAGTCCGCTCTATATGAGATTTGCATACATTCCTCTGCTACTGTATGAGGTGTCTCTACGCTATCTCGGATCTTGAAGACCAACGAGCACTTGCGATGGTGAACTAAAGGCTTGGGTCATGGTGGTGACCTCAAAATTGGATTGATGGTGTCCTTGAATATTCACGGGAGGGCCACTAACTGGTAGGTGGATAGGTAGGCTTTTACTCCTCTTATGTCCTCTCAAAACTCTCTTTTCTTGCTTGCATTGGTTCTACACGATTGGTAGCATTCATGCTACATTTCTTTACTTCACTTCAATTCTCGACTCTGGTATTGCGAACACCCGCACCTGAGGAATCGCTAGTAGTACCAGCACTAGCAAAAATACCAGCCCGGATTAAAGACTACATCTTCAAAAGATGCGAATATTGAAAGGGCTGGTCTGGTGGATTTGCCGGTTTAATTTTGCTTTGATGCTCTTTGTACAAAAGAAAAAGATTTCTCCTCTCCAGAAATAGAACAGATCCACCAATACCGCACCCATGAGTCACTTTGCAGATAGAATCTGCTCAAATTGCTAGCGGTGTCCGTGATTGTGAGCGTCAGCGGACTCGTAGGTGCAGAACTAGTAGCGCTTTAGATCGCTTTTTGGTTGGTTGAGTGTCTAACAGCATGTGACGTTCGCCGATTTTTATAAACTCCATGACCGCTGTCTGTGGTGCCTCAAGGAGGGTTTGAAAATACAAATGGGGTCTAAGCACATCGTTCTAGGCATCTAGTAGATTTGCTAGGCTACTTCAGACAACGGCAAAGGGGTGTATGTGGTTTCCTGGCGGCCTGTTCACGCGCGGACTACGTACGCTTGAATGGTTCATTAGATATGTGATATATACAAGTGTAGTTGACTGTCGAACAAAGACCTAGGAAGGATTGCGTCTCCACTAAACGTATCGTGGGTTGACGAAAAATCACTCCGATTGCGCTCCCAGCCTCCTGAAATTGTATTCGTGCGTGAGGTCTGGCTCTCCTGAGGCTACGGTGGCCAGAGCAGACTTGGCAAGTTTCGAAAAACTATTTGACTTCGCCCTACCCCGGGCCCTCTTCTCTTCTTCGCCCTCGGGCATCCCCTCCTTCCACCTCCAAAAATCAAGGTCTCACTTCCATGTATCACCATATCTTTTGTATATGTAGGGCACAAACCCGGCCCTTGTAGACTATGCTATCTCGACCCTTCCCCGGCCATGTATTCCCACCCTTTGTCACTCTTTCGGGGCAGCATATTCACAGATACTTAGGTGGAAAGTGATCGTTCAGATGGATATGTGAGATGCTTGTGGACATGGTTGGATATTATTGAGGTTTTTGACCCGAGAAGGGTTTTCCTCGCAAATGATATACTCGTTCTAATCTACACATTATTTCTTTGCTGTGATGTTTGTGAGGGTGCAGCGCTTGCCATACTGCTAAACACGAGAGAATCCATAATCGCTCGTAGGTAACTTATAAATATCGTAAGCGTATCAGCGTCAGCCGTCCAATTACACGATCATTACACGCCTTCTTTCGGTCCGTCAAAATCAAAATCGAACTTGTGGACATCCTCAAGGCCTGGCGGAGCAACCTCAGGCTCAATTTGAGACGCACTCTTCGAATTCGTTGCCTCATCGACAACACCACTCTCCTTGACAGCCTTCAAACTGACCATGCTGCCGCCGACCTCATCTTTCCCGCCTCCGGTAAGTCGCGAGAGCGCATCATTCCGCTCCTGCTGCACGCCCTCCTCCGACCGCGGCAGAGCATCAATACTCTCACCTCGACTCCACCTCTCCCCCTTCATCTCCGGCAGCTCCGGAACGGCAGGCATATCGATATCCGACATGCCACCCGGCCCAGTGAACCCCGACCACCTCGAGCTCATACTCGCAGCCACGGAGCTCCCGCGACTACTCCTCTTGACCTTCCACGCCCCCGTCTTTTCATCCATTTGCAGCGTGCTCGGGCCATATCTCAGGCTATCCGCCAAGGTGCGCGTATCAGAGAAGATATCATCCTGGTACATATGCAGCGTCATATCGCTGCTATCCACATGATTCGTGAAGCTATCGCGGGGCGGTTCTTCGGCATAGTCGCCCGGCTTCTTCGCGCCGTCGGGCACCCAGAAGCGCAGGTCGAAGCGGGTCCAGGCGTAGAGCACGACGACGAGAATCTCGGTGGTGAAGGAGAAGACGTAGAAGCAGGCCGTGGAAAGGTACCATGGCGTCGCAGCGCGTAAGGGGGTCGGGTTGAGCCAGGAGGTGCCGGCGCGGAAGGAGGCGCCGAGGGTGAGGGTGGTCACAGCGAGGGCGAGGATGAGGATGTTCTTCGTCATGTTGCCCTCTCCAATTCGCTCTTTGCCGTGCCGGGGGAGGAGAGCGTTGATAGCGAGGACGAGGAGCGGTACGAAGGAGAAGAGAGCAAAGTAGGTTAGGCCGGCTAGTTGGATGTTGCGGTCGATGCGGTGGATGTTTCTGTCGAGGGTGAAGAAGGATTGGAGGGCGACTGTGACGAGCATCAAGAGGCAGCAGATCAGAAGGGCGAGGGCGCCTCGGTGGATGATGCGATAGGGCATCGACCAGCCGAATCGAGGGTTTTGAGCTCGTATTATGCGTTGGGCAAAGAACCAGTTCATGATGAAGAGGATGACGGTCCCGACGTAGACGAAGATTTGAGCAGCGATGCCGACGCTGACGTTTTTTCTGTTGCAGGCCCATACTATCCTGAGAGACATGGTGGCCATCCGAATTACGCAGAATGCTGGCTACATGTCAGCGCGAGCAATATAGAGGAGGAGCGGGATTCTTACCCAGCATAGCTCGGGAGAAAATGAACTTGTGACCCCGTTTCCTGTTCCTGATATCGATACGAAGATGAATCGCAGAGAAAATTACGTATAATAATAGAAAGCTACCAGTGATAGGTACATCTGGAATCAATCTGGGAACACCTCCTGAGCTCTTAGTCTGAGGCGCATACGGAGGGCCACCGGGCGGCAGCTGCTAATTGGTCAGATATTGTATCTAGCAGAGCGCAGCATGTGAGAAGTGGTCAACGCGTACCTGATTTGGAGATGCCATGACCCTGACTGAGTTACTGAAAGAATCTGTGGGATCCCAAAACTTAGCAAGAATATGGAGTCACGAAAGGCTATAAACTATATCAACGACATGCGATCACAGGGTTGCGTGGATGTGTGGATGCATGGATGCATGGAGGCGTGGGGCCGAACCACTAGAATCTTAGATCTGGGGAGAGCACCGAGGGAGCTTGATTGTCAGTGACGAATAGGAACGGGGTCTACTCCGTGAGGAGCTGATCGTAAGTCTAGGGTTCTCTGCATACCGGGCACCATTGCTGCAGTTATTGCTGTGGCTTTCTTGGAGCTCCAAACACGAAGCTGTAGAACGGACTGTTAGCGTACTAATTAAACATGAGCATCAATATCTATTTGAAGCACTGTTAGTCCTGATTCCCACCTGATTCTTATGGAGATTTTATGAGGTTGTTGACAATCGTTTCGTTCGGCTCTCCGCTGGCTGCCGTGAGTGATCGTCATGCATATCCGTCACGTGATATGGGTACACAAGCCCAACTACTAGCAACCACGTATGCCGAGCCGAGCTCGAAGGCTAGCTGAGAGGTCGGCGAATCGGGAGAATGAGATAGGCATTTGACAAGGTGACGGATGTATGTCCGCGATTAGCTGGACACTTCAACAGTGCATGCTCTCTGGATCGCTAGAATAACTTCGAAATACTTTGCGGCTATGAGATAACACACCTTTGCAACCTGTTTCTCAGTCATGGGCGCCTTCCAATAAGTATTCCTTGATGATCGACTCAAGAACTTCTTTGATAGTCGCGAATTCCCGTGTGGACTCGACTTGCCAATTGGAAATTGCAAACCGGCAGGCAGGGAGCCCCTCCCATGCTGTTCCTGACACATATACTTTCCGGGTGGCTTTAATCCTTTGAACTAGCTCCTCGTTAAGCTTATTGTCCTTGGCCTTGAAGAGGACGATCATATAGGTCTGAGCAATCTGGTTTTCTTTGGGACCGTCGCTGTACGGTAATAGCTCGTAATCATCGCTATCCACAATGAAATCTGCGATGAATCGCGCTAGAGCAATTTGCTGCTCAAGCATCTCGCGGTAACCATCGCTACCGTGCGCAAGCAACGTTGCATAAACGGGTAGAGCTCGGAATCGGCGGGAATTTTCGAGACCGACGTTCAGCGGCGACAAAATCCCGTCATTCGACCCGGTTGTGGCTAAATATGCTGCGTTTGGGTTCTGGAACACTTTTTGAGCATATGAGGGATGGCGACTGAGATAGAAGCCGCAATCGTACGGCTGTGTTCGGTCAGGTATGGCTTCTATCAATTCCTGATGGAATACTTACAACATTCAGTAGTTTGTGCCCATCCCCTGTAATTGAGTCGGCCAGCTCCAGGCCTTCGCAGCCAGATATAATAGAGCTGTATTCTGGGCCAGAGAGCATTCTACCCATTAAGCCAAATGCTAATGCGGTCAGTGCTTAGAAATCATCACGAGCATCTTCAAGACGTGCGTAGGGTTGCACGAAGAACAAGATAGGAAGCAAAGGCGTGAGAAGGAAGTTGATGAGTAGACGAGATCTCTAGCGATATGGTGCTTGATGAACAAAGAAACTTACCGCCATCAACATGGATCCAGGCACCATGCATGTCACATATGCTTCTTAGCTCTTGTAACTCAGCCAGCGAAGTGGTCGCAAAGAGGCCGGTGTTTACATCTCCCGCCGAGATCGATACAATTGTCCCGGATCCCGGCGTTCCAATGTACTCCTTGAAGAGTGTCATGTCAATCCTATGGGTGGATCCTTTCAAAGAAACGTCTTTGACCGAAGCGCGACCAAGACCAACAATGCTCGCAGCCTTGTATATCGAGGAATGTGGAACAGTCGTTAGAATTTGTATCTTTTCTAACCCGGCGCGGTGCATCGCTTCAACAATCCCAAGTCCTCCTACACTCAGGATCTCTTCGTTTCGAACAGCTGAAGCTTCTCCGATCACGTACTCCCGGCCAAGAGCTAGACCCAGAACGTTACTGGCGGTGGCCCCAGTCGTGAAGATTCGGTGTTGCCACACCGTCGCGTCAAACTTCAGCAGCTCACATAGCATGGTCAGTGCTTTGTCTTCCACTTCGGTCGCAATCGTCTCTGTGGGCAGGTGGACTGCGACGTTTTGATCATGATATGTGACCAGGTTGTCCGCAAGAGCGGCTGCTGGTGTAGTGCCTCCAGTCACAAAGCCGTAGTAGTTTGGAGACCGGCTCGAGGCATTGAACGCAGGTGCGAGATCTTCCGTGATATGAGATATGGCTTCGGCGGAGCCTAGACCAACCTTTGGGAGGGTATGGTGGAGGTGTGTGCGAGCATGAGTCAAAAGATGTCCCTCGGGCAAAACACTTGTAGAGATGGCGGCGGAACGCAGTTGGCTCGACATTATGAGTACAAGGCTATGAGACTGTTGAGATTGATACCGCTAGGGTGAATTGATGAAAGGAATTTGAATTGCTTCTCATCGTTGAGGAGGAACCGTCCTTTTGTATCGCCACACCGTGACTTTGGCACGCGCTAAAACTCACAGCCTAGCTAGGCAGTTCTATCCTGTTAGGCATATCAGTGAGCGGGTAAATTGACCGGCTGGTGCTAGATCGCAAAGTATTTCCCTCTCGTGAAGGTTGTTAGTCACCGCTTCGACCTCTTCTGAAACCTCGGACTAGGGGGTGAAGTTGCTTCTGCACGTGATCTCGCGAGAATTGTTAGCGCGCTTTGGACGCGCCTCAATCAACCTCAACCTCAACCTCAGCTACCACCACGACGACACGTCCCCGGGATATCGCCCACCCCCGTCTGCCAGCCCTACCACCAACTGTGATAGAGACTCAATGCGAGCCCCCGCTGATCATGCTCCGCCCTCATGACGCGGAACAATCTAAATGAGCACCTTGCCTGGTTGTTGTCCAAAAAGCCATTCATACCTCCGGCTATCGCATCTCTACCCTTCGTTTCGGATCGCGCTCCGGACTCTACGGCACACTCTGAACAGTCTCTCTCAAACCGCGGACCTCCTTTGGAACATGCCACCAGCAGTACACGTGCTCAGCCTCCAACAGCTCGAACCGACCTTGCCACACGACAAACACAGATCCAGAACAACCATAGTGCCGGCGAGGCTGATCCTGATATGGCCCGACTACGGCCCGGCTCTTCGTCTGCTTCGAGACCCCGACTTCTGATTCAAGGACGTCAGACGCCGAGTGGAACACCCTCCGGTGTATCTACTAGGCCCCGCTCTCCTGTGCAAGACAATGGTACGTACTGATAGAACAAGGAGGTTTTCAGTACTGACAACCTTACTTTTACAGATCATTCAGAGAATTTCACGCATACTCGTCCAAGACCGGCAATTACCACGCGACATCCTGCCCCTCAAACTGGCAGCTCTACCGGGAGATCTAGAACAAGAAAGCCGGAAGCATGGGACACTGTCGACGCTGTTGACCTTACAGGGGGCAGCAACGGACCCCAATCGTCAAGCCCAGTACCAGAGACAAGGGGAAAGAAGCGGAAGAGTGAAGACTTCGAGTCCGACCTCCGGTCTAAGCCTTGTTCGCGGCCCCCGAGAGCAAAACCTGCAGCTTCGAACCTTTCCCCCGCAAACGACGTCGAGTTCATAGCAATCGATGTCGTTTTAAGCGATTCACTAGACGAACCACCGCCGCCTTATTCTACCATGGCACAGAATCTCAAGAGTCCTGTAAGGGAAGAACCATCCGATTGGCACAATATTGACGACGATGATTACAATGGAACGGATCTCGTGGCAGAGCAGGATGAGCGGTCGTTTGTGTCTAGAGAAGAACGGACCACCATTAAAACAACAAGCATTCGAAGATCGTTGAGTCAAGTGACGTCCGATGTCTCATTACCCGCCCCGAAATTGAGGAGCCAGGAGCAACATTCTTCTCCGCAAAAGAAAAAGCTCAAAATTGAAAACGCCACTCCAAGTGCGTCTTTCTCTACAGGGAAGAACAAGAGGGTCGTGCCAGACACAATCGCGGACTCTGAAGACGACGAAGACGATTATGGTGTTATGGAATCTCAGCCTAAAAACCCACTCAGCTATTCGGTCCGGTCACCAAAGAAATTAGCGTCACCAACGAAGCCAATAAAGACCCTTGTACCGTCTTCATCGCCTGTCCGCTCACAGGCTGCTCCGCACCATGCATCGCCATCTCCACAAAGAAATCGAGAAGACCTAGGAATCGTTACGAAGAAACAGACTCTGCCCTTGTCCCAACGCGAGCCCCAGTCGGCCCCTCATTTCATTGCAGAGTCACAGAACATCGACTCAAAGGAGCTGACTTTTGCCGAACTTGATGATGCGCAGAAAGGTCTCATCTCGAAGATTTTGGCCGGTCCAGAAGAGAAGCTCCGTATGCGCTTGGAAGACACGTGCTCCGATATTCAGGCTACGCGACACGAAATCATCTCTTGTTTTGAAGCTGGAGATAATGTGATTAACTTGCAGCAGAGACTTCAAGCCCAAGTCACATCTCTACGGACGAAGAAGCAATCACTTGAGCGACTACTCACCCTTAAAGACGATTTTCTCAACTCTATGAGGGAAGCGGACGGCTGGCGCCGACGGATGAGAGACAATTTGCGACAACGCTTCCCAAGTAAAGCAGAACTGGAAGAAGCGATGGAGATCTCAAAATCTTTGAAGGCTATCGAAGAGGAATCATTTTCCGTTCTCGAACCTGCTGGCCTCCTAGGCGACCCGGTTTATCTCCAAGAGATTACTCATTCTGTGGCCGATCGCTCCGAGGTTGTAGTCCAGTCGACTCAAGTAACGCCGAGGCTGGACCTTCGAATGAATCAGCTACGATCAGAGGCAAACCCTGCTGCTGCTGCACAAACACAATATGTGAAACAAACACAGATAACTTCCAACGGAACCTGGAAACCTGCTCATGGAGTTCGATTTGCCGAATCACCAATGGCTGATGGAGAGCCGGTCAACGAAGCTACTATATCAGTATTCTCACCCAAGGTGACTGAACGCAATCGTATACATGGCACCACCTATGAATCTAAGTCTGTCTCAAATTATGACCAGGCATTCGACACAAGACCGCGGAACCCGCAATACAGATCTGATCATGCCCCTGAAGTGGAAGCATTCGCCCGAGACGAGAGTGCGCAATTTTGGAACCCAAACGAACACATCCCGGATGAGGAGTATGGAGAAGACTTTGATCCAGAAGAAAACTTGTTCCAGCCTCACATGGGAGAGGGGCGCGTTCAAGATAGCGACGATGATTTCCACGACGGTGAACTTGACGATGAAGCTTTACTAGAAGTGGAAGATTCCGAATTCCAGGAGCCAAAACAAGTATTCGACTGGAAGGGCACTCCACGTGATGTTCTTGCGGAAACATCTATAAACCCTACCCGCCTTCCAAAGCCAGCCTCCCGGCCATCGCCTAAGAAATCGCTGCTAGAGAAGCCTGGCATTGACCCGGCATTGATGAACCATCCATGGTCGCAAGATATAAAGCATGTGTTGAGGAGTCGATTTACACTCAAGGGATTCAGGCCCAACCAACTCGAAGCCATCAATGCTACTCTCAGTGGTAAAGATGTCTTTGTACTGATGCCTACGGGCGGCGGCAAGTCTCTTTGTTACCAGCTGCCCTCAATCTTAACGTCCGGAAAAACCAAAGGAGTGACCATTGTAGTGTCTCCCTTGCTAAGCCTGATGGAAGACCAAGTCAACCACCTCAAGAAGCTCGATATTCAAGCTTCCTTAATAAACGGAGACTCGTCTCCGGAGGAGAAAAGAGTCATCACGACCGCGCTTCGGGACCCGAATGTTGAGCGATACATTCAATGCCTTTACGTCACGCCAGAAATGCTGAGCAAGAACCAGTCTATGATCAACAACTTCTCTGACCTACATAGACGAGGCCGTCTTGCGCGGATAGTCATCGACGAAGCTCACTGTGTCAGTCAATGGGGTCACGACTTCCGGCCTGACTACAAAGCTCTTGGAGAAGTGCGACGGCAATTTACGGGCGTGCCTGTTATGGCATTGACTGCGACTGCTACGCAAATGGTCAAGAAAGACGTCATGTTCAATTTAGGTATCGAGGGATGCGCAGTCTTCACACAAAGCTTCAATCGACCTAATCTTACCTACGAGATTCGGAAAAAGGGCAAAGATGTAATTGGCGACATGGCCAATACAATCAAGGGGAAGTACAAAAACATGTCTGGGATTGTTTACTGTCTTTCTCGGAAAAGTTGCGAGGAGAACGCAAAGAAACTCCGTGAAATCCACGGCATTTCAGCACACCATTATCATGCTGGGTTGGAGCCTAAAACTAAGTCAGAGGTGCAAAGGCAATGGCAACAAGGGGTCTACCACGTCATTGTTGCTACCATCGCGTTTGGAATGGGTATTGATAAGCCAGATGTGCGGTTCGTGATGCATCACAGCATACCAAAGAGCTTGGAAGGCTATTATCAGGAGACTGGACGTGCGGGCCGTGATGGGAAGCTATCTGGTTGTTACCTGTACTATGGGTACGGGGACACGAGGTCGCTGAAACGAATGATTGACGATGGTGATGGCGTCTGGGAACAAAAGGAACGACAACGAGCGATGCTTCGCAACGTCGTTCAGTTCTGCGAAAATCGAAGCGACTGCCGCCGAGTACAGATTCTGAAATATTTCAGCGAATCGTTCCGTCGTGAGGACTGTAACAATACCTGCGACAACTGCATGTCGAATGCTACTTTCGAGACTAGGGACGTCACCGAGTACGCAGCCGCTGCGATAAAATTGGTGGGCAAGATTCAAAAACATAAGGTAACGCTCTTGCATTGTGTTGATGTATTACGTGGTGCGAAAGGCAAGAAAATTGGCGCATACAGCCAACTGCAAGAGTTTGGTGTGGGTGCAGACCTGGAGCGTGGAGATGTTGAGCGTTTGTTCCAACATCTTATAGACGAAGAGGCTCTTCAGGAGGAAAGCGTCATCAATAAAATGAAATTCGCGACTAATTATATTGAAGTAAGTACTTACCTCTCTTTCCTATATCGTATGCTGACTTGCCTAGCTTGGGCCAAGAAGTGACGAGTACGTCAGACGTAGGAAACCTCTGAGCCTGCAGGTTCGCCTTTCACCAGATGCGAAGCCGAAAGCTGCCAGACCTACAGCAAAGAGGAATGGGAAGCAAGCACGGACGGGCGTAGCGGCCGCTCGAGCAGACTATCCCTCAACCAATCTGTCTTCTCCCGTCGCGGCTGCTACTAAAAGGCGCAATCGCCGTATCGTTGAGGAGGACGAAAACAGTCAGGAAGATGAAGATCCCGACAGTGAGGACGACCAATTTGTGGTTGCTGACGACTTCTTCGAATTTTCTGACGAAGACAACGAGTTGAAATCGGCGCCGAAGGCTAAAAAGCCGCCACGTACCAAACGACGAGATCCTGGACCTCCCATCACCATTGACGAAAAAATTGCCAACTTGGACCCGTTGCAACAGAGTGTATTGGAGAACTTCATGGAAGAAGCCAAGAGAAAGGCCAAGAAAATCATGGTCCTCAGGAGCCTTCGTAGCCAGCCATTCTCAGACACTATTCTCCGCGAGATTGGCATTTCGCTTCCGACTACCCAAGAAGAACTCTTCCAGATTCCAGGCATCAACGCAGACATGGTTCGATTGCACGGCAAAGTCTTTCTAGACCTGGCCAAACGGACAAAGGAAATCTTCCTGCCTCAGGATCCGAACCATCAGATTGTCAATTTGATTAGCAGCGATGAGGAGAGTGATGCTCCAGAGGAGTACTCTGCCAGTTCTGAAGGGGAAGAGGACGACGAGCCTCTGCAACGTAGCTCTTACTTCCCGCCTCCCGACGTTGCCGCTTTCAATAAGCGATTGTCTCAAGCTGCGGGAGTTCCACCGCAGCCGGCAAGACCTCAGACTTCGACTGGTGGCCGATCAGGAGGATACCGAAGTGGATCGAAGAGCAAGGCTTCTTCTTCGAAGTCGGCCTGGCCGAAGAGTGGTAATAGGTCATCCGGAGGTAGCAAAGGTCGACACTCAGGCGGCGGCGTCTCTAAGAGCAAGAAGGCTCCTAAAGGAAGGACAGGCGGTGGGAACACGTTTCAACGTAGCGGCGGTGGCGGCGGCGGCGGAGGAGCATTTGGGGGCATCGGCATGATGCCGACGTGATCTTTGTTGCTATTAATGGCTTTACGATTGACGCATGGGCGGCGCTGGGGCTTTACGCATTACGATCATCTGTGTAACATTGCGACAAGCAAGCACGGAAGTAGTCTTTATATCATAGATCATCCTGATATTTCAAACTTGGTATCTTTTTTGTACAATTCCTACGTACGCGAGCACGACGCCACCTTTTCACGTATGACCCTGAGACCTGACCCAACTACTTGACAGCCCTACTGAAAGCCCTCCACATCCTCCTCCGACTCCAGCTCCTCCTCCTTGACATACCCCTCATCCCCATCCTCCATGTCCACATCCTCAGCCTTGACCTCCTCCTCAATCGGTGGCAGCACGCCCCCATTCTGCTTCAGCGCCGCCACCTTCGCCTGCGTCATCTCGTACACGTACTGCCCGAGGTGCTCCACCCCCTCCATCTCCGTCCACTCCGCTTTGCCGATTAGTAGGCGCGTAGCGGGATACATCTCGTTAGTGACGAGCGAGAGTTTGTCCTCGCGGCGCAGCAAGCGATCAAACGCCTCCTTGAGCTCGAAGCAGGCCTCGAAGACGTCGCGGCGGCCGAGGATATACAAGCCGAGACGGGCGCGGGAGAGGGCGACGGTGAGGCGGCGGATGTCGCGGAGGTAGCCGACGCGGGTGGTGCGGGTGAGGGAGAGGATGATATCTGGAGTTACTTGTCAGTCACATGATCATTTCGCGATTTTGATAAGGGAGGGAGAAGGGGGTTCTTACAATCATTTTGCTCGCCCTGGTACTTATCCACCGTCGTGACAATCCTCGGCATCCCAAACAGCCTGTTCTTCGCGCAGCGGTGTGTTAACACGTCCCGAATCAGCGCGCGCTGTCCGGCATACGTAGTTAGTATCGAGATCTTGGAGGCCGGGTAGCCCAGCAGCCGCATGTACATGAACAACGCGACGGCGTATTCGGCCTCGCCGAGGTTCTGGATGAAATGGGGCGTTGGTTCCATTTCGCCTTTTCCTTTGTAGTCGGGCACGTTGATGAATTGGTAGTCGTAGCGGAAGCCGGCGTTTGCGGTCTGGAACTCGGGCGCTGTTTCGACGATGGGGAGATTTCCGAGACGATGGTAGCGCCATTTGTAGAGCTCGGCAATACTGGGGCGGGCGCGGCCCTGCTGGTCCAGCATGATGGTAGGGACACCCAAGCGCACAAGTCGGAGGAATAGGCTCTGCTCGAGGTTGGCATATTGTCGGAAGGCGAGATTTTGGATGATGGGGGAGTTCTGGAGGTGGTCTCCGCAAAGCACGACACGCTGTAGAGGTAGCTCCCCGTTTTTAGGGTGCTGAAGAGCTAGAGGTATGAAGTTCTCAATCTCTGTAATCTGTGCTGCTTCCTCCATGATGACATTGTCGTAATGAAAGCCAAGATTAGCAATTTCTTGTCTTCGCATAGCGGCGTGGGTAGATGTCATAGCAACAATTCGAGCTTCCTTGACGAGCAGGTAATTAGCTTTGTCCCGCGGCCTCCCTAGAATCTCAAAAGGACGAATGTCCTCTAGCTCGGTGAAAATCTTCTCGACGTGTCGGTAGCAGCCTTCGACTACATCCACGATCTCTTCGCGCGTTGAATCCGGTTCAAATAGAGGCTGGGGAGCAGTGGAGAAATACATCTGGAACGGAAACTGGTTGATGATCTGCTCGATCGTGAAGTCGTCAGACTGCACGAGGTCCCAATACTTCGTCCATGCTGGTAACACGTAGACTGAATTGAAATACCCAGCAGTCTCACAGGAGCTTCCGTGGGCCCCAGGTGCGCCAAAATTCTGCGCGAGGCGGTCGACCTCTTGCAAAAAGCGTGCTCGATTCTCCAAGAAAGATTCCACACGGCCATATTTGCTGTAATTGGCTTCCGTTTCAAGTTCCTCCTCACCATGACCGAGACGAAGAAGGTGGCGTTCGTCAATGTCGAGCGCCACAATCTTCTGGAAAAGCTGATTGAGCGCTTGATTGCTATGTGCTATGAGTAAAGTCCGCTGGTCTGGGAAGTTGTGATATATGTTGTTTATGATCTGGGTAGCAACATCCGTCTTTCCGGTACCGGGTGGGCCGACCACAACCGTCAATCCAGGCTGGGTACCTGAGGTTATGGCCTCGATTTGCGTAGGGGTAAATCGAACAGCGTTCAACCTTGGTGCGTCCGTTGGATATGGCCCGGTGTTTGGTGGTTTGTATGTAGATACTTGCAGAGACTCATGTACAGGCTGTGGCTGTGTGATCTCAACTTGATCTCGTCGTCGTTTCTTGGATGGCCTAACTGGGATTGGCTCTGCATCCCCAGCTGGGAATTCCACTACGTAAGGAGGGCCAAAGCTAGAATCTGCATCCTCGTGAGGCTCAATTGATTTGCCTGGTAAGCTCTGAATGAGATGATGCCAGTCAAGGAAGGTGTCGCGGAAATCTATCGAATGCAAGCGGTTTGAGAGGCGCTTGTAGGTCGCTGATGTAGGATCTCCATATCCCAGAAATACCTCTTGGAGCCACGACGGCGCCGGTATATCGGACAATGTGAGTTGCTTGATGGATTCGAGAATTGGCTTGAAGTTATTTTCGCGTCCTCGGCGGCGAACAATGAGGTTGATATTTTCATAAACGCTTGGTTTGCCAGTTGCAACTCGATCCATGTCTTCTTTATACGCGACAGCGTCTAGTCTTACGAGCAGTCTCCGTTGTCGTGGTCGGTACGATTCGCCATCTTGATTTTGATGATCACGGAGCGGGCGACCCTTTTCGTCCTGGACTTGTATGACCTCTGCTGCCCTCAATCGTCGGAGCCCTGCCTTCTGCCCTGAATGCTGAGGTTGATGCCCATTCCTCATTGGCATGTCTTCATCCACGGGATGAACATCCAGTAGAAAGACAACATCATCAGCGCGCAGAGAGTCCCAGTCCTTTCGTACACCGTAGTTCAAGCGGCTCACATCCAATATGATCTCAGCCTTTACTTGAGCAGGGTGCTCGTCTCCAACCTTGGCGGGTGCAACATCAATGATAGCGGGTTTCGATATTGGCAGAGCCATGCGCGAGAATCCGTTAAATTTAGTGCCTGTTCCAGCAGATTTCGGCTGGACTCGTCTGATGGCATCTTCCATATCTTTTCTAATTTCGTAAAAGGACTCGCACCGATGCAAGATGAACGATCTCCAGAGGAAATCGCCTATTGTGAGGTACTGAAGATTCAACTTCGGAATGGCCAGTGGTCTCGAGCCGTTGTATGACTCGTTCCGCAAAAATGTCGGTTCGTATAAGATACGCTCCGTTGGGAGGATGGGCATGTTCCTCACTGCCTCCTGAAACGTTGGTCTCCTCTCGTGCGCCTCAATGATCAGTTCCGCGAAGAAATCTCGGTCCTGCACAAGAGACGATGATTTGGGGTACTCTGTACGGAAGCCTAACAAACCACACAGCTGAACTATCTCATCAACTGTAAGCTCTTCCAAGTGCCCTTCCAGGTCAGCTCTCTGGTTCAGGGAGCCATAATTCGACAGGGCCAGGATGGTCAGTTTCGATTTGAAGTGCTTGAATGCTGTCCGCTGTAGCTTGGCTAGTTTCAAGCAATGCGCCTCGTGGTATTCGAGATCCGTTTGATGTTGTCCTGTCTGATCGTTGATTGGGAAATACGTGAAATGGCGTAGGAGAATGTATAGGTCTCGGAATAACCCATTGTCCTCGTCGGTATACATAGGGGAGAGTCGAGTCGCGGGGAGTAGATTCAAGTCCTGCAGCAATGTGCTGACATACCTCCTCGTAGGAAGCTGGCTCTGGAGGTCAGTGAGGAGCTCGACGAAGCGCTCACAGTAGCTAGCATTATCCGAAGTCGTTTCGCCGTATATTCGGTCTAGGAAGTCCAATAGCAGAGTGTACAGCCAGGACCGTTCAAACCGCAATCTTGCCTTGACATCGTCGTCTGCAGAGTCGAGGCGTTTCGACATGGCCCTCCATGCTTTCTTCAGCACTGGATTCTTCTCGAACAAACGATCCCTGACCGTATCGCTGTGTAGGTTTTGCCATATCGATATGGACACTAGGGGGGCACATTCCTTTCTAACCAGCCCGCTGTCTAAGGATTGGAAGGCGCCAATGATGAAAGAGATGAGTTGTGTACGGATCTTCATGGGGAGCGAATCGTCGATGCTCATGGAGAGGATTCGACGGAAGAAGGACGAGAATTCGGAGGGCTTGCTATTGAAGTGATCTGGTTTATCATTAGTCTGGGCTTCAGTAGATCGAGATTGGCAACTCACCCCAGGACGGTAGGTTCTCTCTTCGCTTCACGTTGACCATCAACGCAAGCAAGAGGATCTGGTGGTTCGAGGCGTCCTCGGAGTATCCAGGCCAGAGGTACTTCTCTAGCAATTGCAAGTTCTCCAGGACTAGGAGAGATCCAAAAGCGAAGTCGGTCTTCTCTAGCTCATCCCATAGCTCTTCCTTGACGATCTTCTGGTTGATCTTCGTTGGCTTTGACGGGTTTAGCCAGTGCTTTCGCGCCAGCTGCGCAAAATGGTTCTCTCCGTGCAGATCTGCGACGGTGGGTCGTGTATGTATCGCGAACACGTTGCTGTTGTCTTCCATGCTTGCGATGTCCGGCTGGGCAGGTTACTTCGAATCGTGATGTCCCGTTAGGACTGGGTACGTCGAATGGCGTTCGCGCTGCGAACGGCTAGTTCTTTAAGCAAGGCACAGCGTGCTATTTGACCGTGGAGTGGCGAGCAACGTCCAGCTTGAGTCCTGGGTCAAAGTCGAGATGGCTGGATCCGGGTCGGGCAGTCACTTCGCGACGCTGCCTGCACGCGTGTATCGCAACCGTTTTCCAGTGAAGTGATATGTCCTTCAAGCTTAGCGTAGTCGAATATCAAACGGAGAGGCGTGGGTTCATGGTGGTGCAGCCTTTGCAGTTCGGCGACGCGCCTGCAACTTTTCGCGATGGAGCTTTGCGATCAGCCTTGCGCTTGTCACGGGCCTTGGCTTCGACATTCAACCTCTCCCGTCTCTCCGCAGCACTCCACCTCCGAGCTCCCACGACACCCCCATCAACCGTCATGGCTACCGAAGAGAGGACCACGCCAGTCGTGCCGCACAAGCAGATCGATGGAGACTACCCGGTGAGTCGCCCCGGGCCACAATGCTGTCTCAATGGCTTTCTCAATTGCTAACACGGCCCAGCTCATCGACAGTGACCCGTAAAGCCGCCTCGATCCTCAACCTCTCCCGCACACGCTGACAGCAGCAGTCACTTCAAGCGAGTGGTGAAATATGCTCGGCCCTCCGACTGGGCTTACGGCGCCGGATTCTCAGCCATTGGTCCCGCGCTGATGCTCTACTGGGAGCGAGTCTCCCCGTCCTATGTCGGCAAAGGCGGTTTCGCACCCATTATGCGCCTAACGGGAGCAATTGGTCTCACCGGCGGCTTTCTTTTAGTATACTCCAATTCCATCCGTGCGTATCAACCCATCAACTGCAGCACAGCATCCATATTCTAACAACCCGGGCCCTCCCAGACCGCTTCTACGGCGCGAGCGAGAACCGACGGGAAATCGACATGGACATGCGGGAGATGGTGGACAGAGTCAAGGCGGGCGAGCCGCTGTACGGCAAATCGTCGCTGTCGGAGCACTTGCAGGGCGTTGCAGCGCGCAACTCGAGATACGCAGGCACCTTCATTCACGTGCTTCCGTGGTTCAACTTTGTTAATCACCCGCATCATGGTGTGGACACGGCGAAGTACTATCGGCAGGCTGAGCGGGAGCTGGAGGAGGAGCGGACTAAGTCGTGAGGGGCATTTCTGAGCTCTCTTCCCCATTTCGGGTTTTTCGTTTGGTGCGTGGTTGTAAATAAGTATGTGCTATCAAATCTAAAATGCCCAAATGCATCGCTCACAATGCCGCCCTCCACTCTGGCGCGCTGTATACAGCTATTCATGGGTAACTATACGACAGGAATAACGAATAGAGAAATTACATCGATATGTTCGGATAAAAGGGACACCCTTGCTCTCATATCTTCAGCTGCTCTAACGAACTATACGATGCTTTCCGCAGGCCTTCCTTGACCTGTTCCGGCTCTAACGATACGTCCTTGGTGCAAATCCACGTTGATGCGTACATATTAACGCTATTCTCAAGTCAGCGACACTCCTCAAATGTTCAAGGTTCAAAGAAACACCACCTACCGATCAATACACGTCCCCGGCAACCTAGCCGCCACCCTCTTGGTCGTAAATCCTAGCTCTTGAAACTTTTCAATATACCACGGTTTCAATCCCGCAGATCTGAGCAGCACACGTCCCTTGAGCTTCATCGCTCGATTCAATGCCCTGATCTGGCGAACAGCATGCTGACCATTCGGTGGGAACCAGTCCATGGAGTCCATGACAACGACGATAGTGAGCGTACCAGGTCGCATGCGAGTAATGACTTCGCTGATCTCATCAGTGTGGATTCTAAGTCCATCGAAAGCGTCCGGCCTCGAGAGCTTGATGTGTGCTTTTGGAGTGAGGTACTCTGGATGGCTTTTTCGAGAGTATTTGCCCTGAAGACAGAGGAGGTAGTAGTGGTTGTCGTCGCTCATAAGGGTGGTGTTGACGACCTATTGTGCGTGAGTGCTACGAGAACCCTCGATAGTCTAATTGAAGTGACTTACAGGCTCAAAAGTGTTCAGGACATACTCGTAAATGGCTTGCCCCGAACCAATAACGCCAATCTTCGATGCATTATCCTGATGAATATAGTCCTGCTCAATGATATTCCGTTGGGCCGGGGGCACACCAAGCGCCTTCCACAGCCACTTTTCATTCCCAATAACCGCCCACGTCAATATCCGACTATGGAGCACCCTGCGGATACTCTGCTGCCAGACCTCACGCTGCTCGTTCAACGTCTGGGCTTCGCAGAGCTTCTTCACTTCCTCTGAGAGCCCAAGCACCTTGAAGAGCCAGCCGACAAGGTGGAGCGCATGTCCAGAGCCGCCAGAATAATACAGGCCGCTCTTAGTGAAGGAAGAGGCGCCGTTTTGGAGCCAGAACTGAAAGGCGAGACTGGACATGTGCGGGCTAAGTTTGTTGATTAGGATGTCGCGGAAATACTCATGCTTTCCCTCGCCGAAAAGCTTCCAGACGTCAGAGTAGCCTAGGGCTGTGAATGCTGCTACTTTCAGTTCGAGAAGGTGATTTTGCGAAGGACTGAAGCATTGTCAGTATGGTTCTAGCGCTATTGGAAGTGTTCTCTCTCACTTCAGATCAACAGCGTGTATACGCCTTGGCTTCTCTAATGCGAATGACAGGATGTTGTCTCCAGCACTTGTGATAGCCAGCACGACGTCGTCGGGTCGTACTCTTAGGATGCGAGCATCAGCGCGGCTATCCTCCCACGTGAACGCGTAGATGTATTTGTTGTTGAATCGCACGTGTTTCGGGAGAGATTCGTCATGGTGTATCCTCCAGTGATGATTCTGATACCTATTTCCATATCAGAGCCATAATCATATACTGATGGAAGCTAATGGAAGGAGTGCAGCTTACCATGTCGCTGGCAAAGGAAGGCTGGACTGCAAGTTGACTATGGCTGATTCATAGGCCTTGGAATGGAGTCCTACATCTCTAGGTGTTGGCCCAGTCTGGAGGTCAAGTGCGGATAGGTATGGAGATTCCGTAGCAGCAGCATCGATTTCAGCCAGCCTCGTGGTCGACGCACCGCTATCTTTAGAGCAGCCGATCCAGATGTAGTAAGGTAATCTCACGCCAAAGAAGTGGTTGCGGGCGTTGATGCCAAGTATCGTTCCAAAGCGGTATTCCAAGTAATCCTAACGGCGTGAGCATGGCTCGGGACGAGAGTCGATCCATGTGCTTACCCTCCTAGCTGCTTCAAGATTCACGCGGTCAATCTCAAACCACGTTCGCCAAAAGACCCTTGAAATCCACATGCAGTGCCTATCAATGACACCTCCGGTATAGTTTCGGCTCTGATAGTCGACCTGATTCTGAACATAGAAGTCGCAAACACCAATGACAGCGTTAGGAGAAATCAACGACGATATCGAATCGATGACCGGGTAGAATTCCGGAATCATGGAGAGCGCGTAGCTCATAGTCACGAGCTCAGCGCCGCCCACATCCGCATTTTCGTCCAGGTCGCGGACGGTTTGGCCCTTGAGGACGACTTCCTTTCGTTGGAGGGCTTCTTGTTCGTGTTTGTGGAGACGGAATGCTCGAGCATCTTGACAAATGACTTTGACGTTGCTCCAGCCTAGACGTTCAAATCGTTTCCTTGCCATCTCGCAAAGACTCGGAGAGAGGTCCACGACATCTATTGTGCGACTTAGAAGGCTAATGAGGCGAAGGCTGGCGAGCAGATACGTACAAACGGCTTTGAAGAACTCGGGTACAGAGAGAAACGCGGACATTTGCTCAATACTACGAGATGAGTATGTCAGGACATGGAAATACTCAAGTTGAATAAAACTGAAACTGACTTGTGCCCTGTGCCGCCACCAATCTGAAATGGTCAGCTCGCCGAGGTCAAGGCCACCGCTGAAAGTTCAAGACTCACGTCTACCCAGACTGGCTTGTTGTTGATAAGTCCTGCCTTTATCCGATGTTCAAGTTGAGCTGCAACGAGGCCCAGCATATCCTTGCGACCATGAAGTAGCCTTGAGCGAGTGGAATCGTAGACTTCAGCTTGCGCCTTGTAGAAGCTTTCCTGCGGAAGTCAGAATGACGTTGTGTTGCAAGAGGAAGCTTGTCGTACAAGGGCATCTTGTTGGCTGCCGGTTCCATCGCCTGTATGCGGTTTCACGAAGCACGCATAGAAGAATTTGAAGTACGCTTTGATGGCATCAGTAGCCTCGGTGGGGTCCTTCTTTGAATTCAAGGCAATAAGGAAGATGGAAGTGAGGAATACGCCAAGTATCCAAAGAGCAATGGTAACCCTCTGAAGCGCATCCAGAGGGATTGCTGCTGAGACAGCTATCATCGTGGCGACAAAGAGGAGTGAAAGCTGTAAGAGCGAGGACGTGAGGGAGATCCAGGAAAGTCGCGGGGCATCGAGCTAAATGATATGAGATAATGTAGTCGAAGTGATCCGATGTCGGGTGCACGATACTCATCCACATGATGGTGATGTTGCCAACAAAAGACGCCGCCAGAGATCTGATGGGCCCAGATTGAAGCATGACAGCCAGTTGAATCGAGCACATGGCAACCCAAACCGAAGTTGGGCTTCTGTGTATTGCTCGTGACCAGAGTCGAGGGGCAGCTGTAGTTAGCCAAGTCGTCGGTTGTTGCTCCGAACCGCTATGAGCGGCTACACTATCTAGGGCAAATGACGAAAGGAAAAGTCTAGGAAGGTTCTGTAATTGTGGGGGACGAGGGCACATATGAGCCTATAAAAGCATAAAGCCGTTCCCCGTGCGCAACATTTCATGGTGTTGAGGTAGAGGGCGACGTTGGAACTAGCCAATCACAGGCGCCTAAATTTCTCGTGGGTGAAGCGCGACTGACCTGTGAGACGTCCAGCCGTGCGTCCCATACCACCCGATCTGCTGCCGTATCAAGATAAGGTGCGGCGAGAATCGTGTCCTGCGCGTTACCATATCTAAAGACTGCCGCAAATGCTGAAGTCGACATGCCGCAGAGGTAGCTGGGAACCCATGTTTGCAAGGCTAGAAAAGATATTCCCAGGTAGACCATGTTGAAATATCAGGGAACTCAGTTCCGGGCAATTAGCTGCGGGTAATGACTGACCAGCTATGGTTTTGATTCTTGATACTTATCTATCGAATATCAGTACAACCGCTATAGTCTGCGGCATGAGTGCCCTTAAACTCCAACCATGACCCGCTTGTTCCACGCTACAGAAGCAGACGCCCAAAGCCCTCTATGCATAGAAGTTCACTGTGTCCTTCTTCTTGGCCTGGACTTCCGAAATGGCATCCACATAATGCTCGTGACTGATCTTCGTCTGAGCAGACCTCAATGCAATCATACCGGCTTCCACACAGACAGCCTTCAGCTGTGCGCCACCAAACTCATCCGTACTGCGCGCCAGTTCGGGCCAGTTGACACCCTCGTCAACAGTCATCTTGCGGGAGTGGATTCGAAGAATCTGGGCACGAGCTTCCTCGTTTGGCAGGGGGAATTCGATCTTCCTATCCAGACGACCAGAACGTAAAAGAGCAGGATCCAGTACGTCCACGCGGTTGGTAGCGGCGAGAACCTTCACTCTATCATCCGATGCGAAACCATCCAGCTGATTTAGTAGTTCCAACATGGTTCGCTGCACTTCTCTGTCACCAGACTTTTCGGAGTCGAAACGTTTCGTGCCAACAGCATCCAGTTCGTCGATAAAGATGATAGAAGGGGCCTTCTCTTTCGCCAAAGCAAAGCAATCTCGGACTAACTTGGCACCGTCACCAATGAACATCTGTACAAGTTGAGGACCGGCGAGTTTGAGGAAGGTAGCGTCGGTTTGCGCGGCGCATGCTCGGGCTAGGAGAGTTTTGCCAGTGCCAGGTGGTCCGTACATGAGAGCACCTATGATTCGGCGTTAGTGGATTCCCAGTAGATTCAAATTCCGCCGCCGAAGATATATACCTTTAGGTGCCTTGATGCCGATCTTCTTGAACCTCTCTGCCTCCTTCATCGGCCACACTACTGCCTCCACAAGCTCCTCGATTTGTTTGTCTAGGCCTCCAACATCAGTGTATTTCTCCGTCGGCTTCTCATCGACCTCCATAGCCTTGACTCTGCTGTCATACTCGGCGGGTAATGTGTCTAGAACAAGGTATGAATCCTTGTTCACACCGATGAGGTCTCCAGGCTTGAGCTTCTCGTGATCCACTAGGCCGATGAGAGGAAGGAAGATCGTTTGTCGGGTTGAGGTTTTGATGACAGCGGACTTGCCCACACGAGTGGCGTCGAGGTCGATGTTTGCACCTTCTTCGGCGGCTTCGGCGGTGACATCTAAGTCGAGTATCTCAACAACATTGCCGACAAGGTACGGCAGTTGCCTTTATAGAGAGTTAGCATGACTGTGTGATAGATTATACTCATGTGTCGAGGCGGCGTCGCATACCTGTTGTTCTCGATCTTGTCTAGATTGTCCTTTATCTTCTCGTGCATAGACGACTTCTCATGGGACAGCCGCTGAAACTCGCTCTTCATGATCCGCGTGTCATTCTCCAGTAATCTCCGCCGTGCTACTATGTCTCGTGTGCTGGAGTTGAGAATCTCCTCGTCCAGAACATCTTCCGGCTTCTCCCCCGACTCAGCGTCTTTCATCTCCGCATCGTTCTTCTCCTCGCGCTCGAGGTCCTCAAGATTTTCGAGAGTTGCCATGTTGGTGGTGAGGTTGTAGAGTGGTGGAAGTGTTGTTTTGGAGTTGGGTGCTTGAGTTGAGGCAGCTGTCGCTGACGAACCCCAGCTTCGACCTATGCCAAGGCCGGCGCTAGTCTAGGTCACGTGCAGTCATCTTGTTGTCACCACATCAACCTTCACAGTACGCAGCGAAGCCCAATTCAGGGCCTGGAGGACTTCACATCTGATCCTCAGTCAGGAATGGTCACGACCCAATTTGCAGCCTTACAACTTTTGCATCTCGTATTCCATCTCGTGCACATGCCTGAAGTGGCTCAAGTGGCTTTGTACTCAATCAGGAGCATGTTCAAAACTCGATGCCGAAGTCTTTACTTGTCATTTAGACTTATATTACTGTATTGAAGTCCTCCTAACAGGGGTAGTCAAGTGGTCGAATGTTATAGTCACTGCCGTCTATTTCGCGTTTTCAGAAAAGTTACCAATCCTTTATCACCGGTCTCCCTCTTTTTAACGGTGGCATAAAGTAGATTAGATCGCGCTGTGTGTGTAGTTGCTTGCCACCGGTAAGCGTACCGCAGCTTATTATCAGAGTTCTAGACAAGATGTAGAAACGTCGACACGGTGTCATATCGAGTTGTTGATGAGTGTGTTGAGCACGTTGGAGGGCCCCCGATCTCCCCAGCTCAGCGATTGATATGATTCGCTGGATCTTTGTTAGGCCATAGTACCTATAGAAAGACTTCAGGACGTCATATTGACTTTCAAGTTACAAAGGAAAGGGCGCAGGCTTGCGATGTTCATATGGTCGATATTACCTCCATCGGGTGGCTGCAAGTCTCGAAATTGGATAGTCTTTAATTCCCGCCTGGCAACATTGATAAAACATTGAACGTCCCCGGAACTATGCAGTATCTACAAACGTAAGACGTGATTTACGTACACGTTAGATTGGACTTGCATTTATGACATAGTCTTAAGGATTTGCCGCTTTGAAGGCCTTTAGAAGCATACTGTTGGAAAAGAACAAAAGTCCACCTTTTCTGCACGCTTACTCAGACGGGCGGAATACATATATGGATGGCTTCTGTAAGTGACTATAGGAGCACCTCCAACGCCGTCATACTGTAGAATAAATATGTTTATGCACGCTAAAATGAGGATGGTGGGAATGAAACCACTCCCCCTGACTCCAAAACAAACCTTCAACAACAGCGACAAAGAGACACCGGCACGATCGATTTTAGCCATCGAAATAAGTATTTGGGCCGTAAACGAGGCAAGTTCAAGCTTTATCAAAGCCCTTTTTTTCCTCCGCTCGAACGTGTAAATCAACTGGCTGTCACACGATGAACGGGCAGGTTTGTCACTGAGAGAAGACCTAGCGTACACCAAGCGCATTTCCCATGTTTTTAGCCACTCAGCGGGGCCCAGACAATCTGCCCGGCCGTCGAAAATAATTGCAAGGCAGCACCAATTTATCTAGCATCATAGTTAACTCATTTTTATTGAAACCCAAAAATTGCCCAATGGCACCATGGCCTAATGTCAGTATTCACGTTGAATTTAGGTTAGCGCTGTAACTAATAATCAATAGGGTAAGGCGCTACTTTCCGGTGGTAGAGACTGAGGGTTCGAGTCCCTCTGGTGTCGCAAACATGCGATTTTTTTGGTGTTGCTTGTGGCAGTGGGAGTGAATTTTTGCTTCGGATGGCGGGGGAGGGGCAGACGCCGACATTTGCGGAGCAATTCCGCGTATTCAAGCCACGAGGATAGCTCTATGAAATACAGGAATCTCTGTTTTAGGTTAACAGGTGAGGACTGCCATGGCTACATCGTTACTGGAGTAGATTGAGATCTAGAAGCTCCATGGTGTCAATCTCCTCTCATTCATATCGTCTAGAGGCTCAGGTTGCTCCTGATAAAAATCTCCGGACTTCAAGCAGCTCCTCCTTTGATAGTCAACCCTCTCAACACCAAGTTAAGCGATTCTAAGCGAGCATCACTACATTTCTTTCCCTCTCACGCTCTTTCCCCCTCGTCTCACGTCAGCCATTCATTCCTTTGGTGCGTCACCATGGCTCACCTCCTCCGCGGTCTCAACCAGGTTCGTACAGCGTACATTTACTTCGCATCATTGCTGATTCCACCTTAGGCATACCGGCGATCACTCCGTATCCCTGGCGGTCCAGTCTCACGCCACGTCTATCCCGCAAGGGCACCTGCTTCTATCAAGAGTGTTCGGGTAATCCACGATTCAAGCACAAACCGTGCAGCAGTAGCCGCTGTAGGTTGCAAGCCCGCCTGCATGCTGACGCCATATTAATGTCAATAAGCATGTTTCCGCTTCTCCGCAGCAGGAATCGACGCTCAAGACTCCGATTGTGGAAGGTTCAGCCATCAAAGCGTACTCGGATACGGTCAATGACTTCGTGGGCGTGTGAGTGCTTCCCTTTTGGACTCTTCAATGCGGTCGTACTAACCTGATACCCTCCATCTAGCCCGAACATCTGGCTGAGGTTTGACCAACCCACGTTTCAGTCTGTCAAATGCTCACTCGACCAGGGACAATTGCCAATGTAGCGCTTGTGTGCATGAAGTCACAAAGCAGCGTCTTCTCGACACCTTTCAGGTATCACAGTCTCACAAAAGCACTGCCACCTGCAATACTAACAGACATGTAGATCCCGCGCGACATCTCCATCACGTCGGCTGTCAAAGATAGCCAGGGTGTCAAGGTAGCTTGTAAGTAGTCCCATCAACGTCGCGTGGAAAACGGATTCCAACCATCCCGCAGGGAGCGACGGTCACAAAAGCTACTACAACGATGATTTCCTCGCCCAAGCTGCCTTGAAGAACAATGGTGTCATACGTCAAGGTCTCGAAAAGTGAGTGTATTCGTCTCAAACGGGCGAACATGTCACTGAACGTGCGCCAGAACCACACTGTGGTACAGTTCAATCAGCGACAACCCACCAATTGTCCAATACGACGCCGCCATGAACTCCAACGAAGGACTAAAAGAGTGGCTCTCCAAGATCGTAGCTCCCCCTATAAAACCCCCACCACATCTCCTCACTAAGCCCTCTCAAGCGCGAATATGGCTTCTGCTACGTCGACGGCACTCCACCAACCCCAGAAGCAACCGAGCAACTCCTCGAGCGCATCTCCTTCATCCGCGTCACCCACTATGGTACCACCTCTCCACCCCTCCAGGTCCTATAAACCCCTACAATACTAACTAACCCCCCTCCCAACAGGCGGCTTCTACGACTTCACCTCCGACCTCGCCTCCAAGGACACGGCCTACACCAATATCGCCCTGGACGCGCACACCGACACGACCTACTTCTCCGACCCGGCCGGCCTGCAAGCCTTCCACCTGCTCTCGCACACGGCCGGCGCCGGCGGCGCCTCGCTGCTCGTCGACGGCTTCCGCGCCGCCGCCGACCTCCAGGCCCAGGACCCGCAGGCCTACGAGCTGCTCAGCCGCGTCAACGTCCACGCGCACGCCAGCGGCAACGCCGGCATCAGCATCCAGCCCTACCGCGGCTTCCCCGTGCTGCTGCACGACGAGCGCGACGGGCGCCTGGCGCAGGTGCGGTGGAACTCGAGCGATCGCGCGGGGATCGAGTTGCCGCTGGAGGTGGTCGGGAGTTGGTATGAGGCTGCCGCGTACGTATTCCCCCCCTTCCCCCCCTTCCCCCCCTTTTCCCCACCATTGACATCTCAAACCCAACTAACCGCGCACGTCTCAACAACAGAAAATGGCACGCCCTCGTCTCCGCCCCGGAATACGAGTACTGGTGCCAGCTCACGCCCGGCCGCGTCGTCGTCTTCGACAACTGGCGCGTCATGCACGGCCGCTCGGCGTTTACGGGCAAGCGCCGCATCTGTGGGGGGTATGTGAATCGGGATGATTTCATCTCGAAGTTTAAGGTGCTGAAGTGGGGGCAGGAGGGGGTGCTGAAGGCGCTTGCGGTGGGTTAGGGTGGTGAGAAGGAATGGATGGATGGATGGATGGAAGGTGGAGTAAGGGGTGGGTTTGTCTTGTGTGCTAAAAGTAGAGGAAGGTCGAGACTGAGCTGCGAGTTATTAGCGGTGCATCTGAGCGTTGATGGGGTTTGTGAGCGAGGTATCTAGCCGGTTTGTGACGATTTAGATGCGATGAGATGCAATGTGATGAGAGAGGCGGAAAAGTGGATATGCAGAGTAGCTCCAGTGAGGTTATCAAAAATAGAAAAAGAAAAAAAAAAAAATCTCCATATTCAGTGCGCAGCCCACCAGTCTCTCTCTGCACACTCTGAAGACCTCCGAGCGTCTATCAAAACTCTACTCGCGATATCAAGTCTGCTCACGCAAAGATTTGCACTAAACGTCCTAGTCCTTGTGATCAGCCTGACACCCAAAGAATCCCATCCCAGGGTCCAAGCAGCAAAGAGGAGCGATGAACTGGATCAGCGTACTTGATTCGTTCTTTGGAACTAGCCCATGGCCCGTTCCATCTCTGCCCAACTATACACTATCCTAGGTAGGCCACACCTCACCCAAACACACGACGTATCAATATCAATCATCTAACCCATCTCCCAAAAAAAAAAAAAAAAAAAAAGCGGAGTGGCACCAACAAAGGATCCACCAATGACTCAAATTACGTCCGCATAGTACGGAGTAAAGATGCTAAGGGTAGGGTAGTGTAGTGTAGTGCAAGGAGTGATATCATGATCTCGGGGGTCGTCGTCTTCTCAAAAAGAAGAAGGGAAGAAAAAAGAAAACAAAAATCCTAACTACACGACTAACTGCCCCCCTTCCCCGGTTTTCCCTTGGTCGCCCACTCACTTATAATCGATCCATCTTCAATGCCTCCTTTCTTCAATTCACCCATTTCTTCATCAACTAATGCCCATCCTATCATTCCTCCCATATTTTCAATCGCCCAATCATATCTCATGCGCCCACGGACCACACGAAAAGAGAGAGAGAGGAGAAAAAAATTTCAACGCTTGCCTCTTGACGCCATTTCACCTATGTAAAAAAACAACAAAATTATCAACGCCGGGGTGTGTGTGTGGGTGTTCATGCAGGCTGCTCCAAAAAGGGGAATATGATTTCCCTCGAAAGGGAAGAATGATGTGGTATATTTGGACTAAGATGCGGGGAGAGGTTATCGAACGCTGGAATCGGCTTTTCTAATGCAATCCAACGGTTAGCCACTATGCTTATTGCGTGGCCACGGCGTCGCCGTTGGTTTGCTCAGCAGCGAGAGCCTGTTGGGCGAGAAGGTCGGCTTGGTGAACGGCGGCCTGGACGACCTGCTGTTCTTCGGGGTTCAGGCTCTTGGTGAGATTCTCGTACAACGCCAGCTGTTCTTGTTGGAGCTCTGTTATAAAGGTTAGTGATAAAGTCTTGGCAGCCTAACGGCTTAGCACTTACGCATCAGAGCATTCTTGAACATGCCGTATGGCTCCACTTTGTCAAGAGGAGTTTCGAGCAAGCTCTCTTCCTCGAGCTCGTCGTCATCTTCGTCGCTGACGGCAGTAAATTTCTGAGCCTATGAATTGTTAGCTTTGGGCCTATTTTGAACTTGGCGCTACTTGCCTCTTCGTTCAAAAACTCCAGATACGCGGCACTCTCATCCTTGACATCTTCAGTCTCATCGGCCTCGTTGTTCCACTCATCTTCACCAGCAGTCCACTCTTCCTCTTCTTCGTCATCGTAATCATTCCCAAAGTCGTAATTTTCTTCCTTCTTAGCTTCTTCTCGATCTAAATTTCATATTACTATTGTTCATGCTAAACGAATTGGATAAGAACACTTACTCTTCAGAGCAGCAGGAAGAGTTTGGAAGAGCCGAACGATGCCTTGCAGAAGTCGAGGCCAGCCTTGCTGAACGCTGATGGGAACAAGCTCGGCTCGCAATGTAAGAAGCGCGCAAATAGCAGAGATGGATAGCTTCTTGTCGTGAACTCGGGTGAAGCTGTCAATGTTGGAGAACCACAGGCTGAAGAACTTGTTCGTCCAGTTGTTGGTCTCCAGCATATGAAGGGCGAGCTGGGGGTTGTAGTAAATTCCGTTGACAACCACCTCCATGAGATGTATCCGTAAAGATTTGACCTTGGGCTCGTTGTTTGTGAGGACCACCATTGCGAGCTGAATGAATTCGGGAACGTATTCGTCAACATGACCGCGCATGTTCAACATGACGATCTCAGCAAGCTTGCATCCACATATCCGGTCGACACCATTCACTTTATCATCCTTGAAGATCGTGCGGACCATATCGATAATGGCGTCCAGGTAAGGTCGGTTTTGGATGAGGGTCTCGGAACCATAGTTGACAAAGTTCTCCAAAGCTGGGAGCATATCTACAGATGGTTAGAATGCGTTGGTGACAAAAATGGACGAAGGGCTTTACCTTCTAGATAGAGCTCCGCGCCAGCTTTGAATGTGCGATGAATAAGCTCAAATGCCTGCCACATGGTAGGAGAGATGCTCTTAGCAGCAAACGTGCAGCTGTCAATGATTTCGAAGACTTCATTGTACAAATCTATTTTCGCGTTAGCACATATAGCTGATAGAGTTTGGAACGTCTCACCATATAGCTTGTTCTCAAGAGTGATAGTGATGACCGGCATGAGAATGGTTTCCAAGTGTAAAAGCACGTCGGGAGTGCTCTCCAATGTAAGGATAAGGGTTCCAATAGTTTGGAGCACGCCCAAAGCGGTTATGCTCTTATCATCCAAGAAGTCTCCGTAGTTGTCGTCTTCATCCTTGGACTGGTTGCGTTCTAGTAGCTCTCGCACGATGCGGAGGTATGTGTCTCGCAGCTGTTCACTCAGAGCAACGGCGAAGGGAGTGAGCTCGTTAGCGAAAACCTCGACAAAGTCCTCCATAACATTAGCCAGAGCGTCGACATCCACCTCGTTCGCGAGCTTTAATAGTTGCTGCATAACCTGAGGAATGTTTTGTTGCATCGAGGTTCGGATGATGTCGTGGCGGATGAGTGGTTGCAGAGCGAGTGCAGCTTCAACCCGCACAGGCAGGGCCGGATCTGCCATTGACTCAAGAATGTTCCGATAGATGATGATGAGGTTGTTTGGGTCCTTGAAGTCGAGTTGCTCAAACTTCTCCAATGTGTCACAAGCACGCGCTCGGAGGAAGCCGTGAGGACTCCGGAATTCGGGGAAGACATGTCGCACAAAGAAGTATTCAACCTGGTCTGCGATCGGGCTCTTCTTCCCAAGGATTACGCCTGAAAGTGTTCCAATCATCCGAAGTGCGCCCTCCTTTTGTCGTGGGTCCTTCAGATCATCTCGGGCGGTTTCATAGGTATTGACGATACCGTTGACAAAGTTCAGAACAGTGAAGGTTTGCTTCCGACGGCTCTTCGTAAGGGTGACTAGGAAATTTGTTGCAGCAACATCGGGCGCTGTGACCTCCTCGTAGAAATTCAGCTTCCGGTGGAGATACTCCTGGGGTTCGGTCTCGAAAAGCTCAATGTCTTCATCCGACTGGCAGAGCACAGGGAAAAGGAGATGCGAGATGAGGGTTTCCGTGTGCGGTTTGAGCAGATTCCACATAGACTTTGGCTTGATGCACTCGTCCAGGAAGTTGAGGATGTAGAACAGGGAAGCTTTGCTCAGCCAATTCGTCTTCGCGACCCACTTCTCGACCTGCACCAGGTAGCCACTGAGGATCTCCGGCGCAAACGTATTGATGAAGTACTTCGCGACGTCGGAATAGTCGATGTCCTGGTTCTTTGCTAGCGTCGCTGGGTTGCCGTACCTGGTAGCTTCATTAGCGATTGTAGTGAAACCAGCCTGTCCCATCTTAACATACCTCACGTATAGCCGGTTCAGGTTGGCGAAGGCCCATTTCTTCGACTTCCACCAATGGTTTTGTTCTCGCTCATCAACATCATCCGGCATGGAGCTCTGTGGCGGCTCTTTTCCGACAATGGTCAGGAATAGAGTGCACCAGCCAACCATGACCTGTTGTTCGCGCAGAGGAGTGGGGAGATCGAACTGCGGAACTGTCAGTATGTATGTCTTGTGAGGCTACTCGGGTCAACGCACATAGACGGCATGCTTGTAGACCTTGAGGAGCGTATGGAGCATCTCTCCAGCCTCCAAGCTATCCTCGCCCACAAGCTTGTTGCCAATATTCAGCAGCTGCGGGAAGGTGCCGGCCACGATTTCGTCAAAGTGTGTCCTATTCTCGCCCCCCTTGAACCGGTAGATTCGACACAGAGCCAACAAGCATTGCACCCCCGCATATACCGTGTTCGCGTCTGACGCATTGAGCAGAGCCACAGTGATGTCGAGGAAGCCCGGCCATGAATCGGGAAAGTCGTAGGAGAGGATCTTTTGGAGGGTAGGGATCAGCTGAGCGCGAACCTGCTGCGGCGATGCGACGAGGACTGGCACGAGGCGGTTTCGGAAGGACTGCTTTTCGCTGTCAGGTATGGGCTTGGCCTGGGTGTAGTCCTCGGCCGGAGCCCACCCCTTGGTGATGCGGTTCTTGAGGTAGACGACAGCTAGTGCAAGGTCAGTTTCTATGTACGGGGAGGTAAGCCATTCCACGCACTCGACAGGCGCACTCCGTGGTCCTGTTCGGCCTCGAGAATGTTCAGCAGGGCGTCGGCAAAGCCCACCTGTTCTTCGGCCTGGGCAGGATTAGTGAGGGGAGCAATGTGGGGGAGCCACGAGCCGGCCACGCACATATTTCAGGTCAATCTCGGCCTGGCGCCTGATGTCTGCGTTGGGATCAAGCGTGGCCGATATGCGGTCTCGGACGCCAGCCACATCCATCGTGTGTGTCCAGTGTGGTGTTGAGGGCGGCCAAAAGATACGTGGGTGGGCGTTCAGGGAGCGAGGACGGGGAGGAGTGGATGCCGACAGGCGGTGATGCGGGCGGCGAGAGGCAGCACTGCAGGGACAGTGTGCGGGCGGGACAGCAGTGAAATAATGTCGGTATGGGCCAAGAGGCAGTGTTTCGGTGTCGGCCAGCCTTATTGCAGATTGCCCAGCAGCTGGTGGGAGGGTCCCGCGAGGGGTGTGCGCTAGTTTTGTGCGCTCCACCAGAGCGGCCAATGCGCTCGCCAGGGCTGGTCGCGGGCGGTGAATTGCTTCGACGTGCTGCAGCCTGCGCAGTGGCTTGATATCGCCAGACGCCCAGGGATGCTGCTCAGGGCGGACAAAAAGTGCGGCGGGGGCTGTTATTGCGCGGCCCTCTAGTCACACGTGGCGCAGTCTTCTCACGTTTCTCAATCTGCACGATGCTGCCCTGCGTGTGCCAGCCAGATGCCAGCCAGATGCCAGCCAGATGCCAGCCAGATGCCAGTACCAGCTTACCCGAGGGTATCCACACGCCCTGTTGGTCTGTCCCACGCTCTAGCGCCTCATCTACTCAGAACGTGTATATTGTCCGCGCCCGAAGGCCACTCTATCGACACTGTCCGTCCCTTTCGTCTCATCGTGCCAGAGATAAGGCTCGTCCTCACAGAAAAGCGGCCCTCGGAGAGTTTGGACAGCCACTCATCGCCCTCCAAGTAAGACAGTGTACTCGTCCCCCACACGGAGCCAATAGCAGCCCGTCCTCCATGCCCACCCAGCGGTCTGATCGCAGGACCCGGTGCCGCCGTCCCAATCAGCGAGCAGACGCGCAATGGTAGACTCCGTGTCGAGGGCTAGCTTGATCGCCCTTCCCCAAGCGCACCATGCTCACCGCCTTGACTCTACAAATACAGTGATGCGCAATTGCAGATGTCCCTACCGCACCGTTAGCTCAATCTCACCAATGCAGGCATATGGAATCGACATACCTCTTAATGGCCTGCTGCGCTTCTTGCATCTTCGAGAACAGGACGGGGTCTCCGATTATCCTCGCGGCATTCTTGACCTCTCGGCACGTCTCATCCAGCCGTGTAATCACTCGCACGATGGTGCCCTCCATGACATCCGTCAGGTCTGTGATCCGGTTGAAAGACATGCCCCTCGCCCACTCGTAGACGACCTCCACCATCCCAAAGCGCGGTCTGCTCACGAAGTCGTTCGAGTCGTCCGCCGACAGGATCACCTGGTGGAAAGTCTGTATCTGGTTGACCTTCTCCGCAATCTCGACAATCTTGTCTCTGCCCTTCTCCAAGCTCGTCGTCAGGGTTGGTACTACGTCCGTCTTCTCCTGGAACACAAACGCCGACAACAAGGCCACGATCTCTTCCGGCTCGTATTGTGCCAAGACGTTCTCCAGGATCAGTTCTGTAAGTACAAGCTCGTCGGCAGAGTGGATCTCGCAAGCAACCTTTCCTTTGAGCTCCACTCTAGAATTTGAGTCGATGAAACCAACGTCTTTGAGGACTGATATCCGCTGCTCGTAGTCCGGCAGCAGCTGGAGGTTCTGATCTGACATGAGCTGTCGTAGCTGCGCGATGTTCTCCTGGATAATCCATTCGTCGTGTTGCATGGCGAAATGCTTGGGGAAGTTGGGACACGTCAGACATGCGCCGGACTGTGCAACTTCTCCTTCTCTCTTCCGCGCGTCAGCGGCCTCGCGAAAATGGAGGTTCTTGATCCTATCCCAAGTGTTGGTTTCATCCCAGTCCTGGTATGCCCACGACTTGCACAGCGGCATGAATTGGTTTCGTGCGAGTTCTAGGGCGTCTTTCCTCTTGTTGAGATTCTTGGCCGTTTCAGGGACGTCAACGATAGTTCGCGTTACGCATTCAATCTCGCTGAGAGGAACAAAGACTACTTTGAGTATCATGTCGGATTCTTCGGCAGGCAATGAGTTGAAGTGTTTGGCGAAGCTGGGGAGATAAGGGAGTAGGTCGCTGGGTAGTCGTTTGCTATTAGTGCTTATTTCGAGCACTTGCACGGTAGGCTCAGCTTCTTTACTGTTGTTGATACCCTCACGTAGCAGCATCCCGGCGGTGCGTACTCCGTCCTATGCCACTTAGTACGAATTCAACTGAATGCTCGGGTCAGTAACATACCTTTTTGTAGACTATTAGTCGCTTAGCACCAAAGCATTTTCGTCCAAGTGGATTCCCCAACGCAGATAAATAAAGTTCAGTTGTAAGGCGCTGGTAATTCATGCATGCTCGATGAACCTGTTCAAGGTCGATGTCGCATATGTCGCAGGGCTCGCGCTTGATCTTTGCCAAATCCGCTTCTGAAAGCTTGACCTTATTCTCGTGTTCAGGTAATAGTGCCTGAGTGGCATTTTCGCTGAAGCTTCGCTTGATCATCTCCTCGATCTTTAAAGCTTCGACGCGAAGTAGATTCAAGATCATGTTGTAAGTGAGCCTGAACTGCGAACGCAGCT
Organism: Mytilinidion resinicola; assembly: GCF_010093595.1. Taxonomy (NCBI): domain Eukaryota; kingdom Fungi; phylum Ascomycota; class Dothideomycetes; order Mytilinidiales; family Mytilinidiaceae; genus Mytilinidion; species Mytilinidion resinicola. Next base: position 114,134 of record NW_022985440.1, read on the forward strand.
TCGTAGGATCTCCCAAGATCATCTGTCTCAATCTCGCCACTGGTGGGGCTTCTTCTGCACCGGGACTGACGATGATGACCGAACCGACAGGATCAAGGCCTCTCCGTCCAGCTCTCCCAGCCATCTGGGTATATTCGCCAGGCAAAAGGTCTCGGAACTGGCGGCCGTCATGCTTTCGGAAGCCAGAGAAGACTACTGTTCTCGTTGGAAGATTCAGGCCCATGGCAAATGTTTCCGTCGCGAACAGAACTTTGACTAATGTCTTTGCAAAGAGTATCTCTACGACTTCCTTGACAATTGGTAGCATTCCCCCGTGATGGACCGCAATGCCTCGGGCTAGTAATTCTCTCAAACGTCTAATCTGAGGTAGTACTCGATCCTCCGGCTTAAGTCGAGCAAGCGACTTTTCGATAGTCATATGTATAGCACTCTTCTCTGCCGCCGTGCAGTAGTCCAGATTCGACAGTGCGTCGGCGTTTTCTTCGCAACGCTTTTTAGAAAACACGAATATGCAAGCTGGTAGTAGTTCCTTGGTACGCAAATGCTGAATGAGATGCACCCAGATATTCCTGTCTTGGGCAGCCGTTGTTCTGCCTCCTCCTCGTCCGGTTCTGGCAATGTTGCCACGACCACGCGCAGCAGGAGGGCCTTGTCCGCGTTGTTGTGGGCCTCCTCTACCCGCCCCACCTCGTTGGGCGCCTCCTCGTTGATTTGGGCCTCTGCCGCCGCCTCGTTGGTTGCCGCCTCCACGTGTGGGAGCCGCCTCTTCTTTTGCTGCCAGAGCTTTGATCTTGTCTTTTCCAGACAGAGCATCATTGGCCTCTTTCCATCCGGCATCGAGGAACTTCTTATCCGCAGTAACAATCTTGTGCATGGCTTTGTTTGCCCAGAGAAAGTGCTCTAGTGGTACTGGCCGTTTTGGTGTAGAGATGACATATATGTCCTTCTTCTTCGTCCTGCCTACCCAAGAAGCGAATTCGTAGGTATTGGGAACTGTGGCGGAGAGCAGAATCAGAGTGACGTGCTCAGGGAGCATGATGATGACCTCCTCCCACACCACGCCACGTTCCAGATCGTTGACATAGTGCACCTCGTCGAAGATGACAAACTCGACATCTCTGATCAAGTCCGCACCGCGATAGAGCATGCTCCGAAGAATCTCGGTGGTCATGATCAAGCAGCTTGCTTCAGGTCGGATCTGAATATCTCCGGTAAGGATTCCGACGTCGTCAAATATCAACCGAAAGTCTCGGAACTTCTGATTACTCAAGGCTTTGATAGGTGAAGTGTAGATAGCCTTGGTCATTCGCTTCGCGGCCAGTGCAATTGCGTATTCTGCTACCACCGTCTTGCCGGCAGAGGTATGTGCAGCTACAAAGACCGAGTCGCCGTTTTCGAGATGGTACACGGCTTCTTTTTGGAACGTATCCAGCTCAAACGGCCACTCTCTTGCCATATCGGGTACTAGTTCTTTGAAATTGGTGATCTCCCGGTTGATGTCTACCATATGGGCCCATTCTCTTCCGCCTTTCTTGCCGCTACCCACGAGAGTTCCATGTGGAGCTAGAGCTGGGAACTCAACCGGAAGCAAGGAATCGATCTCTTCATCCCCATCTGCGTCAGTGCCATCAACAATGCCGGGCTTTTCGGCGTCGCTGGCTAATAATGCTTCCGTCTCATCTTCGTTCGGCTCATCCGTCTCTGAGACCGGTGCCGGCTCTTCTTCTAGAGTTTCTTCCACCTCTTTTGCTGCCTTCTGGTCACTTGAAGGTTTCTTCGTGAAGTCTAAACCCCGCGTAAAGCCTGGCGGTACCTCGAGCAAGCCGCCTTCAACTCCGAAGTTGATTACGCGGTCAAGACCACCACTCTTTTTCGATACTCCACCTTCTTGACGCAAGATGGCCTCGTCCTCTAACGCCGCTATAGCTTCAACGCCGTCCAAACCTCCTGGGGCGAAGGGAAAGAACCCCGCAGCGCCACGGACAAAATCAGCTCTATTGGCAGGCTTCCGTAACAGAGAAGTCGAGTTCTTTGCAGTGGCTGAGTTGGCTGGGACAGTGATTTCTTTATATCCAGTTACTCGGCCCTCAAGGCCTTCACGGGTAAAGCGGATAATAGTCCGCGTCTGCGTTGGGGCAATTTCGAACAGATCGGAGTAGTTTGTGGAGACCTCCCACCGTTGCTGGAGCTCGTTCAACCATGGCGTGTTGAATGATGTTGACGGAGATAGGAACCCTTTCTCGAGATTCTGTTTCACCTCTTCCTTCGTTTTCCTTGATCGTTTGCGAGGCCGTTGCTCATCTAGGATTGTGTCGATCCAGGTTGGATCCTCCGTGCCAAGAGATTGAGCGGTAAGGTGCAGCTTGGTCATGGCGCCTGGGAGGTCCTCCATGCTGGCTGGGTGTCTTGTGTTGGAGCGAGCTATGGAGTACTGCTTAAAGGTTGTGGGTTTGGCGGCTGCCTCTTATGCATGTCTGACGCTAACTGGAAGGAAGATGAGTGGCTGAGGTGGCATGGGGCGGTGCATTCACGTGACGAGCTGGAATTCTACTACATTCACTTCGTTGAATCCTCGTCCCCGTACATGCCACACAGCGTAGTCCCTAGTTGTTCATGCAAGGCGAGAACAGCCAAATTCGAAGAGCTTTCCACAACAATGGCAACAACAAATGCTATTTTGGCACGAGCTTAAGTCCCTAGCACTCCCTTCTAAAACATCACTTCAAAAGCAAGCTCCCAACACATCGATCACACTCAAACCATTGAGCTCTTCAGTTCGCTTCCCAGCAATCATTGCAGATCTTATGTGTACAATTATCCGTCTTATTCGTGCATTGACCGACAAAAGCACCGTTGATGACCCCGCATTTGCAACAAGTCCACTCCCACCCTTCACGAGCTCCGCGAACTTGAAAGGCTTCAGCCTGCGAATTTGGGGCGGTGAGAGTTGGGCGAGCTGGTGATTGATGAGGCTGGCCCTGATGTAAAGAATTCGATGGTACTATTACTTACGCAGGGGTAGAGTCATGGTGGCTATATAAAGCTTGGATGCGAATGTGGTTGTCGAATGGAGAGGTATTGACTTCGTTCCTCAGAGCCTTAAACTTGGGGAAGCCGATGTCTTTATGTCCTCCACTAGCCGTCGAACCAATCATTGCGAAACAAGTGTAGTATCCATCAGGCTGAGCGCGTTCTATTTCCGGTCGAAATAAAGACGCCTTCTTCTTGGAAATAAGAGAATGGTGTAGTGGTGCTTGTTTCCACCGGACCAGGCTGCCTTAACCTTGCAGAGAGGCCTTGGCACCTTGATCTAACTTCTTACCGGAAGGAAATTCACATAACTGATCAGAGGAGATGTAATCTAAGCAGTAGGTGCAAGTCAGAAGTAGCTCTCAATTACTCACAAGTACACCTATCTACCGCTCCCAAGGACGCTTCGCTCCACACTCAAAATCCCAAACAAACCCCAAGACGCCGCGCTATGCCCGTTTCCCGCGCTCAACATAGGATATACGAAAGTACAAGTAAGGTATGTAATGAATCGAATTTGTCACCAGCCACAAAAAGTAACGCAACCTCTATTAGAAAGCATATCCCGTTCCATTATCCACCTCCACCAGTCGCGATATTCTCTCAATACGCTCTTCCGCTACTCGGCCTCCCAATCGTCTTGAAAGACATGGACTGTACCAGGCCCCCAACCGCTAGAGTGTCCGACGCGTCCACCCCCATGCGCTCAAAGTCGTTGAAGCTGGAGAAGTAGAAACCGACGACGACGACAAGGTAGGAGAGGATGAGGATGGAGCCTTTGAAGTAGTTGCTCTTGCCTTCGCCGTACATGTAGGAGAGGAGGAAGACGCAGAGGATGACGGTTACCATGTCCCACTGGGGAAATAGGAGCGCTGGATGTAATGTTAGAGATGGCGTAATCGGTTGAGAGAAAATCGAGGTGGGGTCTCTTACTGAATGTGTGGTTGAGTATCTTATTGGGATCAATATAGCGACCATGTATTGCGCTGTACAGCACTAGGCATGGAATCTGAAGTAGACAGACTTGCAACGCGTACGCTGAACCGATTTCCATAGACAAAGCAATGTTGCCGTTCATGGCGAAGGAGATAGCGTTCTAATTGGAGCGACATGGTTAGCGCGAATTGATCTAAATCTGGTAAAGAATAACTTACCAAAAACTCTGTCGTATTGGGAACTAGGGCGAAAAGCGTAATTCCGAGAAACTTTTCATCTATGTCAACGTTCTCAAGCACAGCATCCACCGTGCCGACCAGAATCTCTGCTATCACCGCATACGCCAGCGTAGCAGTGAGCAGGATAACGGCACTCTTCGTTCGACTCCAATTCGGAGCATCGTGGCCCCCGGCAGCTTGTCCTTGCCCAGGCATGGTATCTTCTACGCCCTCAGCGAACGTCCCACTCCTGGTCACAGACGGTTTGTTGCCACCATGTTTCGCCGAGGTATGAGCGAGCTGAGCAGACTTGCGAGGTGCTTTGGTGGCGTCTCGAGCTGCGACTGCGGCTGCGGTTGCGGCCATTTCAGCGACATGGAGGACGAGAGTGTGGTTCTGCTCTTCCGAAAGCCCCGCAAGGTGGAGGCTGGTGTGCTCTCTGTCGTCCTCTGGGTCTCTTGGAGGAACAACGTGTGGTGTCTGGCCATCAGTGCTTCTCGTCGAGCGTGGTCTCTCCTCTGGCACCTCCCCATTTGGACCAAGACCGACCTGCTTGAACGATTGTCCTAAGATTCTTTTGTATAATTGACTGTCGCGAATATCAGATCGAGCGAGGCCTCCGGTAATTGACGTGTTTGTTGCTTGTCGAGTAAGTGTGTGTGGACCATCCAATTGCCCACTGCCGTGCATATAGCTTGCAGCCATATCCGCCTTGTCCGTTTTTTTCTCGTCTAATTCACTGCTCCAAATTACGGCTGCGTGAGTTCTTAGAGTAAATAATAAGCCTATCACGTAAGAGAGGAAGAGCATCACAGCTGCGAACCAAATATATGGTCGCACGGCTTCGATGTAAAAACGGTCATGGACAGCCGGAACTTGTGAGTAATAGCATCGCCGACAGTCTTGTTCGTTTCCATAGTCATGCCTGATGCAAGTATGGCAGTTTAATTCGTGCTAGACGGCAATGAGCATATGTAAGCAAGTCGAGCGCTTGAGACTTACACTTCCATAGATCTGGTAAAACAGCGTGGGACCGAAGGCTCCGATGACGGCAAACAATAGCATCGTTGAAGTTACACCGGCCGATTTGACGTTGAAGCGCTGAGTCTTCCGTTTCAAGGCCCCGAAACACATCGATAACCCGGGTAGGAACAGTATACCAGCAAATATGCTTCCGATAATGCTTCCTTCGACTAGCGCTGCCTTGCCTTTATTCAATGCCACACAATAGAGAAAAACTTCAACCACTGTTGAGAAGAAAGCGTTGATTGTGGCACCGAGACCCATTGAAGACTGCGCTGAGATTGAGGCAACGGCCTGGCCGATGAAGTACGCAAGTGGAATGATGGAGAATAGGGCCATGGCGAACACGAAGAACTGATTCGTAATCCCGATCTTGAGACCAAGTGCAACGTCGAGCACCCAATAGTCAAAGATTGTGAAGGCGACAATTGACAGTAGGTTGATGAGGAAGATGTTAGTACCGTCGATAGTATACTTCCAGTATTTCCAGCCTACCGCGCGATAGGTGCAGAGTAGAATGGAAGAAGCTGGGTCTCCTGGTCGACGGGTGTCCGCGCTGTCTGAATGAAACGAGAGAGCTAAGGGATGTCTTCGGAGATGATCGAAGAGGAGAAGGGTGACCTTGCCCATTGGGATGGTAAAAACAAGGAGCCAACAGATTCCGGAGACGAAGAACAGAGAAGGGGTTAGCAGCCCGTAGAACAGGAAAAAGAACACTACTCTGCCAAAATTCCATTTCCCACGTCCAAAGAGACGTCTTTTGGATTTTGCAGTATCAGTTCGCGGAGGACTAGCGCTAGCTCTCCCAGCCCTCCCGAGGAGACTGGTAGTCTCATCAGCAGAGTCAATACTGTTCCTCCGGCGACCGATTAGAGATCTGCTAGGAGGCCCAAAGAACAGCCGACCCTCTTCAATGTCTCCACTCTGCCACTGCTCGTATTCGCTGATGCTTCTTCCTTCCCCTTCGTCCTCTTCTGCGTAGACTTCGTCTTGTATGAGCTTGACATATTTCCCAAAAGGATAGAAGAAGTATATCGCTAGATGGAAGAGAACTTTTGAGTATTCCCAGGAGCTTTGATCCAGACAGCCGAAGATAAAGCAGACGAGCGATGCCGCTCCAGCGACGACGGCTAGCCACCAGCCAAAAAGGACAGTCCAGACAATGTTGAACAAGAAAAGCCAGTTGCTGACGAACAATCCAGGGGTAGAATGAATGTCACCCTCGGCATTCTTTTGCACAGATCTGTCTTTCTTGTAGAGAGCAGGCTTCCATATTCGTATGCCGAAGGGATGAGTGACGTTTATGGCTTCTTGGCGGTCCTTCAGCGTGAAGCTCTCTGCATCGCTGAGGTCCCCGTCATCGTCCCCGTCATCGTCCCCGTCATCATGTCCGCCATCGTCCTCAGCAGCCTGAGCCTCCTCTCCATCGGCCATCAAGGTCCCTTCCTCCCCAGATGAACTTGGGTTCACCTCCGGCTCGGTTGGGGCGCCTGATTGCACTTGCTCGACGGCATCCTCGCCATCTTGCGAAGCCACGGTAGCAAGTGGCGGAGGCTGCGCCGTTGTCTTCCGTCTCACTGTGGATGGCTGCCTCCTAAGCGTAGGATTCTTCGCGGGCCTTTGCTGTGGAACATCCTCGACTATCTCGTCCTCGGCATCGTCCACCGAGAACTCCTGGCCTTTATGGGGAATATGTGTCGAAGTGGCCCTCCTTCCCATGCCTGGTTTCTTAGGTTTCGCTTGTCTTTCTGGAGACGCGACGCGCTGACGATGTACGGGGGAAGTGATAGAGCCTGTCAAGTAGTTAGTAGCTGCGCAAAAGGAGAAGCTTGAGGACTCTGACCATAGCCCGTGGGCTGCGTCTGTATGCCTTGCGGCCGCCGTCGTATCGAGTCTGCGCTCGAGGTCAGGTTTGAGTATTGTGCACCCGAACTAGCGGTGTTCCCATCGTTCGAAGACTGGGAGCTCCTCGTAGAGTTCCTCCTTGCCGGATCCGAAGACGAAGCCTCCTCTCCACCAACAGAACTGGGGCGGTTGCCGTCAACCATGGTGCCGAAGAGACGCGCGTGAGCTTAGTGATGTCTTGGCTGTGTTGGCTAGCTACTGGGAAGCTTATCAAGGTGTTTGTTGTGATATCAGCCTACGCCATGGAATGGCCGCGCGGGAGGGGCAGAGGGAGGCAGAATGAGGGCATATCAGGCAGACCGTCGCACGAGGAAGTCCGATGTGGGGACTTTCTGCAGCAAGAAGCAGTGTGAGCAGATGAGGATGATCACCACCTATAGCCAGCGTAGAGACAGAGCAGGTGCACGGCCGGCTCCCCGGGAACCTTGGAAGTGAGCCACGTGCGCCTGAGCTACATCGTCGCGCAATGACTGTATTCACACCGTGCAAACAGCGCTTGGTCGCGGTGAAGGGCTGTACGCCTGCCACCCGACATTACGGCTTCTTTCTAGTAGGCATGCATTCTCCGTGGGGAGCTGTGGATGCGGGTGGTGAACGAAGTAGACTTGTTAGAGTAAGGGCTGGTCATCGTAGGTGCCGGAGAATAGCCGTGCACAGCTACTCAACACCAAGCTGGACGCATCGCCATCACCGCCATCAGCGCCATCAGCACCACGTCCAAACCATCTGAACTCACTCAGCGCTCCACGTTGGGGTTGCTGCGCTCTAAGCTTCCTCTCTACCACCGGCTCCATACCCCCCACCCTGCTTACTCCGCAAATACAACCCGTTTCATCCTCCGCCATCCACTACCATGGCGCTCGACACCTTCTTCCACAACAAGATCGAGAGCATGAAGCTCGAGATCATCCAAGGCCAAGCAGTACTCCGCCGACTAGAAGCGCAACGGAACGACTACAACTCGCGCGTGCGGTTATTACGCGAGGAGCTTGGTCTATTGCAGCAGCCTGGCTCGTACGTCGGCGAGGTGGTCAAGGTGATGGGCACGAAGAAGGTGCTGGTGAAAGTGCATCCCGAGGGGAAATATGGTGCGTGTCTCTTTGTGCTCTTCTTAAGGCCGAATCAGCTCTAACCATGTTTTTGTAGTGGTTGACATATCCGACAACGTGGACATAAGCAAACTCACCGTCGGCAAGCGAGTCACCCTGCTCAGCGACTCCTACAAGCTCGAGAAGATGCTACCATCCTCCGTCGACCCCCTCGTATCGCTGATGATGGTGGAGAAGGTGCCCGACAGCACATACGACATGATCGGAGGTCTAGACCAGCAGATCAAGGAGATCAAGGAGGTCATCGAGCTGGGCCTGCAACATCCGGAGCTGTTCGAGTCGCTCGGTATAGCGCAACCAAAAGGTGTCCTGCTGTATGGCCCTCCAGGAACGGGAAAGACACTGCTGGCTCGTGCAGTGGCGCATCACGCCGACTGCAAGTTCATCCGAGTCAGCGGCAGCGAACTCGTGCAGAAATACATCGGTGAAGGCAGTCGCATGGTACGAGAACTTTTCGTCATGGCCCGGGAACACGCCCCCAGCATCATCTTCATGGACGAGATCGACAGTATCGGCTCGAGTCGCGTGGAGGGAAGCTCAGGCGGAGACTCGGAGGTGCAGCGAACTATGCTGGAACTTCTCAACCAGCTGGACGGCTTCGAGCCCACCAAGAACATCAAGATCATCATGGCCACCAATCGACTGGATATCCTAGATCCCGCGTTGCTGAGACCCGGACGTATCGACAGGAAGATCGAGTTCCCGCCACCAACCGTCGAGGCTCGTGCCGACATCTTGAGGATCCATTCCCGCAGCATGAACTTGACCCGCGGCATCAACCTCAACAAGATCGCGGAGAAAATGAACGGCTGCTCCGGCGCAGAACTGAAGGGTGTTTGCACGGAGGCCGGCATGTTCGCGCTGAGGGAGAGGCGAGTACACGTTACTCAGGAGGACTTCGACCTAGCAACCGCCAAGGTGCTCAACAAGCACGATGACAAGGCTACGAGTTTGGCGAAGCTTTGGAAGTAATTGGTGGGCTCTTGGGAGAAGTGCGGAGCCTTGGGGTCTCTGCTGGCCACTTTTATATGTATTATCAAGCATAGCGAGCAAGGATAATTAGATCATTTGGGTTTTGATGATCCAGGATTCTATTTTCTCCGCATAACGTACACGTTCTAGGTCATGGGGTGGTGCGGCCTTTAAGCAGTAGATGCTACAGCGTCCGAGGTACCCCGGCATCTGTACTGAGCATTCGACACGTCTGCTGTGAAGTTGATGCTACATTTTCAAAAGGGAACTAGTAATCACACACACCCTTTTTAGTAAACGCACATGCCCCCTCCCGTCCGATCTCCTAATTGGCTGGACTGGCCGGGTCGACTCTTGGAGCTTCCTCTCAAGTGAATAGATAAACGAGCGCAGACGGTGATGCAGGCGGCGATGCAGACAGCAATGCAGGTGGCGATGCAGGCGGGCCAGGCTTAATGGAAAGGAGCCTCTATAAGGTGAGGTTTTAACAGTTTTAGCATCCTTCTATGCACGGAGGCACGGCAGGTCGCAATATAATAAAACAGAGAGACTGCGCGTATAGCTATATGTGCGGCCTCTTATGTACAGCATTATATACAGTCTTATATACGGCCTCTCTTATAGGACGAGCTTAATTACCACCCCCCTTTTCTCTCCGTATCACCCCCCTTTTCTCTTGCTATAACCCCCCCAAGATTTAGCTTAGCTCCAGCCTGTAACAACTTTGTCTCACCAATTAGAAGCAGAACCACCAAGCTTTAATACGGAATCTACGTTAACCCGCGTGACCTCACCACCTACTATACCCATCTAGCCCTGTGCCACTAGGACTGCCACGCATTTATAGAGGAGAGCATAAGGTCTACTATCTTTCTAGAACGGGCCTCTATTTACTCCTAAGAAGGAGGTAGTTTATAGTTAAGGGCCCGGCATAAAAGCAAGCTATTTAGGCTAAATGCTTAGCTATCTAGGCACGTTCTGTTTTAAATATAATGGCAGGTAGCAGGCTGGTATATAGCTATTAATTCGCTCTCGTGGTGTTGCAGATTTAAAGCTTTGAATTTGTAGGACAAAGTTGTTGCGGGCCGGAGCTAAGCTAAATCTAGGGGGGGTTATAGCAAGAGAAAAGGGGGGTGGTAATTTAGCTCGTCCTTTAAAACATACCGAAAGACTTCAGACAATAGCAGAGGCTAATACAGGATTAGGCTAGACTATGCAAACAAGGTTGGGTTCGAGGCTTTCTTCCGCTCTGATGCTATCTTACAATCTCGAAGCATCCAGTACACCGTATACCAAGCCAAAACCATCTCCTACAGTTCTCCCCGTTGCTGAAAGCAGGACACTTCTTCGACCGGGGCCATATACCTAGGGGTACCACAACCCCCTATCCACTCGCGTAGCAGAGATAGCATGAAGCCTCCAACACAAATCTCATCCATTTGTCCTGTGTAGCTGCTACCTGAAATCACTCCCAAGTCTCCTGCTCTAGTCGTGGCTGCGGATACACATCGAAGTCCTCCTTTCGTCGCTCTTGCATATAGCGTATCTTCAATACGAACGACTCCTTCATATTCTCCTGCTCCGCGAACGTAATAAACGTGTGCCTCCATTTACACTCTTCCTGGGTGTACCAGCAACCGTGAAGGCCCAGGAAGAAGTGGTGACAGAGCTCCATATCATACCATTTTGTGCCTCCCTATCACGTGCCATGAGTAGGCGGCAGGTTGTGATATGGCCTCTCCTTCTCTGCAACTGGCTCGGCAGGATGGAGACGCGAACGTAGACGTTCTTACGATACTAACGATCTAAGGAAAAGCACGGTGCATTGGAAGATTACACAAGACGAAGAACCTCCAGGTCTAGTTTCGCTTAATCGCGCTAACAATCTATCAGAAGCCTTTTAAGCGCCAAATGTTTGACCTACCTATTCCTTCCCTACCTATCTCGATATTATAGATACAGCACGCCTAGGAATTTGAGAGAGCACATGGAATGAGGGAGCGAGAATGCATGGTTCAGATTATGACAGGGCCTCTGCAGTACGAGTGGCAATCCACTGTCTTGATTCATGGAGACTCACTAACGATCCTTGTTATTCGCCAAGCTGCTTCTCAAGTCAAATTTGGGACTCTTTGTATGCTTTCCAGAGAGGCTAGTAACTACTTACAAGGCCATGTTCTCATATGAAATTCGATGGAGCTGTGCTTTGCACCCCTGGTATCATTCCTTCAGACCATTTACCTACTCCAAGAACGCAGAAACTCCCCCAGGTAGCTTTGGGCCATCAAGGGAAATGCCCAAAACCTGATCCATGTAACTCCAGATGTCCCTTCTGAGGCTCAATTCCATCTCTTAGCACCCGCCGGAATAGTGAACCCCCTGTTCATGAAATCGCCACTCTTCTTCATCGACGGGGTTTGGTCGTTGCTAGAGAATAGAGTCTTGTCCAGTTTTCGTTTCTTATTCCGCGCCTCTTGCTCCTCGAGAACCTTTGCGGTCAGGGATGCAGTAGCGGAATTCCGAATACCATTGGAAGCATGCACGGGGGCTTTAGATGGCGGTGGGAGATCCGAAGTGAGAGATAGTCGCTTTGCCGGCTTAGAAGCCTTTCTGGCTTCCTCGTTGCTCAAGTCTTCCTCCACTTTGACAACCGAGGCGGTCTTATCAGCATGCTTCTTTTTCTTCTTGTCCTTAGCACCCTTCTTCAAAGAATGGGTCAGGCCCTTCTCCCTCAGCGTCTGCATCCTTAGTGACAATCTCGCGATATCAGTCGGGACGATTGACAGGATAGGGATTATGTCGTTTTCAGCATAGGGCTCGTTGCACTGAGGTATTTAGTTAGCAAACTTGCCCAAACAGAGACGCACCATAAAACTCACCTGCAAGCACGTCTCCCCTGAAATCTCCTTAACCACACTCCCCGCAAACGCATGCCCGCACGGCACCAGATACACAGCCTTCGCCCCCGGACCCAACTCTCTATTCGTAATCGGGCACAACCACCTCTCCGTCCTCCCCAGATCCCCATTCGTCCGCTCCATCTTTCCATCCGCGACCTCGAACTTGACCTCAACCACATCCTTCAAGCTTTTCACCCGGCCATCTAACACCTTCTCCGCCTCTGCTTTGCCCGCGCTGTCTTCCGACGGCAGGAGGTATTCGAGAATCGAGTCCTTGTTGTATAGCTTCCCCACCGAGTCTGACACCACCGGTCGTGAAAGCGGTTTGCGCGATATCGGATCCGTGCTCCAGGCGTATTCTTGCTGCTCGGTCTGCACTTCTTTGACCTGGGTCGTTGTGAGCGCCTTCGCGGCTTCTCTTACGAGCTCGCGGCGCGTAGGGATACTGCCGCCATCGTTTCCCATGTTGGCAGAGTATTTATAGGGTTCGTGAGGTGTTGTGGGTTGTGGCAAAGCAGTGAGGTTGGATCACATGGATGGAGGTGTAGTTAATATGTCTTGGCAGAAAGCACGGCCGCGAGCATTCACTCTTGAATTCTTTCTCCCGGAGCATCATCACCGCAAGCGCAACTCATCCTGCAACGAGTCGACTCGCAATCCCGCAACAACTCTCAACTTCTAAACGAACACTCGAAGCGCATAATTTTAACAAATCCAGCCCTTCCAACCCTCGCACTACCTCCGCAATGCCTCCAAAACAAGTCCGTGGCGGCAACGTCCAAGTCGCGCAGCCCAACTACGCGCAATCCATCTACCGCACCGTCACATCATCAGAGAACCGAGGCGTTATAACAGCCGCTGGTCTATTCGTTGTACGTACCCTCAATCACGGTTCGGTGCTGTTGCATTTAGAAGCGACTTTCCAAAAACCGCGGGCTAACTCCCCACAGGCCGGCGTCGCATTCCTCCACAGCAGCTTGAGCGAGTTCATAGTGCCAGCCTAAGCGAGACCTAATACCGCACGATGTATGCCGGGATAATGGAAATCGACGACTGAAAGGAGGCGGAAGTGACGGTGATGTCGGGCCGGGCTATTCACCATTAGGGGACGGGATAAAGGCATCTTGTTGGATTGCATCTCCAGCATCCGCCGAGGCAATCCAGAAACAGAAAAACACACATCCTATAAAACACTGTACAATACTCAAGAGGACTGCAGGGTAGGGGGCATGGGATAGGCGTCTTGTATTCACGCTTTGCTTCTCGAATATTCAATCTCCGTCACACCACTCTCTACGAACTCGGGTCGCTTGCTGTGGAATGAAACACCTAACAGCGTGGAAGGGCTATAGGAGGTTGTTTGGCGGTGATAACGAGGAGAATCAGATCGTCCGAGGTGTGCTGTGCTTGCGTTCACTCCGAAACATAGTGATTTGAGGCCTCGATGCCGTTTTACTGATTCAAAGGCGACATAGGCAAGGTCATTGGGATTTTATACTAACTTCAAGACGAGCTCAGAGCGTCGACGGAGGCCTCTCCTTACAATAGTAGCGTTCTTCATTCATGATTCATACATCACACTCTATGGGTGAAGGGCAACAGCCTCACTCGAGAGGGAGTTATTCACTCGAGCCTAAACCTTCCATTCTCTAATTCTCAGGAGTCTGCCAACACATATCGTCCTCGCCATCCGAGACACGAGGTAGACCTCACCCTTCCCTGGCCCCTCATCGCATTCGAAACAAGCCAGCCACGTCACGCCAGCCTCGAAGGAGCTGAAACCCAAGCACAGACAGGTCAGACAGGTCATTGAGGGAGGTAGGTAGGTGGTGCGATCGGTAAGGGAACTGACATCCCCCTGCTTTAGATGATAAGTGTGTAAGGAGATCCAGTCACGTGAAAGCAACAGTATGTAAAGTATGGTATAATAATAAGTTTCAATATCGATGTACATTCTAATCGATCGACCCATAATTACAATCCCCCATTGATCCATCGATCCATCACCGCTTCACAAGAGGCGCCTGCCCCTTAATGATAATACGCTCGCTCCAAAAAGGCTCAATGTTTAAAAAACGACTAAATAAACGCCGTGCGGATATACTAAACAAAATGCTTCGCTGAGGCTTATCGACATTACACATAACCAGAAAAAAAACCAAATCAAGCATCATATGAACCGCCCAATATCTGCTTTGTTGAAACTGAAAGGCATCTCTCGGGAGAGGAGATGGGCTATAAAAATGCCGGGGTATTTTTAATCTATACTTCTTGAATCCAGACCTGGAGGACAGTATGTTAGCTTTGTCTTGAGAAGTGCAGAAGGGTATCTGTAGACTTACCTCCATCTTGCCCATTTCCGCCTTTTCTCTTCGTGCATTCTGCTTCGACGTCTGTATCGCCATCTCCAGATCGTCCTGGTCCGCCATCGTAATCATGTCTTCGTCGTCCTTCATCTTGATCTTGAAGCTCTGCCGTAGGCCAAACTTCTCGCGGATCTGGTTTGCGAATTCGCGGAAGCTCTTATTGGGGTCGAGGAACACGTAGCGGGTATCCTCGGCATGAACCTTGACCCGGATAGTACGGATGTCGGGGCGCTTGGAGGTAGCGTGGCGAGCGGGAGACCGTCGTCGAGTCTTGGAGCGCGACACCATCTCGAACTCGGCTTCGTCAACGGAGCTTTGTTCGTAGTCGTCTTCCTCCTCCTCTTCGTCGATGTACATTGGTCGCTGGGGTTTCATTGAGCGCGACCGTTGCACCGAGGGCCGGCTCGAACGGGGTTGTTGGTACATGTCGTAGAGCTCATCAGGGTAGTCGTCGCCTTCTTCTTCGTCGGACAGAACACGGCGCCTAGGTACGTCACGCTCACGTCGTCCAGCGCCGCTACGGCTGGAGAGCGACTCCTGTCGGGAAGGTCTTGGGCGTTCTGAGGCCGAACGCTGGGTGCCAAGTCGCGGTTTCTCGCTTTGATCAAATGCAGCACGGCCCAGATCAAGGGGCATTGGCTTCGGACCAGCACCGCGGACAGATTGAGCTCGTGTCATTCCGCCGGCGGAATTGCTACCGCCGGAGTCTCGCTTGCCCCTGGTTTCGGATTCTGGAGGTGGAGTAGGAGGGAACATATTACGGTTGATGGGTGGCTCAGATTGTTGTCTTGATCGGCTTGAAAGATTAGGCTTGACGAGGTTGGTTGCGGCATATGACAGCTTGTCTTCGGGCCTGTCGTCTTTGGCAGTGGATACCGTCTCGCCCGCATTCATCCTCTTGATTTCGGAACCAGCGAATCCGGTGAATGCGTTGTTTCTGTCCGAAGCTGCCACGAGTCGTGCCTTCCCTAGGTAGTCCTTGGTTTTGAGGTTCTTGACTTTGGCCTCGTTTGGTCGATAGACGATGCCTACGGGAATGGAGAAGACAGTGTAACCCTGTAATTGTCAGGATAAGCATAGCGAGAGAGAATGAAGCACCTACCTCTGCCTGCTCCCGAATAGCTTCGTCAATCACGTCGTGATCCGGGACGACTTTCTCCTTCGCCGCGAACGAAAGATCCTGCATACCAGCCTCCTTCTGTTGCAGGTAGATGTAACACAGACCACGGTTGAAGAGAACCTCGCAAGAGTAGAGCTTAAACTTCAGGCCCAATTGCTCATAGTCGATGTTGTTGTTGCCGCGGAGGTAGAGGAGAGTGTCGTTGAAGTTTGCGAGAGCCTCCTCAAAGTCGCCCATGAGGAAGTTGGAGACGCCCTGTTGGAAGTACGCTACGGCGAGGTACTGGTCCAGCCGCACAGCGCGCTGGTAGCAGTCCACCTGTTCTGCGTTAGCAGTGCCTCTTGCAATTGGAACGCAGCAAAACGCACAGCCTTCTCATGCTCGCCGAGGGTTGCATGGATGACACCGCAGTTGAAGAGAATCTTCGAGGTATCCGAGATGCCGTCGAAATCGGTGAGGGCCTCTTCGAATTCGTTGTTGTCGTAGTGGCCGAGGGCAGAGACCCAGGTCTCGATTTCCTAGGTTCAAGTCAGCACACGTCCACAACGCGCCACAAGGAACAGCCTACCTGCTTCAATGACATGGCGAGCGGAGACTACGCGCGTGAGACTGCTGACGGCCTGGATCGAAGCGTGCGAGGCAGTCGCCAACAGCGTCTGCTAAAACAGAGAAGGAGATGGGTGCACGAGAGTGCGGCGAGCAGTGGGTAAGTAATATCGTATTCTCCAGCCGGTATGCGGGAGTGCCAATTCACGCGTGCTGTGAGCCGGTGGAACTGCGGATTCGTCTGATTTGCTGCCAATTACTGTAGCCGCCTGGGCTTTTTTTAGTCGCTGGCTGGCTGCGGGATGGGACGGTGGAGTTGCTCGATCAGATAGGCGATTGCGCGGGAGGCGGACGGGACGGAAAGAGTGCGAAGGAGCGACGGTAGGAGAGTTGACACAGATGCAAGAACTTAAGGAGAGACAGCTCGTGTGGTGCAGCGGCAGAAGCGTAAAGAACGTGGTACGAAGAGGCGTGAAGCGCTGGACAGCGTGACCGAGAGAAGATGCCTGCGCGACCGACGGGCGCCGGACGCTCCTCTCAGTATATTGGACGACGTGCCGCCAAGGGTCGCAGGTTCAGCCAGGGGCTGCAGCAGCGCGAGCTTTGGTCGTGCCATCTTTGGGAACGATGCCGGGGCTGCAGAATCCACGGCGCTTAAGTCGTGACCAACACCAGCGAGCGCATCCCCATCCAGCCGCAGTACACTATCGAGAGGCACAGCAACCGCTCGCCTCGCTCCTCACCACGGCGAGAATAGCTGCTCACGATGCTCACAGAAAGATACTCTGCGCTGCCCCATCCACAGTCCGCCAGCCTCCTCGCCTGCCCCCTCAGCGTGGTGACAGCTTGAGTTTGACGTCTGTTACAGCGCCAGCTCAACACTGAGACACACGTGACCACTGGCCCCCTGCGAGACCACGCTGAGCACTCTGGCTGGCCACAGAGGCCGTGCGCATGATGTCGGGGCGCCGCGGGGGCACTGCCATCAACTCTGAGGCAGCCTCTTCATGCTGCACCGCGAAGCACTGCTGTTTCGGAGAGGACCGAAATTCATCTTGTTCGTTAGAGCATGCGGCGAAACCAACATCTCGCTGGCTTCTCTCACACCATCTCTACCAGCTTTTCTTGTAGTCGCCCCTTGCATCCATCTTGCATCTCACAGTGGACCCTGTCCCGATCTGTGCTTCCATAGTAGACCCCACACTCCATCTATTGCTTCTCAGAGCATCCTTGGCCACCATCTCGAACTCTGTATGGCACCCCCATTTTGCATCTCTCACTCCTCTTGCTACCCCGGCTTTCATATCCGCCCTCACACATCAATCCCCTCACAGCATTCCCTTGTCCACCATATCCTTCCGCTCCTCCCACACCGTCTTGCCCGAGCACGAACAGACCGTTTTGTCGTTGTCCCACACCCCCGCGCTCCGTGCAATCACGCCCACCAGCGTGTCGGCGTCGTTCTTGTCAAACTTCCCATCCTGCTGTCTCGCTACCACCATGCTGCGGCCAATCATCTCCCAGATCTGAAGAGGCTTGTCCAAAAAGACGGTGCCCACGCCCCCTTTCCCTACTTCTACCGTTCCAAAGACGTCTCTGGCCGGGGTGCCCTCCTTGCTGGCCTTGATCGCGTCCCAGATCGGTCCCGTCGACTCTGGTCCCTCCGAGATGTCTCCTGTTTCTCGGACGGTGGCATGATAAGTGCCCGGAGACACTCCTCGCACGCTGAGGTCGACAATGGTAACGTTCTCGCCTACTTGGACCATCCGAGCTAATCCACGGACCTTGTTGGCCACGTGGGCTGCATGGGACTCTAATATGCACACAGCCGCGCCTATTGGTGTATTAGATCATCCCGTCTTGACATCTAATGGTGTGAAAGAACGGGGGGATAGGTTGCTGAAAGTGGCTTTCGAGCAGGGCCATGATCCTTCCATTGTCACCAAGACATTACTTACTCTCAGACTTCCCACTCCCACGGATAATCGCATCCCTCCCCGTTGTCTGGATTGCTTCAACGATGGCCGACGGAGCCTCGTTGCCTTCTACTGAGATCAACTGATCCTTCAAGTTGGCCGTGACCTTCTTGATGCCTAATAGCGTGTTAATACAAGAATGAGGGGTTCCAGATCTGGCATTCTGACCATTCAGTTTATAGAGTGACCCTGACACATCCTTGATGCAATCCTCACAGTGTAGAGGAACTGCGAACGTAGTCTATTGCCCGTCAGAGTGACACTTGGAGAATCCATAACAAGACGAAGCCAAAAAGTTACTCATGATCCGATTTAGAATCCGAGAAGTAGAAATATGACTGAAACGCCACAGTGAAAAGAACGCCTCACCTCAAACGACGGAATCATCTTTACAGATTTAATACTTCTGCTGAGCTTCCAAAACGGTTGTCGAAAGTCGCAGATACTGACACTTTCACCGTGCATCAGAGCCGCATTACTCGTACTTGAGTGTGGTTTGAAACGACCTCGGCGACATCCGCTTTGAAATCAGTTGCATGGTCCGGTCGCGGCGCTGGCTCCCGAATCCCTGTCCATGTCTTGGCATCAAATTCACGATTCGGCAGTCGTGATCGTGAACATCTTCAACACCCTTGTTAGCATCACTGCTCATCACGACATCCCAGCACCGGGCGGACTTCTTAATTGCAGAGGCAGTTGATGCATTGAGCTCCCTCGCCTGATCCCCCTCCTCTCCTCTGCCCCCAGGGGCTCGCCCACCATGTCGCAGACCGTAGGAAGCGTACGTCCACCCTCCAACCACCGATACCCGTCCCCTACGCCCCCAATTCCTCCTCTCCCCAACCCAACCCTAACCCCTTCCTCTAGACCAAACTCGCCTACGCCCGCGCCTGGCACCTCGTCGACGTCGGCGCGGACCCGCGCGCCCTCGGCCGCATCGCGTCGCAGATCGCCATCGTGCTCATGGGCAAACACAAGCCCATCTACGACCCCTCGACCGACTGCGGCGACTACGTCGTCGCGACCGGCTGCCACGACCTGCACACGACGGGCAAGAAGCGGTTTCAGAAGAAGTACTACACGCACACAACGCGGCCCGGCAGCTTGAAGGAGATCACGATGGACAAGATGTTTGCGAAGTGGGGCGGCGCAGAGGTGCTGCGCAAGGCGGTGAGTGGGATGCTGCCGAAGAATCGGTTGCGGAAGGCGAGGTTGGCGAGGTTGAAGGGTGAGTTTTTCTTAGTGATTGAGGGGGGGGGGGGGGTTTTTTGAGGAGAGGGGAGGGCTAATGCTGGGTGTAGCTTTTGAGGGCGCGGCGCATCCGTATAAGGCGAATATTATTAGGGTTAGTCGGACGAGGATAGGGGAGATGCCCGAGGTGAAGGCGACGCTGGCGAAGGCGGTGGAGGGGTCGAGGGTGGAGGCGTAGGGGGTGTGGAAGGGAGGGTGTAGGATATGGGATGTGTATATCAGTTGCTGTTTCACAATCTACACGAAAACAGTTACTTTGTTGCAAACTTGCATATGTTTATATAATTTCTTTAAGCTCCTGTGAGAGCGTACGCCTACGGTTAATATCATTTTAGTGGTAGGATATACCGTCCAAGGTTGCTTAGAGGCATTGGGCTAGTCAAAGTAGTCGATCTACGTTCCGTCTGGGGACAAACTGTATCGAAGCACTTCAAGCGGTGGTAGACATTATTGTGCCTAGCAGGCATTTTTATATGGATCCATATGTATTTGTTACAAACTGTGAAAGATTTATATACATTGAAAAGAGAAGACATCAAACAAATGCTCGCTAGATGGTCATCAATCTAAAGGTCCGTGGATCCCGATAGACGCCTGCAGAATTTAAAAGAGCTGATTTATAGCTTGGACTTGGGCCCCTTCCTGGTGACAGTGCACTGGATGAGACCGTTGGGGTTGGATTGCGGAGCATACACAGTGGCATCCTTGCCCGTGTTCTTGAGGCCCTTATGCCAGGAGAGATCTAAGATAGTTAGCATTGAATACAAAGAGGAAGCTGGTGCTGCTTACCGATTTCAAAGTAGTGCTTGTTGGGTAGCGAGTAGTCTACCGCTTCCACCAATGGCACTGCTGCCAGAATTTGGTCGGACATTTTATACATGGTTGCTTGCACGCTGGCGCTGTTGTCGAGAGCGAAAGTCTTGAGCGTGATCTCCTTGGCCGCGTTGAATGCCTCGTCGAACTTGGGTGCGACAGACTTGACTTCGTCCAGCCCAGAGAAGGTCTTCCATGCCCAGCCGGCCTCGACCTCTGTGCTCAGGATACGGTCCCATGTCTCCTGAAGCTGGGTGTACTCGTCACGGTGGAATCCATAGAAGGCAGAGCCGGTGCTCTTGAGGACGAGGAGCTTCTCAATCTTGGAGCGGATGGAGACGCCCACGTTTTCCCTTGTGACGGACTCGACAACGCGGATGTCCTCGCCATCGCGGAGGAAAGAGTGTGGGTGGGGCTTTCCGTCAATGGCCATGCGCGTCCACTTGTGTTGGATGATCTTGACATGGGCGGCGTGGATGTGGGGGTAGGTCTTGATGAAATGATCGCCGATGACTGAGGCAAAGAGCTCTGGCGGGGTGATGGGGTTCTGTTTGGCGAGGATGTAGCAGGTCTGCTTCTGAGTGTCGGTAGCCACGATGACAGAGTTGTCTGCCTCAGTGTAGCTGTTAAAGGTTAGCTGTGGAGCTTCCTGAAGCTCTGGGAAGCTTACGAGGTCTCGATGTCACCCTCAAGAAGGATGCAGACAGTCGACTCAACTACAGTCTGAGTTCCGGCCTTCTCGTCCTTCTCGACCTTGAAGAGGCGGATGTTGTCCTTGCCATAGCGGGCGTAGCTGAGTTGAGACATGGTAGCTAAGATGAAGTTTCTATGAGATGTTTGGAGTTAGGTAGCTTGAGCTTGAGCTTTGGAGAGCAGTGTTATGGATGTAAGTAAGTGATGCGATGCTGGTGTGTGGATCTGGAAGCTGTGGTGACGGAATGGGTTGTCCTTATAGCTCTCCACGCCCAGCTTATCGGGATCAGCGAGGGACGGGGGCGCCCGCAAAGAGGAGAGAATATTTCTTTTCGGGCTGGATCAATCAGGACCCGGCATATTGATGCCGTCCTGGCGAACCTAGATCCACTGCATGAGCGGGCGGGAGATGGATCTCAGACCATCGAAACCTCGTCGTCGGCCAGCTCCGATAGTGCTTCGTAGCAGTGCCGCATTCATCCCCCGTCGCCCCGCAGAAAGCGGCCGCGTCCTACGAAGTGCCTACAGCTGCCTGCAAAACTCTACTCAGCATCGCGTAAGAAGACAAATATTCGAGGCCTTTGACCGGAAGCTGATGCCGTGCGCTTATCACGGCACAATTCTGCGCGAAAGCATCATGACGGAATGGCTGTGGAACTATCTGCGCCTGCTCAACGGCACTACTGGAGGCGACGAATTACAGCAGCGCTCTAATCAGCTGCCGAAGATGCTCTGTTTAGCAACTAGACTCTACTCGACGACGTCTGATATTAGGTTTGAAGAGTTATCTGGGCTGAAATGCCTCTCGGCAGGTCAAGGCTCCCAGTCTATGTACGTATGAGAATCTTGAGGCGACTGAGGATACTCTCGAGAAATACCTAGCAAAGACAGACTCAACATATCAGACCCAGAAGTTCAGTAAGGCAAAGTTGAGTCTTCGGCCATACACCTCCTTGTTTGGGCCACTGTACCGTCAGCTTTCGGAGAAGTATCCGTGGATGCACAGCTTCAAATCGTAATTCGAACAGAGCAATATGACTGAAATCTGTTGGTTGTTCCCCTCAGGAGATGAATCATCTGATACATGTCTATGTTCAGTCTGTCAGTTCCCATAGTTAGACCTCGCGACGTCAGAGTTGTGATCGAAATTCAGAACGTCAAAACGCCCATACTGTCTTGCCTGCTTCCGTGACTTGTGACGTCTATCTATACTGAACATCATTGGGACGCGGCGGAATCCCACATGGTGAGTTACATGTGCTGCACGGAGTTTGAGTCTCTCCACGGAGCATAGGTATTCTATAAACACTCTACATGTTGACATATTCATTTCTTCGGTATCGTAACGCCAGAGGCCACTTCTGTATACCATGATCTGGGCTATATGATCAGCAGCCAACTGTAGCATCTCATCAGCTACTCTAAGATGCTAATACGCTCTAAATCGCAAGGTTGACGCGCAGCCAACCCCTGCCCAGTCCGCCGCTCGGAAGCCACTCCACGTCGAGCCTCACCAGCGCTTTCGTCTCATTAGCAACGACAGCATCAACAACGCCCTGCACTTCCTCCAGCTCTCAACCGCTCCTTGTCCCGTCGTCGTCAGTCGCTACACTTGCCGGTCCCCGAAGCAGTCCAATCCTGCCCGCGACCCCGCCCTGAATACCCCCAAACACGGCCACGACGCCTACGACATCACAGCCCACTATCAGCCAACTGGCATGGGCGCGATTCACAACTCTCCATGAACCGAGCGGGCCGACAGAACAACACAGGAAAGCCATGCGGTTGGATTGTTCGTGGGGATAAGGGACTCTCATGACGCTACCCCCTCGTGCACCACCTCCATCGCGCTCCATGCCCGGCCAAAGCGACGCGGCGGCCCCAGAGCAGAATGCGCTGCTTCAGCCAACAAGGACTGGTAAGGATGCCCGCTCTCTGTCTGCGGCCAGCTTAATGGCGGGGTCGAGAAGCCAGTCTTTCGCGACCTCTGGGCCTCCACCTGGCTCCTTCAGCTCCGAATTGAGGTCCCAAGTCTCGCGCACCGAGACTCCAAGGCCCGATTTTGGCTCATACGCGAGTCTCCTAGAGGAGGACACGGAAACAACGTCGGAGCAGCGGCAAGCAGAAATACAGGATCAGATTGACAAGGAAATCAAGATCAAGATTGGCTCTGAGAACCTGCTGGAGGCTCTCAATTCCAAAGGATTCAAACAGACCAAGGACCAGCGACAGAAGGTCGAAGCCGAGCTGAACACCTCAAACAGAAAACTCGCTCAACTCCGTCTTGGTTTAGAGGTTGAGATTCAGAGGTCCAAGGATGGGAAGGCGCCGCCCAACAAAACCACCAGCAGGTTGTCCTATCTGTTTCGCAATGCACCATCCCGTTCCCCTTCGCGTAACTTCGGGGTCAGTGAGAAGGAGGAGCCCGAGCCAGAAACAGAATCGCCTACCTTTGTTCTTGCGGAGATTCTTCAAGCTTTAGAAGCCGAATCAATGCAACCAGAATACTACGTGGATCAGCTGAACTCACTCGTCGAGCTATTTAAGCGGCATCCGACCCTCAAATATGATCTGGCATGGTCTGTGTTTGGCCTACGAATGCAAACGATGCTTCTAAGCGACAGTCGTGAAGTAGTAGCTGCTGGGTATAGAGTCGTCAGATACGCCATTACAGACCGAAAGTCTCTGCAGATAATTCGATCTCTGAATACCGACTTCCTGGTCATTCTTTCACTCGTCAAAGCTAGCAAGGCCAGTG
Organism: Mytilinidion resinicola; assembly: GCF_010093595.1. Classification (NCBI taxonomy): domain Eukaryota; kingdom Fungi; phylum Ascomycota; class Dothideomycetes; order Mytilinidiales; family Mytilinidiaceae; genus Mytilinidion; species Mytilinidion resinicola. The sequence continues at coordinate 137,750 of NW_022985440.1, forward strand.
TCGAGCGTGAACAGGCGCTTAAGTTTGTTAGGGCTTTTCTTGACGTCAAAGGTGGAGTTCAAGAGATCTCCCGTGCCGTCCTTCGGATCATTGTCGCAGTAGCTGAGCATACCGATGATCGGCTGAGAAGCATGTGTGTTCTTACCTTGGCCGAAATTCTTGTGCGGCACCCAGATCTGCTGGTCTCTGCGGGTGGGATGGGAACGCTTGTTGATGCTCTCGGAGAAGGCAACTATCCTGCAGCGGAGAGTCTTACGGGATCGTTCCTATTCCTCTTAGACACACCACGGAGACGGAAATTTCTACGGTCTGGGCATGAACTTGAGGTACCCTTTGCAATCTTCACTGATTCCGCCGCGATTCATGGACATTTGCACGAAGAGAAGCTCAAGGCTAACGCGAAGGTTATCGCAACATTGCTGCGGAGCTGGCCTGGACTGTTGACGCTTTGTATGAACAATTTCCTAGCCGTCAGGTCTCTCTTATCTTCGTTATACATTCCGACACCACACGTCCGGAACGTCTTGTTGGAACTATTGTTCGATATACTGAGGATAAAACCCCCTTCCTGGTCTTCGTCGTTCCTGGCTGGTCGGAGACTGACAACCTACGGACGAGTTACGAATCTCAAGAATGAGCAGAGTAGGGATAGCCCCACAGCAGAGCCAGAGGATGTCACTAATCGATGGAATCTCATCGATCACTACATTGCCGTCGTCCTGGCAGTTCTTTTGCATTCAGGACTTTTACCCGCTTTGCTCCACGCCGAGGAGGATGCATTGACTCTAGCTTTGAAGAGGAAGACTACATTGCTATTAGGCGAGGTCTTGAAGATGGCGAACGAACTACTTCCGCCCTCATGGAGCGCCGAACTACAAGTGCTCCCTCAGCTCGTTCGGAACGCTGCTAAATTCGATATGGAGGAGCGTTTTATTGCTACCGGGACCATCTACCAAGTGGATAGCGTTAACAGAACGCTATATCGATCGGGCCCAACCACATTCCAAAACACGAAATCGAACAGTAATAAAGAGTCCGAACCGAATTCGCGCCCTTCGGATCAGTCGAAACTTCAAGCCGGTATGCAAATGGATGAGTCTTCGTTCCGTGCTTTAATGGGAGACAGCCAAGTTCTAGCCACTGTCAACTATGGCAAATGGAGATGGGACCTAATTCAAGCTATCATTGAATCTCCTCTACTTAATCCCAAACGGTTGGACGAAGCCCTGAAAACCTCAAAATGGGTTCATCGCGTACTGGGATTCTACCGGCCATTCAAGTACAGGTTCTGTGAGGTCAAGAATACAAAGCCGAATCAAAGATATGTCAGAGCTGGCTCTGCTCTGGTTCTCAGCCTCCTTCAGAATCCCGAAGGCGTCAAATATCTGGCAGAAAGCAAGCTCATTAGGCAGCTTGCTGAATGCCTTTCTCATTTTGACAGAATGAGTGGTCTCACCTCCGAGCTACCCTTGTTCACCGAGCAGCGAATGGAGAACAGTCTCACCGGGGGGTATTTCGCCATTCTCGGAGCTCTTACCAAGGATCCCAAAGGATTACAGATTCTGGAGAGGTGGAAGATTATCAACATGTTTTATCACATAATCGAGCTCGGGGATCGCGATGACATGATTCGAGCATTGCTTAGCAACATGGACTACACTCTCGACGGACATCTTCGCATCATAATCTCCAAGGCCATGACGTCGTGCTCGAAACAGATCCGGATTTTCTCAACGAGGCTCCTTCGGAAATACGCTACGAAATCCATGCAAGCCACGGACTCTGCCGGTGCAACAAGCGGAATCGCGGAATGGGCAATCCGACTGCTTGTCACGCAACTCTATGATCCAGAAATCGAGGTCTGTGAGGTTGCAATCAAGATTCTTGAGGAAACCTGTAACCAGAAAAATTCTCTGGAGTATGTAGTGAAATGCCGACCAGCGCTAGACCATCTAGGTGAAATCGGCGCACCACTTCTCCTTCGATTTTTGTCTACTTCGGTAGGGTATCATTATCTAGATGGACTGGACTACATCACGAAGGAGATGGACGACTGGTTCCTAGGACGCAACGACACTTACGTAGGCCTGATCGAGGCGTCAATGGCGAGAGGGTTAGCAGATATTTCCGAAAAACCACAACCGCAAATGTCTTACGATGACACTCCTGAACACCAGGAGTACGGTCTGGTGCCACCACACTTCTATCGGGAACTCACTCGGACTGAAGAAGGCTGCAAGCTCTTGGAACACAAAGGACATTTTGACGAATTCGTAACCACTATCCGAGAGTTTGGTATGGAAGACGACGATTCTGAAACCATACTGAAAGTGAAGGGCTGCCTGTGGGCGGTAGGTAACGTCGGATCTATGGAGCTTGGGGCCCCATTCCTTGAGAGTTCTGATGTCGTGAAATGGATTGTTCGCATCGCAGAGACCTCCGAAGTAATGTCCTTACGAGGCACTGCGTTCTTTGTGCTGGGGCTCATTTCCAGGAGCCTCCACGGGCAAGAGATACTCATCGAATATGGCTGGGATGGAGTAGTGAACGAGATGGGTGAAGCTCTTGGCTTCTGCATCCCGCTTGACTTCAAGAAGCTATTCACGGTGCGTTGTAAAAACAATCAATCTCTAATCCTAGTACTAACATATCCTAGATCAAGCCATGGGTTGCAGTGCCAAAAGATCTCGGGTCGTGGAAGCAAACTGAAGTTAAAGTAGCTGTCACAGATGACGATCCGTTGAACGCCAGGATACTGAAACTAACGACTGATCTCGGGAATACCGTCCTGGCCAAAAAGGCCCGGACCGACTTGCATGCGTAAGACAATAATGTGAAGACCAGTTGGACCCCGCTAATGTGCGACAGAATCAAAGTAAAGAAGGCGTCTGGGTTCCAAAAGCCGGCACTGTTCTACAAGGTCATGGAAGTCCTCGAATCGCATCACTTCGGTCTCAACGTGTGCCTGTTTGTGTTCAATCTCTTCGACAAAAGAGTGTTGCGACAGATTGTGTTGGAAGAAGAGGACGATTCAGACGACAGCGAGTCTGAATCGGAAGACGAAGAACCAGATAACGGGATGCCGGGCTTCCAGGCCGGATAAAGGTCCAACTATCCTCTGAAAAAGATGAACGGTACGCGTGTATGCCACTGCTTGACGTGCTTCAATCTACTTTCACAAATTTGAGCGTGAGGGAAGCTCTTCACCCTGGGCTCTTTGAAAACTCGTCGAAGCACTCCAAGCAGTGGCAGACAGGTGTACACACAAGAGGCTTTTTGAAGTGTGCCACTTTCTCCCACCCCGCGTGAGGAGTCAGGCCGTCAGCATAGTTCTAGATGCGGATGCTTCGGAGTGCTCCGTGAGTAGTGATGGAATGATCGGATGTTGGAGAAGCACAGACCTTTGTCTCTCGTGATGTTTGAGAGGTGAGAGACATCGGTCTGCTTCGGCTTACAAATCCCGATGCTGCGGTCATCGACAGTGGGTGTCTCTCCTTATGGCGCCTGGTACAACAGCAAGTCTGGATTGGAGCGTCTGCGCAGGAACCAAGCCGACGGGCCAAGGAATATCGAGGCTTGTCTGACTTCCACATGGATCAGTGTCTCAGATGATGGCACGACCAACAGCTCTGGTTCATATGAGGCTGGGTAACACGGGGTCGTTGTACGATAGGAAGTGGTCTTGAGCTAAGGCAGTTTTGGGTATGGGGATGGGCAGTCGAGGCAGCGTTCGGGAGCTGCCAAGCTGTCACGGCGGAATGATTATGCAGTACGATGTATGTGGGCGACGATGTATGCTTTTGTGCTGTATAAGCAGTGTCTGCGTGCAAGACAGATGGTTGGCAGCATCATGATCCGGGGATGGATTTGGCGACATAGAGCTGAAAGCGAAGTCCTGAATGCACCACTGCATGATGCCGGAAGCGGAATGCAAGCTGTCAAGCTATAGAATATTCAAGGTCCGGCGGTGCCTGCGTCTACGTTAAGAGCAACTGATGGATGATCAAGCAAGTGCGTGAAATGCAGCAGGGTTAGTTGATGCGGACTTGGACCCTCCTCCGCCGTCGTTTAGCAGACCACTCGGGCTGGTTGGCCACTCTGCGACAACCTTCTTTCAACGCCGTGATCGATGACGCTTTCAAATGCACTGGTAGCGGCGGGTGGGCGCGACGCAGGGTCACACGGCAGACAGCGCCGTCCAATGTTGAGCATGCCGCAGCAATGCACACGAGCGCATCCCACTGGCGATTTATGAGGGGTCCATGCTGCGCCGTTGAAGTGATTGTAAGAGTGAACGGTCGCGTGGCCTGCCAAGGCGCGCGGTTCCAGACCCCTTCCATGATACCTACACTACACATGTTTGACAGCTGGAGCGGCATCGTTGGTCCCATCTATCGGGCGAACCACGGTTCGAGGCTGTCCCACTGACCTGACAGCATCCAGTGCCTGTGGTGAGGCGTCCCATGGTCCTGTTCGCCCGGCCGTGCAACGCGCAGTGGAACGCACACGCGGCGGTCGATGCCGTGTTCACAGGCCCAAACACCAGACTGCGTGTCGTGTGTTGCACGTCACGCAGCGGCCCTGGCAGTCTCGGGCAGCGGTTTGTGGCAGTCCACGATGCGGTCCCAGGCCTCAGGCTTCTCTTGGGGCTCTGGCGGCTCTGAGTGGCGGCTCGGCAGCCGCGGGGACAGACGTCGATTGCCAGCACGCTCCCGATGCCGTGATCCTGGCCCAGCTGCCTGATGGAAAATCCGCCGCCATCGAGCTGTGCTGCCGGACCTATCACGCCGGGCCTCTCTTCATTCTCTCGCCATCGCCGATGCGCTTGCGCCTGACCGAGCAGCCGTCGCCAAACAATGCCAGAATCGACGACGCCCTTTCCACCGCCGCGAGTCTTGTCGTCGTTGACTGCTACTACATCCACATCATATATGCGTGCCACAGTCCCGGACCACTGCTCACGACACTCTATCCGCACTATATCGACCAGACGCTTGCACGTTGCAAACGCTTGCAAATTGGCGACAGCTGCTTACTAGGTCGACGCCCTGTGCCTTCTCCACACCACATAAAGGCCTCGTTACGCTCGTCGTGACGCTTGAAGACCAAATTGCAGATCCTGTGGCGTTTCGGAATACTGTACACTCCACCCGCAGTTCGCACCACCCCTTGATCCCCATCTCACCAACCCAAATTAAGTTATCTAGCCTCATCCCCGTCCTCTACCCCTTTGGCCTCTACGATCACCTTACAAACCCACGTCTTCTCCTTCTCTCACTGCAAGATATCTTACATGGAGCCGATAAAACGGAACAACTAGTCAACCCCACCGGATGAGCTTGTTACAACGCAAGGGCAGCTCTTTCACTAACGGTGAGGAGCCGTCCTTCGACGCCTCGTTAGGCACGCCGGCTTTGATGAAAGACCATGAAGCTACCGCCGATGTCCAGGAGCTGCTTGCGCTGTCGGCGCATGAAGATGCGAGGCAGCTGGTCCGCCTCATCCAATGCTCGCAATGCTCTAAGCCGTTGAGGATTCCAATCACACTCCCCTGCGGACACTCCATGTGCCGATCATGTCTCCCGGAGCCACGCCTTCGAGAGAACATATCATACCCAGATACGCCTGATCGACAATATGGCATCCCGTGTCCAATTCTGGATTGTGGCGCCGAACATCCCACTGGCGAATGCAATCCGGACGTCACGTTGGCCAAAATTATGGAGGTGATAGCAACCCAGGTGGCGAAACATCAGTCTGTGACTGAAAACACGCCCATTCGAGTAGATGTCTTCTCAAAAACGGAAGAGCAAAATGTTGAAGAGAAAGAAAAAGTTTCACCATTTTCACATTCCCGGATTCTAAATGGGGGACGCCTAGTTTCTACATTTATTCTGGCCGAGCTCGGAGAACTTCCCTTCGACTCGAGCGTTGCTTACCAGTCTCTGGCTACGACCGACGACGATTATCAAACCCTGGACGCCTCTTTGTTGGACAGTCTTCGGGAAGCGGCTCACAAAGAGCTGGATTGCCATGTCTGCTACAACTTGATGTTGGAACCTACCACAACGCCCTGTGGGCATACCTTCTGCCGGAAATGCCTTGCACGCGTACTGGACCATGCCAACCTTTGTCCAGTCTGTCGACGTAGTCTCTCACTGCCTCCGTCCCTGGTGTCCCAACCATCCAACGGCCGCCTCGTCGATCTCCTCAATAGTCTTTGCCCGGAGGTGATGACTGCTCGTGCCGCTGCGGTCAAGCTAGAAGAAAGCCTCGAAGGGACTGCCCTTAACACACCCCTTTTTGTATGCACGCTTTCCCTGCCCGCCACACCAACTTTCCTCCACGTTTTCGAACCCCGGTATCGGCTCATGATGCGACGCGCACTAGATGGCAACCGCCAATTTGGAATGGTCATGTACAACCGATCCAGAGCACCCCAAGGAGATCTCGGAAACGTACCATTCATGGAATATGGGACGATTCTCGAAATTACCAACGTGCAAATCCTCGGCGACGGCCGCAGCTATGTCGAGAGCAGGGGCGTTGGCCGATTCCGTATCCGCGAATATTCCATGCTGGACGGCTACTACGTTTCGCAGGTAGAGCGCGTAGAAGATGTTTCTCTAGCAGAAGAAGAGCGCCTCGAGGCGGAGGAGACGACCACAGCCTTGGCTGCTGCGCTAGAGGCCCAGATGCACATTGGACAACATCAAACAACACCAACGCAAGAAACGCCCGCATCACTAAAGCAGTTATCGACGCGGGACCTGCTTCTCAGCGGCATCGAATTCATCGAGCGCATGCGCGCTAACAGCGCCCCCTGGTTGAACGAGCGGATCTTGATCGCCTATGGCGGTCCGCCCGCCGATCCCGCATTGTTCCCTTACTGGTTCGCGAGCGTGTTACCGATCGCCGAGGACGAGAAATACCTCTTGCTAAAGACAATGAGCGTGCGGGAGCGGCTGAAGATAGTGAATCGGTGGATCCAAAGGATCGAGCGCCAGAGGTTGGTACCCGCTCACTCTTCTCTTCCCCGTTTCGCTTCTGCCGAGTGAGGTCAGGCAAAGCGAGGCAAGGGGTCAAGATATCTAGTAGCAATGCGAAACCATGGCTTGTGGCATTTAGTTATAAATGTTCGCGGTGCATGTGTGTATAGCGCCTCTTGCCTAGCAATGCCTTGCCTTGCCCTGCCTGGTCTGCCTGGTCTGCCTTCCCTCTTTCGCTAGAAGTATGAGTTAGCGTTTCCTGCTAGCATCCGTGCTGATAAGATGTGTTGCTGACAGGATGTCTGGAAACGCTTGTACAGTACTATAACCGTTGCGCGCTTTATTACAGTTCTGCGCTGGATCATGTTTATTGGGATGCTGGTGATGCCGTTTTGGCCGCCTTTGTTACCGCCGGAATCGGACGCTCCGACATAGACCTCTCCTCGGATGGTCAGCTACTTATTCCCGGACAGTCGGTCGAATACTTCTTATATTCGAGTAACCCTTTCCGAATTTCCTTTATTATATTATATCCTCGCATTACATTGGGTTCGGCGTTTCTCGGTGTGCTAGTACTCCTAGATTTCATCAGTGACGGCTACATGCGGAGAAGACTCCTCAAAACGAATGAACTCTTCGAAAAAGGTCAGAGAGGGAGGTTCTTAGGAGTATTGGTAGGAAAGCTTTCGTTTAGGTTTTTAAACGCGCATTGTGGCTACTTCACATTTGGCTTTAGAATGTTTCTTATTCTCTCGGTGCATATGCATTATTTCTTTTGTTTTATGACAGCGGGTAGTCGAGAAGGCCCTTTGCTTTCACTTATGGAAGTGATTAGATGCAGCACTAGTGGCATTCTCCAAACGCTGTTGCTGTCTTCTCTCGAGCTAGATTTGGGAGGTGTGTAGACTACGATTCAGAAGTCATGGTTCAGACGTCGGTTTCGGACACCAACGAGGACATTGTAGATACGAACGAGATATCCTGTTCAAAATGGCTACTATGATCTTATAATTATCTACACCCTAGCATGAACGAGATCTAACTACATGCGCGAACTGTGGTTCCGAGACCCTATATAAATCACTGCAGTGAATGCTTTTGAGCCTACGCGGGGCGCAACGTGGCACACTCTGCCGCCTCTTGACCCCACAGGGTGGGCGAATCCCACACAAAAGGAGCAACGTATATAACGCCACAAAACCAAGGACTCGGGAAGGGCCAAAGGGCTACCCAAAAACAAAAGAAAATTTCGCGTTTGCGACACAGACAAGATTCGAACTTGCGAGGCCGAAGCCATCAGATAAACTTGAGGAAAATTCAAGTCTGACCCATTAACCACTCTGGCACTGTGCCTTTGGTGAGAATAATCAAGTCTGCCAAATTATACCATACCTGTAGCCTAGCCAACTTGTGAGGCCACCAGCGATATTTTCATCAGTGAATCAATCACGAAGCATGCATGAGTTTGGGCCGCCAAGCACCACCACAGAACTTAGACGAGTCAGAGAACCCGCACTATCATTCACAAAGCCGCCTTTCTATTTATAGCCCACGTATCCTCCCCCTCATCATGAACAACCTTCCCCTCCCCCTCCAACTTCCCCAGAATCTGCACAACACCCCTTTCCGCCGGCTGCCACAAACTCTCGGGATAGTCCTTATAAATCACCTTTACAATCGCCATAGACGTCACCCCCTTGCCCCCCGCATCCTCTAACACAGCTAAGACTTGCTCCTCCCGCTCCTTGCGATGCTTGATATACTCCAACACCTTCGCCTTGCCGTCCTCGATCACGGGCCCGTGGCCTGGGTACGCCCGCCCGCCGAACTGGGCCGCCATGCGATGCAGCGAGTCCATGTAGGTGGCCAGGTCCTCGAACACGGCCGTGCCCTGCCCGAGCACGTTGTCGCCGGTGAACATGGCGTCCTCCTCCGCCAGCACCAGCGCCATGTGGTCCGTCGCGTGGCCCGGGCAGTGGAACGCGCGCAGCGTCGCGCCCTCGGTCTGGAAGACCTGGCCGTCGGCTATGTCCAATTGGCCCTCGGTCGGCTCGTTTTTGTAGATCTTGGTGGCTGGGGAGATGGAGAGGAGGTCGGCGACGCCGCCGACGTGGTCCGGGTGCCAGTGCGTGAGGATCGCGGCGGAGATGGTGATGTCGTGGGCGGCGAGCACGGAGCGTAGCGACGCGAGCCACGCGGGTTTGCCTTCGCCGGTGTCGAGCAGGAGGCGCGTGGGCGAGGTGCCGAGGAGGTAGGTGTTTGTGCCTTTGTGGGATAAGCTATTGCTCCAATTCTATCCCTCTACTTTGCAAACGGGTGGGCGGTTTGTCTACCTTGGAGTTGGAACTACGGGTCGTTAGTAATGGTTTTTTTTGGGAGGAGCTTAGATTCGGGGTGACAGTACTTTTCCGGGGTTTCCTCCTAGGATCCGCACAACGCGGGGAGATAGCTTCTCGATCTCAGGTAGAGGCACCAAGGAGGCCGCCATCATGGAGGAGTAGTTGCGGCTCGTCATGCTGCGCGGCCAGCGGCGGAGGCATTGATATCTCACTACCATGCTCGAGCCGCGAGCACGCAAGCTGCGGGAGCGCGGGGACCGAGGTGTCACCATGCATTCGGAGTTTGGAGGGGTTGGATTGGTGGGGGGGTGTGGTAGGGGGGTTTAGTGAATACGTTTGGGATAGTCAGGCAATTCTGAAGGTTGATCATCAGGGTTCTCAGTCACACTTGTCGACAACAGAACACAAAAGGCAAAAATGGATTCTGATGATGAGATACCGTACGTGCGCTCTGTGTTAGGTGATTAAGGTCTAATAGAAATATAGACAGCTTTCAGCAGGCGCGCTGAATGCGCTTAAAGAATTTTACGGTGATCGCGATACGAAGCAGAAAGAGTTTGAGGATTTGAAAGCGCAGGCCGAGAGTGATTTTGATGGGGAAAAAAAGCTTTCTATGGACGCTTTTACTGAGGATTGGAATGCTAGCCAGTTCTGGGTATGATGTGTCGAATTTTTATGTGGTGTTGAGAGCTAATAGGAGAAAAGTACAACGACGAGACGGCTACATTGCTTGCGGAACAGCTGTTAGACGGTGCTACGGATGATTCGTCTATTGTTGTGGTATCGGCGCCGAGTGTTTTTATCCAGCTTAAGAATCTTTTGGTAAGTCTTTCAATAACTGATTCTTCTTCTTCGATTCGTATGTTTGCTCTCTCTATCCACTTTAGTCCTAGGGTTGATTCTTATGCTTTGCAAGGCATCCCGCAAGTATAAATGTCGGCCGCAGATGACGCTACTGGAGTTCGACGAACGGTTCGCGGTCTTCAAAGAGTTCGCGATGTACGATTTCGAGCATCCGATGCGACTGCCACCTGAGCTCAAGGGGAAATTCGATCGAATCATCTGTGATCCTCCTTTCCTTAGTGAGGATTGCCAGACCAAAGGCAAGCTCCCATTCTGCTCAGGATACCACTCGATCTTGTTCACTGATGATTGTTTGACAGCCGCTCTGACTGTACGGTGGCTAGCGAAGTCCTGGACCACTGCGTCTGCTGGAAGTAATCCATTTCGCTTGATCGTGTGTACCGGCGAACGTATGGAGAACCTGATAGGGAAACTGTATTCCAAAACCGGAATCCAGACTACTTCCTTCGAGGTAAAGCATGCGAAAGGACTCAGCAATGAGTTCAGATGCTATTCCAACTTCGAATGCTCAGCCTGGGAATGGGCTACGAAACCTTGAAGATCTATCTCCAGGCTACACAAGTCTGAACAATCTTCCGATAAACACTGGTGTCATGTTCAAAAGTAGTTTCCCTTTCATGGCATTCAATACAGACATTTCGATAAATTACGAAAAACATAACCGGAGCTTCCTCAACCCCACATCAGCTCAGACCTCTCCATCTCCATCAACGCTATTCAACGTCACGTCACACTTCAATTGTCAAAGCACACGCAATTCACCATGGCCGCTGCCTGTATATTCTGCAAGATCATCAAGGGTATGCTCCCAAATCCCTCTACTAATGCCCATCTAACCTTCAAACAGGCGACATCCCTTCGATGAAGATCTTCGAAAGCGACAAGACCTTCGCATTCCTCGACATCTCCCCTCTAAGCAAAGGCCATGCTGTACGAAATCCCTCTCAACCCCATCCCGAACCATTCCACGATTCCTAATACTCTTCCACCAGCTCGTCATCCCCAAATTCCACGGCGCAAAACTCCACGACATCCCCGACGACCAGCTCCACGAGATCTTGCCCGTTGCGAAGAAGATTGCGCTAGCGGTGGGGGCGGAGGACTACAACATACTGCAGAACAATGGGCGGATTGCGCACCAGGTGGTTGATCATGTTAGTTGCCCCATATTACGTGACGGGTGAATGGGTAGAATGTAGGGGAAATGTGCTGATGGATTGCTTCAGGCCCACTTCCATATCATCCCGAAACCAAATGAGAAGGAGGGATTGAGTATTGGATGGCCGGCTGAGGATGTGGACAAGGACAAACTGGCGAAGCTGCTGGAGGAGATCAAGGCGAAGATGTAAGGACTGGAATTGGGCCGGATGCTGGACATGGAGTATACTTGAGAGGAGTGGATGGGAAGGACCATGCCACAAGAATGGGGCGGCTCTCGAAAAGTCGGCGATACACGGCTATCTAAGGCCCAAAAATCAGAAGAAGTATCAATTTATCACTCTGTCCATTCACAATATAGCAGTCGCGACGCTGTAAATCAGGCCACTGAGTTGGCCTAATTGTAGCACCATTGAGATGTGCTAACGGGAGCCAGTCCGTCCGATTTGGAGTCGGTTTTGACACGCTATTGCGGGATATTGTATAATAGACCTTCTACATTTGCTCGTTTGGAAGGATTCACTTACATCTTGTTCGCATTCTTGAAAGTATATTGGAGGGTGTCAAACGGCGACAGTGTAAGTTTTTTCAAATTTCTCAGACCAACATCAATCGTTATACACCTCTACCTTTAGTGCTTGCACGTTTGCTGACTCCGACGGTTGTAAGATATGCCCAAGCCCTGATCAACTATAGGCGCTCAATATGTAGCATACCTATTCTATCACCTCACCTCATACCATACCGACAATATAAGCCCTCAACAGCCTACATTAAGCTACACTCATTAATTACTTGTCCTCCGGATCCACCCTGCACACACCCCTGCGGATTCACAATCTGCACCGTGTCCTCCGCAGCTTTACACACAAAAATGCTGCACCCCTGCGGCCGGTCAATACAGCCAGTGCTCCATGTGCTGATCGATATGCGGCCTCCCTGGGCCTGTATCGTGCCGAAGCGCGACGCATTGACGGTGATCATGCTTCCTTGGGCCTTCAAAGTTCCATAGAAGGGTGAGTTGATGACGATATGCGAGCCCTGCGAGTCTATGGTCCCGGAGAAGGGTGAGTTAAGAACAATGTGTAAGCCCTAGTCGATAATAGTGCCGGAGAAGGAGCTTTCGATGGTGACTCTTGACCCTTGAGTGTGGAGAAAGTCGGTGGTTGGGGAGTTGATGGTGAGTGTCTGGCCGACGATTCTATGAGGGTAGGTTATGGGTGGGCGTGGTCGAGTGGAGACGGGTGTTCGATGCCAGGTCGGTCTTATGGTCGGTCTTATGGTCGGTCTGATGGTCTGTCTTACCGGCGCTCTCGTCTCGGTCGAGGTCTTCGATTTCTGGATGGCATCGGGCAGACTTTGCTTGACAAGATAGTCTATGGCGCTCGTGGATCCCTCGTCGAGAAAGTCGTTGTCGACGTCGCCGGTGCATCGAAGAAGCGGCCCGTCGATGCCGGTCGAGTTCCCGGGTGTTCCTGCATCGTCGTCGTCTTCGATATCGTCTTCGACCCTTGCGCGACGATCAGGCTGTTTCTCTGCTGGCGGCTCGGACACTTGCTGGGCAATCTCGGTTGCCTGTGACGGTTCGGTGCTCGGCTGGTCTCCTGCTCGCAAGCATTCTTCGGCATCTAAAGCTTCCCATTCACTCGAATCGGATTCAATGTCTCCACATATTGTGAATGACGACGAGGACATTGTTGCATCTGTGTCGGTGGGCGACGAAGCGAGGGGGGATTCGGGCTGAGCTGTGCCATTCACGTGTCGTAGAACGCCATTGATAGCACCCGTGATGAACCGCATTATAAACGAAGTCTAAAAATTCAGGCTTTGAGGTTGCGAAATGTGTGAAGATAATTGGACGGTGGGAAAACGTGTTCATTTGTAGGAAGACTGTAACCATGGTTCATACCTTCCGTACCAAGAAGATAGACCCAAGTTTAGAAGGAAAGGTCTCATGACCTAGCACAACTCACCCTCAGATTGACCACTTTTGCTAACGCTAATTCAGATTCACGCATTTTACCACTCCTCGACAGGCTCATGGATGGGGACTGAGTGCACATATCCAAAGGGCTTCACGCATCAATCCCCTTCTTCTCTCCATCTCGCTCACCCTTTTCTCCGTTTCGCTTACACTTTCTTCCATCTCCTTCGCCATTCTCTCCTTTGCCCTTGTCCTCAACTCTTTCGCCCACGTCTTCAACAGTTCCGTCTCCTCCTCCACCAACCTCCTTCCCTTCCACCACCTGTTCAACAATGTCCACCACAGCCTTTGGCTGGCTCAGCATCAAACTATGCCCAGCCTTATGCATGACAACGTCAATAACCCCCCCCAGCTGCGTCGCCATCGCCATCGCCCAGGCTAGCGGCACCGTCTGATCGTTCTCGGATACCACATACAGGCACTTGAAGTCCCCCTGCCACGGCACATACCGACACGGCTCCGTAAGTGCGCCAAAGGAGTGGTAAGGTGCCAGCCTCTCGTACCAGTACGTCTGGGTCTCGGCGTCGAGGTCGTTGTAAAATATGTTCTTGATGATAGAGACATCGGAGGAGAGGTACATGTAGGGTTCTTCATGCAGGGCCCAGGGAGGGGGGTTATTCGAGGGGGCAGCTTGCTGAGGGCAGGTGACGGGTTTGAGAAAGGCGGCGAGGTAGATGAGGGCGAGAATGTGGCCGGTTGGAATTGAGGGGGGCTCTAGGCTTGGATTCTCGTTTGGGGTTCCTGAGATCGAATGGCCCTTCGTAACATCTGGACTCTGGGTTTTCTTTGGAGACTCCAAGCTCGGGTTATTCTTCGTAGCACATAGTAGCTGATCTACCTCCGTATCATCTAGGCTAGGTTCGCCATACGTGGTTGTAGACTTTGCGGTTTGAATGCTGACACCTGGATTGCTCTCCTGGTTTTCCTGTGTGAATTAGCAGGGTCCTTTCGGCTTGATGCAACTACCTAAATCCGATCAAATGGTACAGAATTGAATTCACAATCTTAATAAACGCTTCGTTTACAGCTACCTGAACGGGTGAGCCTTCACCGTTGGCAGTCGAGTCGGCTTTGAACTTCGAAGGAAGGCCTTGGACTGCTTCACCTGCAGGTGTTCCAGCGTAGCTATGTGCAACGATCACAACATCTTTGCCCTGCTGGAGTCGTTCGGTGACCGCCGAGCGAATAATGGCGATGTCCTGCACTCGTGTTTCTGGCACTGGATCTCCGCCTGCAGATGGCAGCTGGAGTGCGCAGACATCAGAGTACCCGGCCTCGAGGAGGAGAACTTCGACGGCGGCGTAGATGACTGGGCGGTGCCAGGCACCAGGTATCAGAATGATGGATGGTTTCGTAGTCGCCATCTCGATGTTCGAGTGTTAGTGAAGAAGTCTGGAAGGTAGTTGATGCTGGATTTGGAAGAGTGTATTGGAGGCGAAGAGGTGATTTATGTGAGAGGTTAGAGAAGCTATACAGACGAGTGAGAAGACGCACTTATAGTTACATATAATAGGTGAGACACTTGGTAGATACGAAACAGTCAATCATAAGCGTTAGAACTCCTCTTTGGGCTAATGGGTGGCCGTATGCGCAGGACACTGATAGGCGTGTAACATCTCAGTCTTGCCGTGAGATATCGTAAAAAGATTTCTTCGTGTCTATCAAGAATGTTATAGCGGCTGCATATGTGTGGGAGGAACTTGATGCTTTTTGTTGTGCATCGACCTTGACGCGGATTGGCATGGCTAGTGGTCCCTGCTCAACAGCTCGACTTTATGAGACGCTTGTAAGATACAGTATCTCTCTTGCCGTGTTAGGATAGACCCGCATGTCATGAGTAAGCTGGAAGAGACCTCGAGAAACAGTATATATACTTGTGTTATAGCACTGCATGAAGCGTGCACCGTTTAGATTTCAAGCTTGAGAGGACCCGGGGAACAAATGGGAGAATCCGATTTGTGTTAACTTATATTTGTACGGCTCGAAAACCGTTTGTATCGTACATGCCACCGTATCGCATGGGGTATAAAGAAAAGGTTGGCTTATTCTTGTTAGTCCCGAGGCCTCTCTGGGATCAGGTCTTGTAGTCGTGGAGAGCATCCGCCTGCTTACCCAAGATCAAATCCCAATAACCGGTAACCGTAACCAATCGATTGAGAGATCATAATGCTGATATCTCCTAGTTAGCCGATTTCTATTCGATCAGCTCATCTTCGGTGCTTCCCATCAGCCCCATCCCGTCCGCCGCCCTCGTGATTCCAGCCCTCGCGAAGGCCGCCCTTGATTTCTCTGCGGCTTCCTCGTCAGTGAGCCGCAACACTCCCATATTCTCCAACATTTGGCGTGATTCTTCTTCTGAGACACCTTCGATCCGTCCCTCCTCTACTTGGACCATATCTGGCTTATGCATTGCTAGATGCAAGCCCATCAGAAAGGCGTAGATGTTCGCGTGGAATCCTTTGATACCAAACTTGGAGCGTGCGCTCTCCATCGTCTGCTCAGAAATGATGGACGGGGAGTCGTCTGGAGTGAGCTAGAACCACACTCGTCAGCAACCCAGCTCAAAACCATAGTATCCGGTAGAATATGCGGAGACTCACAGCCAAAAGGTAACTCTCTCTCACCTCTGTCCAGTCAGCAAGTTCCTGTTGTAGATTTTCGGGTTCACAGAACAGGGTCTGCATAGCATCCACTGCCTCTCGGACCGCTTCGTCCTCCAACCCGTCGCGCGTAGCGTCCAGAGGCGGACATCCGACAGAGAAGATATCGCGGAACAGATCTTCGCCACTCACACCGTAGATCAAGTATGCTTCTAGGGCAGCTTGCAGCATCCATTCGCCTGCTAGCTCTAGCCATTCGTTATTCGCAGTCCAGTAAACCCCAGCCCAAGCGGCCGTCATACAGAAGAAGTCGGTCATGAGATCGTATAGGGAGGGGCACATCGATGTTCCATAGTACTCCTTTGCCCACAATTCGGGATCAGACACTCCAAGTTCGGCAGCCAGACGGAGGCGGTTGTCATAAAGCTGGTGATTGGAAAGAGGAAAGTCGGTGTGCGGATCGAACGAGATGGGTAGGAGGAGTTCTGATGTGAATGAATCGCGGCTGGACATGAAAGCGGCCAGGCCCTTGTTCTTTTTGCGCGTCTTCTCCAAAGAAGCAGCAGTCGTGAGATTCGCCTCAGGGTCTAGTCTTCGAGTGAAGAGAAGCACGAACTCCAGTAGCTTTAGCCGGCTAGCCATCTCAGTCGGGACAGCATCAGCGCCGTGGGTCTTCGCGACCCACATGATCCAATCTGCAGCCCATTAGTCGACCGATATCCCTCCAAAAGTAAGACTACACATAGGCGAAGAAGTGATTTTAGACATACGATTAGTCATTTCGATCTTATCCTCAGGCATATCCCAGGCTTCGATACGCGTACCTCCGATTCTGGCCTGCTCAGCTATGAGAACGGACTCAATCGTTTTGAACGCGAGAAAATCCAGGATCATCAGGTCAATGTCTAGTTGGTCGGATGGATCCAATGAGCGGTCATGGTTGAAGAAGCCATTGAACGGACCAAGATCTTGATGTAGTCGCCGCTCAATGATGGCGTCGAGCTCTGCTTCCACATCCTGGCCATCCGTAGAGAATGAATTCCCCTTCACTTTCATTATGGCTGTCGTTGTCGTCGTAGCAATCGGGCAGTCGGTCGTCGACAATCCAAGGCTCTTGATCACCCAAGAAACCCTTGAAGTCCTCGCGCTCCTCCGGATTGACGATCAAGTTTGTTGTTGAAGAAGGTGAGTGAAAGTGAGAAGGAGCGGAAAGAGCGGGCAGGGCTGATAAAGGTTATCTACGTAGAATAGTAAAGAAAGTGAGATAGAAGCCACTGCTCAATAGGAACGCGCTAAGCAAACAATAGCAAGTCGCTGCCTAAGGCTAATTTCACCAAAAGAGAGTGAAGGGAACGGAGGCCCCTGAAAGACGTCTGAAAGGTAAAAAGAACGTGAAGAAGTGGAGTCTGCTAGCATAGCAGCAGCCACGGCGATGTGCTATATAAGGCGCACGGTAATTAGCATTGTGCGCAAACGGCACAGGGGTGCAGGTGGCGGGTGCGCGCTGAGATGAGGTGCATAAGGTTCCCAGCAGCAAAGGTGAAGCGTGAAGCCGTGCCATCGATATCTCTTGGCGATCTTATCTACCCGTGGACTAATTCCCGCAGCCGATGGTCCGATGATGACATTCACTCTACTTGAAGCTTCCTCGTAGCTATATCCTCCTTCTACCCCTCCAATCCGTCATGAGCCGCCTACGCCATGCTCTCCAAGAAGCCCGCCATCCTTCTATCCTCCTACAGCAACCTCTCGGCCCTCTATAAACCCTCTTCCTCCCAATCTACGTCACCATGCCCCTCTACTCCCCTCTGTCGAACCTACGTGACAGCCTCCCAACAATCCTCCGAATCAAAGCTTCCCTCCCATGACGAGGCTCACGACCTCCATTGGCCCGCTCCGGCACATCCACATACCCTCCCGTCTCCCTATCAAATTCTCTCTTGCGCCCCAGGCACACCATATACCAAAGCACGCTTCTACGCCCTAGTCAAGCTCTACCACCCCGACCGCTTCCATGACGCCTCACCCGCCGCTGCCCTCCCCCAGCACACGCGGCTGGAGCGGTACCGTCTCCTCGTCGCCGCTCACGCTTTGCTCTCCGACCCCGCCCGCCGCTCCGCCTACGATTCACACGGAGCTGGCTGGGCTGCCCCTCCGCGATCATACACAACACCGCGGAAATGGCCACCAGGCCAAGACCCAATGAGGAATGCGACGTGGGAAGACTGGGAGCGGTGGCACTCTCGCCAAAACGGACAGGAGCCGCAATCACCCGTCTTCGCCTCCAACTTCGCCTTTTTGAGTTTCATTGTTGTGCTCGCATGTCTAGGGGGTGTTGGACAGGCGACAAGAGCGAGTAATTTTAGCACGAGTGTGCTGGAGCAGACCGATCGGAAGCATCGGGAGGCAAGCCGGGAGCTGATGACGCAGCGACGGGCAGCGGTGGGGATGGACAAGGGTGCACAGATTCAGAGTCTCTTGCGAAGGGCGGAGCTGGATGGATATACGGGGCTGACGGGCCACTCGGTAAATAATCCCGAGAGGTGTAGCACAGAGACTGTGAGGGAGAGGTGAGGTGGGAATATCAGTCTCTTGTCAGAGAGCTGAGTCGTCGAATGGAGGCATGGTGATGATACTTACGGCCATTGGGTGTACATACGGATGGATTCTTGCTTTTTGGATCGAGGAGATTGGCTGGGTGGTCATTATTTTGGTGATTATCACCGGCGTTAGGCTTGCATAGGCGACACGCATCCTGGCTACGTCCTGGATCTGTACGGAGACACAAATCAATAAACTGTGCAAGATAGACTAACGAAGAGTTATAAATTGGTACGAGCGACGAGGGATTTCCCGCGGCATGCGGACTGACAACTCTTAAATATGATCGTCTTGAACTACAGAAGACCTCCGGTTCACACGATTAGGCGCGGAGTCAGCTTTGTAGAACGTAATCAAGTTCCAGAACGATTTTAATTAAACTGCGGACAGCTTGTCGTGAGAAACTCACTGCCCATGCCCCTGAGCATTTCTCTCGCACATGATGCCTAGCCATTGGAAGGGACATCTCCACCAATGAAAATCATTGTAGGAGCCTCGATCAGGGCTGTGGTGGTGGTGAAGGTGAATGTACAGCAAAGTGCAAAAAGAAAGCAAACGAAAACGCAAAAGCTAGGTGTCGAACACCTAAGTTGTGTTTCCAAAGATTATGTAGTACGGTTTTGTGCGCACCTCGCGGCCACTTCTGGTAAAAGGCAAGAAATGGGTTTGTACAAGGCGTCGCACCGTACAATTGAGCCATTTCAAAATAAAACATCTATGTACTTGAACACTTTCCGGAGCCAGTCCCGCTTTTTGCAGTCCATGCTGGACGCACGTGACTGCTCCCTTCCGATCCCCGCCACCCGCACTGGCACTGTGCGCTGTGCGCTGGCCGTTATGGCCAAGCTGGTCTGTCGTCGCTGCTCTTGCGGTTTGGCATCCTTGTATTAGTTTTCTCGAAACGTTTCATCGTGCGTACCAGCAACTGTAGTGTTCCGTCGCCTCACCTTTAATTTCGGAGAAGACGAAAGGTTGTGGGAACAACGGCGCCAAACTTTGGGTCAAATGCGGAGTTTCGGGCCTGGTACGTGCGCGGCTGGGAACGGGACGAAAGGCCTCCCCTTTCCTTTCTCCCGTCTATTTCGCAGCGTTCATGGCAACCTGGGAAGACACCCAACACTCATTTTCGTTGAGCGGATTCATGTTTTCTTCTATATCAAGCCTCTCCGAGCTGAGATTCGGTGACACGATGCTCAGCAGTTCTCGTATCGGGATACATAGCCGTTGGCAGACGCTTGAGTCTTCAGGTAACCACAGTAACCACAAATTCATCCATTTGCTGTATCTACAGAACGTCAACTACTGCATGCAGCCAAGTACAGCCTCGCACTCAACGTCCAAACCCTAGCTGTAAGACCATGTGTAAGGTGTTCCTGGAGCGCAACGTTGACAGAGTGGCTGGGGGACCCGACCGCACGACTGACTCTAGATTGAGGGTATACAGAGATCGATAGTTGAAGTCTCTCGGATCTTGACTTGAGCGAACCAGGCAAAAGGAATGAGCTGTGTTGCGGAATATAGTCAGCGCACTGAGACCAACTTGCTCTAGCTCAGATCTATTGATCCCCCATACCACCTGATCGAGCAACATTCAAACGCCACAGCTGAGTTTTCGAAGGTAATCGAACCCAGCTATTGTGGTACCGCGATTTGTTACCTGTTGCGTTTTCTTTCTAGGTCAATATCTGCTTAGGTGTCTACTATTTCCTTCACCGTGCCATTTCTATGAAAGTAACTTCAAGTCAAGCTAGGACTACCGAGTCCTCGGTATGAGCAACAATGCCGCACACAGCCCTAGTCAGCACGAGTCTCTCGCTCGTTTGTCAAGAGAGCGGGACGTCCAGCATATTTTACCAGTTTAAAGCTACTCTACTTCTAAGGCGACGACATGACTAAATGTATCTAGACCTTCGCTAACTGGTGGTGGTTATTCCTCTTCTCATCAAGGTATATGCTGTGTCAAGCAACCCACGGAAACAGATACGATCTAGCCGCAATTGTCTCGGAGTTTGTGGATTGTCTTAGTTGTATATATGTACATTGACAATGTCGACTATTTGTAAGGTTCTCCCTCCTATCATACTTAGAAGCACTATGGCATTGCATACTGAATGTTATAGACCATACCTACATTAGGTAACGACCTCGTGGGGGGGGGGGGGGTTGCTATTAAAATATGTGCAGATTGATTCCTGCTCGCTGTTGCAATGCCTAGTCATAGGGCTGTGTACACTGTTTCGCCGCTGTCGTGGGCTTCAACGCACCTCCGAACACCCAAAAAAGGTGGGAGATCATCGTTTTGATCACTCCGAAAACTCACTGGGCCACCGCAGATGACAACGCCGACAAAACGGGTTTGGAGGTCCGAGCTCGAATGGGATGGGTCCTAGGCTGGCTTCAAATGCTATTATATCGTGTTTTCAACGGTAATTGCTTGCTTCTCGAGAGAGCTTTCTTTAACTCTCATTTCACTGTCATAGGCGCCTCAGCACACATAAAAAATATGACAAAAATGCAATTCCATTGAAAGCCACTGGTAAACTCGCCGGGTCACCTCAGACAGTGAGGTTCCCGAACCTGTTCCTGGAAGTCGGGTTTTGGGCCTTGCGAATACTAGAAACAATATATCCCAGACCATCTCAATTGTGCCCGTCGCTCTGGGAATAGTAACTGGGGATTATGCGGACAGCGTCAAGACGAAACATATGAGAGGACGACACCGCACCTTGCCCGATTCGGACTAGCGCTAAGTCGCTGCTTCTATTTTGTTGTCGCCCGCACGACCTCACCCTCCCCACCACCTCTTACCTTTCGTTTCTCGCTGCCCGAGATCACTCCTTCTCTCGCTCAGCCTTCGGCGTTGCAGTCAGCCAAGTTCTTCATCTGCCCGCTTCTCGACGAAGCCGCCATTCATTTCAGCCAGGTAGGCCGACTCCCCTCCCTTGACTGGTGCGACGCCGTCACCTCCGCGCTCTACATTCCTTCACTTGAGCCTCCTTCAACGCCTTCAATCCTTGCATCCCGTCGTTGTTTGTCATTCTGCATCTTATGTACCCCGCATTCCACGACTAACCGTCGCCTCGAGCAACCAGTCTACCTCGGCGTGGTCGGACCCTTCACGTTCCCTACGGTAGATCCGTTGAGATCTTAGACCTCGTAGGTGTCTATCGCATCCTTTGATCCCCTTCCCTTCCTTCATCTACACCGTACCTCTCAAATTCGCCACCGTAGCTGGCGCACTCGCCCCGCTCAGCGATCAATCGAGTCGCAACGCCGACCTTATTTGCTCCATTTACTGACGCCGCGGGCCGGCCTCGCTAGTCAATTCGTTGACATCGTCAATTGTACATACCTCTAACGCCAGCGTTACCGTATACGCTCTTTCAATATGAAGGCCGGCCACTTCACCATTGGTGCAATCGCCCTGTTCGGGTTCGCCGCTGCGCAGCCCCATGGTAAGCAGATATTCCGAGCGACAGAGCCTTGCCATTCTGACCTCCTTTCCAGGCTATCGTCATCGCCGCCATGCGAAGCGCGATTATGTTACCGAGACCACTGTCGTCACCGTCACTGGCGCCGAGGTAGTTGTTTTGGTTGACGAGCACGGCGTCCCTTATTCGACCTACACGGAGCCTGTCGGTCAGGTCACTGCGACTCCGGTCAGGGAGGCCTCTACGACAACATCTACGACAACATCCACAGTCACAATGACAATCGTGGTAGATGAGAACGGCATCCCGTATGCGACCCACGCGGAGCCTATCAACCAGGTTGCGGCGACTCCTAAGGACGGACCTTCTTTCGTCCTGTTCACTTCCACGGTTACATACTCGACCACCACCGTCAACGTCGTGAAGGCCGGTGTCTCTACTGAGGCCGCATCCTCAACTTTCGACTTTCCGTCCTCGACTGCCACGGAGTCGTCCACCGAGGCTCCGACTTATATTACTCCAATGGCGACTCCAGAGCCTACGTCCAGTGCAGTTGAAACTTCTGCCCCGCCAAGCGAGACCCCAACCCCTTCATCTGCCCCTTCTTCGTTGTCTATTGAAGAACCCTCTTCTTCCGCTCCGGCGACCTCTGCCGCTCCAGCTACTTCCGCCGCTCCAGCTACCTCAGCCGCCCCTGCGCCTTCAGCTACACAAGCCCCATCTGGCGCCTCTGGGGTTATTACCTCTGGCGTTGCGTGGGATCCGTTCACTGGATCAAGCTCGTCCACCACGTGCAAGAACGAATCTCAAATCGCTGATGAGTTTAACGCGATGAAAAGCTACGGAGTAGTTCGTCTGTATGGAACCGGCTGCAATCAGGTTGCGCTGGGGCTTCAGCATGCGAGAGATAACGGACAAAAGCTTATGCTTGGAATCTATGTGCCGACTGAGAATGTGTCGGACGATGTCAACATGTTCTCCGATGCCATCAATCAGTTCGCCAACGGAAAATGGGATGACATCCTTCTCATTAGTGTCGGAAATGAGCAAGTCAACTCGCACCAGATGACAGCCTCCGCCGTGGTCGACGCTATCAATGACGCCCGCCAGAAGCTCCAGGCTGTTGGCTATACTGGACCTATTGGGACTGTTGACACTGTTCCAGCCACAGTTGACAACCCCTCGCTCTGCCAAAATTCCGACTACGCCATGGTCAATAGCCATGCTTTCTTCGATTCCAACACAGCGGCTAAGGATGCGGGCACTTATGTCAAAGGCACCGTCCAACAGGTCGAGAACGCGTGCCCTGGCAAGAAGGTCATCGTCACTGAGTCCGGTTGGCCATCATCTGGAGACGCCAATGGAAAAGCTGTACCCAGCCCACAGAACCAAAAGGATGCGCTTCAGTCTCTCCGCGACGCTTTCAGCGATAGCATCATATTGTTCTCTGCCTTCAGCAGTGCCTGGAAGTCCGACTTTGCCGGTTCCTACAACGCAGAGAAGTACTGGGGTTTCATGTAGAAGGGTGGCCCTTCTCGACAAGCGAACCGCTGGACGGCTGTTGCACATTCGCGCTCTTACGGCCGGATATCCTCTCTTTGGTATGTCAATATGCACTCCCTCCTTTACCACATTCCCTTCCCTCCATACAATGTTTGTTTCATAATTACGGCGGCCTCATACGCTGTACAAAGCCGAGACGGAAAATATGGTTGGGCTAAGCGGGATTTTCAAGTGGAATGAAAACGGCATTATGTGTTATGAGGGAGCTGATTTCGGCGGTCTTGTTCCTATTTTGTCTTCATTGGCTATTTCTGCCTTTGATCGATAAGAGGACACGGGTCGCTTTGACTTGTTGTACAATATATTTAGGATGTCAAATCAGACATCTGTCACCTGCAAACTTTTTCCCGTGACTCGCACTGTTCAGATGATGTTCTCAGCCGGTCATGGGATTTCGCCATTGCGACGCGAGTGATGAAGCGGGTTTCATACGGAGGCAGTGGGCCGGGCGCTTTCCGCCCGCCTGAGCTCACACAAAACACCCTGGGACCTTGAACAGAAAGTGACAGTCCGTGAATCTATGCTTCTAAGATAGAACTTTCGAAACTTCAGACAAATACATACTCGGACTTACGTACACTTGTCTGGCACCGCTTGAGGGCCCCTGGTACATCATTATGAAGTGAAAAACGAGAGTTTTGACACGCTTGATAGCTCTTTAGGCCATCTCAGACGGAGTCAGAATAGACCGACATTCTATGTTCAACGAAGCATGACACCAGATAGGCCGTTCACCGTAGTTACCAGCAACCGGGCAACAGCGGGTTCGACTCAGATCAAGAACCCTTGACAAGCGGACGGGCCGGTTTGTGTTTTTGGCCCTGCATGCCCTTCTGAGAGCGGCGTGGCTTTGACACCCCGCTGCCCTTCCCGGAGCAGGCGCAGGTGCGCTGCCCGTTACACACTGTCCAACTTCAGGGTTGCGGAGCGCGGGGCCTCGACGCCGACCCCAGGTGATGGCGGTTCTGTACGCAAATGGTAGTAGTGAGGGTACACGGCGAGCCTTGCATCGGACCGCTTCTGCCTTGCGGTTCATCTAGGAAGTGCGTAGGGTGATCTAGTTACGGGCGGAGGTGAGGTACGTGTGTGCTATGTATGGGCGGTGGAGACGGTCACCAGCCTAGGCCCGTGGAATGCAGCTGTTGTTGCTGGGAAGTGGGTCTGCTGGAATTCTTCAAGAGGGAGAGAAATGCCCCGTTTTGCGAAGGGTGGAAGCAGCATTGCTTTTTGTGCTATTTCTGCGTTTGTACTGTACAGCTGGATTTGTTCATGATGAAGCAGGTATGGTTGATGCCTTTCTCTTTTATGTTGGGATGGCAGTTTGACAGGATGCCGATTGGCTGACGGCGGAATATGTCTAATGCAGGCTCTACGGTGCTTTTGTTTGCTGGCTCTCGCGGCCCTCTGCACGGCTGCTGCGCTCCCTGCAGGCGGTCTTCAAGGCGACGAGCTGCAGCAAGAAACAGCTGGATTCTTGAAGGATCTTGGTGACCTGGTGGTAAGGTTCAGTCAACGATTCGTAGGTGCTCTGCTCAATTGCGTACCTCGAAAGCCCATCGTTCCCAGCTCTCATTCTCCCCGCTTTGCCACCTGGTTTGATGGCTCCCCGGATGCTGTACCTTGCTGCTCTCTCTTCTCTCAGCTGTGGGCCTGTTACATCGCTCTGTCGATGCCACGACTCCAGTGTGGCGCTGGACGCTGATCGTGTCTTGCCATTTGCTTGTTTTCCACGCGTCGTCACATTCCGAGCTGAGGCCGGGGTGCTGCGCCACACCACACTCACGACTGCTGGCCATGCCCAGAGCCTCTAGCACAATTATAGTTCTGTTCGCTTCTCTTAGCGCTCTCTTTATATCCGTCCTTCTTTCTTCTCAAACTTCACTTCTCAAGCGCTTTTTCCTGACCCCCTTCAAGTACGGAACCCTACGAGACACTCCAGTCACCCGCCAAACTGTGCCAGATCCGACGTCATTTCCGCCAGAGGAAACCCCTGTCGTGACTGACTTCTTCGATACCAATCTATACCAAACTATCATTGAGACTCCTGAGACGACCTTCACAGCATACTTGCCTATTCATCCTAGCACTGAGTATTGGCCGCCGTCAGAGCCAGCTGAAACGACCCAGCCCAGCTACGAACCGGTGTACCCTCCGGAAACCACTGAGCCAAGCTACGAGCCAACTTATCCTCCAGAGACTACCCCAGCATATGTCCCTGTGCCATTGAAACCGACGACAGTAAACTCTATTTCGGTTCCGTCTGAGACGCCAATCGATAGCGATATGGGCTATTCTCATGATGGGTATAAGGCAGTAGCCTACTTTGTCAATTGGGTGAGTTTCCTTGTTTCGTTCGGATCTAGATCTTCATTTCAAGTTTTGTTCTTCTCAAAAATGAATTACGGCCCATGATTTGAGAGTGTAAAAAGCCACTTGCTAACTTACTCGTCCCAGGCCATCTACGCCCGCAATCACAACCCCTGGGACATTCCCGCCGAGAAGCTAACCCACGTTCTCTACTCGTTCGCTGACAACCAGCCCGACGGCACAGTGTACGTCCTCTCCATGATGCCCTGCCTTTCGTCCACCACTAACATCGCTACAGCATTCTAACCGACAGCTGGTCTGACGTAGAAAAGCATAATCCGGGTGACTCCTGGAACGATACCGGCAACAACATCTACGGTTGTTTGAAGCAGTTCTTCCTCCTCAAGAAGCGTAACCGCAACCTCAAGGTTCTCCTTTCCATTGGCGGTTGGACGTACGCCCACGAATCCAAGCACTTCGATGCTCCCGCCTCCACAGCCGCCGGACGCCAGAAGTTCGCAGACTCCTGCGTCCAGCTCATCAAAGACGTAGGATTCGACGGCATCGACGTCGACTGGGAGTACCCGTCATCCCCCGCGCAGGGTGAGCAGTTCGTGCAACTACTCCAAGCAATCCGCTCCGCTATGGACGCATACGCGGCGACGCTGCCTAGCAATCCAAAGTTCGACCTTACGATCGCCGCGCCGGCTGGGAAGCAAAACTATCAGTACCTCCCTCTCCAAGAGATTGCCAACGTAGTCGACTTCATTAACCTCATGGCTTACGACTACTCCGGCTCCTGGGACAGCTGCGCCGGCCATCAGGCCAACATCTACCACGATCCCAGTGGCTGCACGCCTTTCTCATCTTCAGCTGCCGTCAGCGATTATATCGCTGGCGGTGTCCCCGCTAGCAAGCTTGTCCTAGGTATGCCGCTCTATGGCCGCGCGTTCACGAACACGGATGGCCCGGGAAAGAACTTCAGCGGTGTTGGTGACGGAAGCTGGGAGAATGGAATCTGGGATTATAAGGTGCTACCCAAGCCCGGCGCGCAGGAGTTCGAGGATGATAACTTCGGTGCGAGCTGGAGCTACGATCCGACTGCTAGGACGATGGTGAGCTATGATACCGTCGGCATGGCGGTCAAGAAGGCAGCGTGGATCAAGGACCAAGGGCTCGGCGGCGCGATGTGGTGGGAGACCAGCGGGGATAGGAACGACACGGGGAGCATTATCCAGAATGTGAGTGACTACCATAGAGGCCAGCAGAGCGATGGGATACTGACAACTTTGTAGGTCGTGCTAGCGCTAGGCGGGCAGGATGGCAGCAAGCTGGCGAAGCAGAACAACAATCTCGAGTATCCTGATAGTAAGTACGATAACATTCGGACTGGCTGCCAGGGGCAATGAGTGGAGGGTGTGCGGTAAGCTGGTGGGTGGGGAGGAGTTTGGGTTGCATCAGATCCGTAATCCCAGGGCGATAGGCCTTGGTCATATAGTAATTGCTTGCATACGGTAAATCTTTCAGTAATACTATTGTGGTCACTCTGGAGCATATCGATGATGTGAGCTAAGGTGAGGTCTTAGTCACGTGGCAGCTTTATTTCGACCACCTCTAGAGCTCTTTCCTCTTCACCTCCGGCCAACCTCCGTCATCTTTACATTACATTTCTCCGAAGGTCTTGTGCGTACTCTCCGCCATGGACGCGGTTGTGAGCAGAGACGGCTCAGCGGTGGTTCTAACCAGCGAATCAGTAAAGATGAAGTAAGTGCATGCA
Source organism: Mytilinidion resinicola (assembly GCF_010093595.1). NCBI lineage: Eukaryota > Fungi > Ascomycota > Dothideomycetes > Mytilinidiales > Mytilinidiaceae > Mytilinidion > Mytilinidion resinicola. Next base: position 165,363 of record NW_022985440.1, read on the forward strand.
CATATTTGCCGCTGTCTGATTTGCTTCAACGTGGTTTCGAAAGACCACACCGATTCGATTTGCGCGATCGCTCACCGGTCTGAGGCTTTTCAGATAGCGGTATCCAGCAATCCAAGGCCGCCCGAACGTAAGGGCGAATTGAAGGAGCTCACATCGCTAACGATCAATAGAGCTAATTCAGCCGCTTCGATCAGACTACTCGACCTCACAAACGAAATCCTGCTCGAGATCACATCGCTTCTGCCGGACCGGCACTTCAGATGCAGCCTCTTCGAAGGCGCGGCAAAGCAGTCCTTCGAGCTGGCAGATCTTCGCAACGCCAGACTCGTTTGTAAGGCGGTTGCTGCCATAGGGGATCTATGGCTCACTACGAATCTTACTCGTCTATATCTGGACGCCTCACCAAAGTCGCTGCGGACGTTTGAAGCTGTGTGTGGCCACCCTCTGTACAGCAAAGCAATTCGAGAGATCGTATATATCGGAAGTCGGATTGCGGACAACCTCCGCGACTGGAAGGAGTACTATAAACAGGCCGTTGATTGGTACATGTATGAATCGATCAGGGCCGGAGAATTTTACGAAGTAGAAACCTGGCCTTACGACCATGACAAAACGTTGGAACGTTTCTCCCCTTCTCTTACGCCAGAGGTGGTGCAAGCGATGGAACGCATGCATAAAGTGTATATACAGCGCCTGGATCGTCAAGAGAGTGAGCTTCATTCCAAAGCCGACCTAATAGGCCTAACCAAAGCGTTTGAGAACATGCCTAATGTCACGTCCCTCGGCTTCATTACCAGCACCGAGACTGGAGCGGTTGGATGGAATATGCCAGAGATTTGGCATGATAACGATGGTACCATTGTTGGATATGACACCACTATTTTCCAGCCACATAAGATGAGGAGGATCTGGAGCTGCGAGAGCTTCGGAGAGTGTGACGAATGCGACAAAGCAGACATGTTTGCTGAAGGAAGCTTTCTTTACCAGCGAGAGAGTTGGCAAGGATTCGACACCCTCATGGAAGCACTTCTTGACAGCAAGAATACCATCAGTCAACTGAAACTAGGGGACAACGAGACGCGTATCCCAGTCGACTTTTTAAGGCCGTATCCTGCGCAAGTCCATGTCAACACTGGCAGGGTCTTCGCAAACCTCAAACAAATCTACATCAGTTTCTCGATGGAGTATCAAGGCTTCGCGGCCAGGACTCTCTTCTCGCCAAACGCCCATCCTCTTGTGACTGTTTTGAGTCATTGCCACAACCTCGAATTACTAGAACTGATTGACGATCAGAGAGATTTTGTTCTCTTCCCTGACGGCGGCGATAGCGACACAGTCGGCCTAATCTTGACCATACATTTCCCCAGACTCAAAAAACTATTCCTCAAGGAAACAGTTGCAACACCAAGGGCGCTTTTGGCATTCTGCGAGGCACACAGGTCGACTTTGAAAGCTTTAGGTTTAGACGATGTTTGTCTATTCCGCAGTGGTTACGATTCTGATGGTCGTCGGCGGCGTTTCATCAACAATACCTGGCGGCCATTTCTCACCAAAATTCCCAGTATCCTAGCTTTGGAGGAAGGTTTGGTGAAGATTGGCAGACGCAGGGAATATCGGGATCTATACGAATGGGAGAAAGAGCTGGGGAAAGACTGTAGAGGGGCGAGTCCGACGAGGTGTTCGAAAGATGATTGCTGCATTAGGGCCTTCAATCGTGGCTCTGAATATGACAGCGACATGGGATCCGACGTCGATAGCGGAACATTCGACTTCTCGGATCAAATCATGACCAGGAATAGGTCATGAATGCTCTAGACGATAACCTGGACTTTCTAAACCACGTTAGTTGGTCGATCCAGGGGTTGGTAGCACCACTGCTCCTGTCTGACATCCACTGATGAATCCGACGAGGCTCACTCCGACTTTCTTGGCTGGGGTGTTCCTTTACCCCACCTACTTCATCTTCAGTCCGGCTTTGCCTTTCATTTGCTTAACACGCCAGCGAGCTTCGCTTAGGCTTCATGATCCTGCCACCAATTCTCCCTCCCTTTATCAATTTGCGGCCCTGCTTCTTCCCTTATGTCATCTGCCTCCTGTTCCATAGACTCCAAAAATGAAATTAAACCGAGATCAAACCCCCGCTTCCCACCTCTGCATTTGAATTAGACGTAAGATCGCTTGGGCCGTAAACCTATACATATAGTGCTAGGACAAAGGTTTCCTTACACCTTTCTGACACCGCTTGCGATGCTTCATCAACAACTGTCTAAGGGCATCATAATCAGGAAATCCAAGAGAGGCAGTGAGTAAGGGGTATGCGATTACGATTATGGATACAAGACATCTAAAATCGGTGCCTTGATCCGCAGTTTAGGATGTCGGTAGTGTAGAAGGAGTAAGTTCAACTACCGGGAGCCCAGCTGGGCCACCTCAGATGGTGTCAAGCGTAATAACTTAGCGACACTCTCCTGCTCTTGCGCGAGAACTTCCGTTCGCCCTTCTTGAGTACGAACCAGACTTGAGTCAAGACACCCCAGCCTCACAACCCCTTCTCGTTCAGATAAGAAAAGACCACCTGGAAGTGGCCTGTCGAATTTCTATGCAGCGTCAAACCGTGCCCGGAGTTTGGATGAATCTGCAAGCTGATGTCGGACGCCTTTGGCCAGAGTCCTGGACCCAAAGTCGACAGATCGACTACCCCCTTACAGTCGCCCCGGCAAACAGGGAAGTCAAACTCAGCAAGAGCAATCTAGAAATCAAAATCGGATCAGCCATTTTTTCGGAGATTCAGGGAATTCTGGTTTCGACTTACGAGCAACGGGCCAGAGAAAGCGGGAGCTGGCAGCGGCCATATCATCCCAACAGACAGGAGCTCACCCACCCCCGCTGGCTGCTTGACTTCTTCCGCATAGTCCAGCATATCAGGCTCGAATGCTCCCTTCTTCATGAAGATTTGCTGCACGCTGCTGACTGTCCCTTGCACGATGACTCCGCTCGGAAACTCACTGAACCTCTTGTGGTCGCTTTCCGGGGCGTGTTCCCATCCATATGAATCCACACCCGTTGCGAGAAATTCTTTGTTGTAAACGAACGCAGTGAGAACTGCCCCATCAATAGTATCGCCATATTTAGAGATCGCTCCAGAGGTTATAGCGGTCCCGAAGGAGTGGCCGACGAGTACGATTTTATCGAATTTGGGAAGTTGGACATTTTTGCTTGTCAAAGGCGATGGAACGAGTTGCCCAGAGCGAGCGAGGATAGTAAGCTGGTGGAGTATCTCGACCTCCAGTGGGGCCTGCAAGATTTCGTACGCGTCAGGCTTGTCGGACTGCCCAACACCCAAGCGGTCGTAAATGAGGATAGAGTATCCTGCTTTCAAAGCGGCGTTGACGTAGGAGTTTGTGTCTGGACGGCGTTCGGAATCCTAGTAGCTGAGGATTCGTTAGGTTACATGGCAATGGCCTTTAGCAAGTCTGGAATGCCACTCACCTCTTATCGAAGCCGAAACCGTGGGTCGCAATCTGCAAGATGCTAGCTTTCGCTCCTCCATCTGGTACGCAAAGCCGTGCACTAATGCTAAAAGTTTGGTGGACAGGACGAGGAGCTGTGATCCGGCTAGTCGCGTTCGGGCCTGACCAAACGACCAGATTCCGTACCAGGTCAACCGCGTCAACGTTACTGTCAACGCGAGGGATATCGTAGATTGAGTTGTTGGCCTGTACCTCCACTGGTACTTTGAAGCCGATGCACGGTCTTGGATTGTAAGCAAGAGAAGAGCGAGCGAGAGCAAGGAAAGACGCAATAAGGATAATGAAGATCATCTCGACTGCTTTCGAGAGTTGTAAAACGGTGGGAATGGATGATCGATCTACTGGGAGACTCCGCTTGCGATACTTATATGAGAATGTCTGCTCTATGAAAATTTCAAGATTATAAAGACGCGAACGGCAGGAGCCGTATTCGTAATTCATCGCAAAAGCCACCTTCAACAATCTAATTTACCTCTCGAAGCTTACGGTAATACTTTTTTGAACTCACTAAAGCTGCTTCTGTCACTGTTAAGGGGTATAGTAGTTCCTGACCGGGGCCGTATTCGTTCTGACCAGGGGCGTATTCGGCTGCACTAACCTTAACATCAAAGAATGCTAGTAATGCTACGACATGATTTTTTCATTGATCAGAACGATCGAGTCCTATTCTCGAAGCTTGGTGAAGAATCTCGCTTTGGGTTATTCTACAGAATTTTCAGGCGAACCGAGCGTTATCATTCGACTTTCGGAATTAACTCCTCCTAGTATAGCCACAACTTCAGATTCGCTATTAAGTCACAATTTAGTCTGAAACTTTGTCTGCTTAGGTTCGAAAGCCGAAATAGACGTTGGAAGAGTCGGTTCGAGAAAAGAGAATAGTGCCATCGGTACTTACAGTACAATGCCATGAGTTTGAGAACTTCATGCATCTACTTAGGGTATCCCGATAAGCATTCAAACCTTCGAATAGGGTGTAAAAACTCGATGCAGTGGAAATTAGGGTACAGTTTGACTGACGGAAGACATGCTAGCTGGGGCTCCTTACAGCGGTGTCGAGCGAGCAAGAATGTAGCCCTAGCAGTGAGATGTCCGCATGCCCACACTTATGACCTAGTTCTATATGCTGCATTAGCGCTTACCTCTGGGCTACATGAAGCTTTATCTGTCCCCGCTCGGAATCCCGTATTGCTCCAACCTATTCTCTCGATAAATCACTACACATCATGGCACCATGCTTCCTCCTCATCGGCATAGCGTGGGACCAATACGAAACTCTCGTCGGCGCAGACAAGGCGGAAGAGATGATTGCGAGGGTTAAAGTAGCCTTAGCGCGCGATGAACAGCAATTCAAAGATGTTGGATTGGACTACCAATACCTGGACTACGCGCCTGGGGAGAGTATGCAGCGATTAGAAAAGGTGCTTGCGGAGAAGGAATGGTCTGGAGTGTGCATGTGAGTAGCCTTGTCAACTCCACTCAATGCGAAGTACACAGCTGATCCGATGCAGAGGGATTGGTATCCGTGCCAATAGGCAATTCACACCCCTCTTCGAATCCCTCGTTAATACAGTACATGAGAAATCTCCTCATACCAAGCTCCTGTTCAACACACAACCGGACGACACGATTGAGGCGGCGAAGAGATGGTTCCCGGAGGCAAATAATGGGAATAAATAGTTCTATTTAGGTCGAGAAAAGGGACCTCCTAATTCAGAACATCTCGATCGTTACATTCAATGCAGCTTATGATGAAAGACCGGGGCCACCTCTTACAGTGTTAAAGAAGTGTAATACAGAGAGGAATAAACGCCTTCTAATCTAGACCGTCTCACTCATGACGTCCAATGCAGATTACCTTGACAGACTGGGGCCACCTCTCACAACGTCAAAAAGGGTGATATAGAGGAGAAAAATTTACCTCCTAATCTAGGCCGTCTCACTCATTACACATAATGCAGATTCGATAACGTATCGGGGGCACCTCTGACAGCGTCAAACAAGTGTGATTTTGAAAGGAGCAAATACCTCATGATCTAGACCGGCTCGCTCATGGCATGTCATGCAGAATTAGATGACTTGTTGGGGGCACGTCTTACAGCGTCAAGCACATGTAATCTAGAGAAGAAAAACAACCTCCCAATCCAGACAGCGTCAACCATGACATTTAGTGTAGATTTCGGTTGCCTGTCGGGGGCACGCCTTATATTATTGATCAAGTGTACTGAGGATGGAGAAAACGAGCTCCTAATTTGGGCCGTGTTGATCGTTACATCCAACGCAGATTTCCGAGACATATTGGGGGCACACCTTACATTGCCATCTACCTGCAGTTTGATTCAAGCAGGGATCTCTTAATTTAGACTGTCTCAATCATTACATCCATTGCAGATTTCCATGATAGCTTGGGGGCACCTCTCACACCGTTGACTATTTGATTTTGGTGGGAAAAGAGAGGCTGCCAATTCGAGCCGCTTCATTCATGACATCTAGTGCAGGTCTCTGTGACATAGTAAGGGCACCTCTTACATCGTTAACCACACTCATTTGATTAGAAGAAATAAACTTCTGATTCAGACCGTTTCATTCATGACATCCAATGCAGATGTATGTGACATACTTGGGGCACCTCTTACATCGTTCACCACCGCTCAATAGACTAGAAAAGAGGGACTTCCGATTCAGATCGCTTCACTTATGACATCCAATCTAAATTTCCATCACATATCTGAGGCACCTTTCACAGCGTCAAGCACACGTCAATCAACAACACCACAACTTTCAATTCGAACTATCTCTCAATGGTACGCATTATATGCCGACGGATACAAGACCAGCCCCAGAATCACCCCACAATCCTTCAGTGCCTGCGGCACCGCAAACTCCCCTCTCTCCCGCCTCGACACCCTCTCCCACTCTCCAAACGCCTCCGCCACCTCTCCCAAAACAGCCGCCACCATCTCCACCCCATCCTCCCCACGCCTCCGATCATCACAGATTCGGGATACGATCTCCACGCACGCCAGACCGAGCTCCACGTACTCGGGTTTTGGGGCCTGCATCGCCGCGCCCAGCCATCCCCGGAAGCGCTTCAGTACCTTCAACTTCGCCTCTCCCTCAGCCCAATTCAGGGCGCCGATCTGGCGCACCGCGCGCTCGAGCTCCGAATCAGGGCCGAAACAGGAGCGAAGAGGGTCAAGAGCGGGATCCAGAGGCAAGGCAAGACTCTTCTGACGGCGCGTTCGCAGCACCGAGGAATCTCTCGCGTCGGCAGCGAAGCGGGCAAGCGGGACGCCGATCTGGAGGTAGAAGCGGCGCAGCATCTCGGGCGGGGCGGTTGGCGGGGCGGAGGCGCCGAAGAGCTTTGCGCAGTGCAAATCGGAGAGCACTTCCATTGCGGGCCACGGGGTCGTCAGGGCGTTGAGGTGCTTCGCTGCGTTGTGGAGGTGTGCAGCGGCGAGGAGGGAGGGGAGAGAATTGGCGATGGTGAGGCCGAACCATTCCATCTGCAGCGTGATCTTGACGCTTGTCGTTCCGCAGAAGATGGGGTTGTGATTTAGGAGGTGGTGGAGATCGGAGGAGGGTTCTATGCCCTGTACCTCAGCTAAGGCACTCCTGCCAGTGACGTCGTCAGGGGAGTAGAGAAGTGAGCGGGAGCCAGATTGGGGCTGCTGGGAAGAGGCAGCTAGGAGGTTACGCTTCATGGTCGGAAGTTCGTCAAGATCCGCCCAGAGCGTGTACTCTAGGTCCATGAAGTTGTCTCGGTTCTGCGGGCCAAAGAGGGCTCCCATGTTGTCACTTGTGTTGTGAGCGTCCAGGAAAGTCTGCTTTGCGGTGCTTATATGGCCCAAAAGGTCCATGTGACCTTGGTTACTCTTGGGCGTCAAAGCGGAATGAATGTCTAGGAGGAGGCGGGCAGCAAAGACGGTACAGATTGTCAGGTTCATCCCTCCTTTGCGTTGGACAGCGCGTAGCTCCTTTGTGACTTCATCCATTGAAAACCGGCGGTGCTGGATGGCTTTTTCCGCATCTTCGGGAACAATGTCCCAATACGTCATTAGGTGGACATCCATAAGCATTTGCGTGAGAAATTCGTCTTCTTTTACCCATTGCTTGACTGACGCATAGGCCAGTAGTTCCGGAAAGTCGACGTAGTAATCGGTGGCTGATATGACCGGAAAGGGGTAGCATTGGTATAGAGCTGAGAGGCTCTGTGAAATGGCACTTTGTTAGCATTTCAAGGGATAAGGTGCAACTTTGATGGACAAAGACTGCTCGCGATACTTACGCCTCGGTACTTCATGATCGTACGTGCTGTGGGCAAGTATACGAGCTCATCGGCCTTCGAGATCTCCAAGGTGCCCTTGCCGTGGAACTGGGTCGTCGTATCTTCCCCTTTTTTGAGCGGCCTGGTGGTGAAAATAGCCTTCGTGATTTGCTCGTAGGGGCCAGGCTTTGAGAGCTTCTTCACGTTCTTGTTCGCACGCTTGTCCTTATTCATACCCTCTCCGTCCGAATCATCGCGCATGACCGTCAAAGACATGAGGTCAATCTTGCCACACTCGTACTTGTGCCACGCTTTGTCGGGATATTGGGCCAAAAGAGCCTTCTCGGAGTTCCGGACTATGTCGACCGCGAGATTGGTTGTAATAGCTGCCGTCTGGAGATCTAACTCTTTCTTCTGATACTTCTCCCACGTTTCGCGGATGAACTGGCGAATGAGGTGCGTATCATTGAAGAAGCAGTGGACGATGAAGTCAAGCCGTGTATCCTCTTCTTCCTCAATTTCGACCACTTTCTCGGTTTCCTTGCTACGCTTCGTAGACTTCTTCCCCTCTTCCTCAACATCGTCGTAGTCCGCCTCTGACTCCCACAGAGAATCCTCAAGTTCAAGTACAGCAAAGAGGTTGGGTAAACAGGAGGTGCTGGGCTCTTCGGGGGCTTTTTCAGACTTACGCTTAGACTTCGGGCTCTTGGAGGAAGTCTTGGGGACGCAAAGAGGCTCAAGGAGGGTCAGAGCTCTCTTAAGAACCTCCGTGAAGTAGGCGTGGCGTTCGTTTGAATGCCCATTATCAAAGCCAGTCGTTGCGAACCAGGTCGTAAAGCGCGTTCTTGTGTCGATGGCCCGTCGAAGCTTTCGCAGGATGGCGTGCGGCACCTTGACACCCTCTGGACCAGACTTTGCGATGGCTTCAGCTTGCAGGGCGAGTTCCTCCGTGGTGAACGTATATACGGTCGTGGCATCCTTCTTTGCGCGCTTTCGGGCCTTGCCCTTGGGCTTATCGGTCGACTTCGTCCGCAGTTTGACCGTGAACCCGCAACTTTCTGCAGACTGAACGAGCCAAGAAGCGAACGCGGCGGTGTCCTCCTTGTAGCGTTGGTAACTCCCGGGATGCGCGGACATGATGACGATGGGCGTTGTGTGAGCGTGCGCGTCGAGGGAAGTATCTGTCTTGAAAGTTGAAGGAGAGGAAGAGAGGAGTAGCAGCTACGGTGTTTATAAAGAAATGGAGGCGTAAAGGTGGGAGAGTGAAGGTGGTGAATGTCACGCAGCCGAATTTTCACCACGTGAAGACGCTTTGGCCTTTGGACACACCTCCTCCGAACTTCACCGCTCAGAGACGGTAGCGGGTAGGGTCGGTTTGAGTCACATGATTGGGGTTTATCGTAGCAGTGTCTTTGGTCATTGGTGAACTATGATGGACCTACTAGGGGGTGGAAAAGGAGGGCGTATGGGTGGAACAATGCATAAGACCGGCTCCTGGGCGGATATCCGTATGATATCTCCACTAGCCATGCAAAAGGCCATTCGCCTCTGTGCTGTTTGATGATGGGGTGGTACTGTTTGAAGTGCTTCAGCGTACGGCAAGAATCCAGACAGGATGTAAGGCCTGCCGCCTTGTAATTTAGACTGAAGCATGAGATGTCATCTTCAAACCCATTTTTCAGGGGCTGAAGTGCTCTGTCGCATCATAAAATCCTCGGGAGGGATGTGATGTTCGTTGCCTCGTGATGTAGACTAATAACTCAGCTGCCGTTTTCACGCCCGTTTGGCGCTATCTGAAGTACCCTAGGGTATCATGAACTTCCGGACGAGATGTCAGGTTTGTTATCTGGCGATTTAGCATGAAGACTGACATGCCTTATTCATACCCGTTTGGCGCTATCTGAAGTGCCCTAGGGTATCATGAAATTCCGACCGAGATATAAGGTTAGTCGACTCGTGATTCAAGGCGAGGTTCGAGCACCTCTCTTTACACCTCTTTAACGCCGTTTGAGGGCTCCCAATACACCACGAAACCGCTGTGTCTGATCCAGCTTGCTAGCGCACGATATGATTACTATACAACGAAAGATGCCGATATTGTTGGTTGAAAGAGGCTATGATTTAGATTTTGAAAAGACTGGTGAAACAAAATGCACCACAGACGAAAAGGTATGAATCAAACCAACGTTGCCTACATAAATATGAAGGGCTATAGAACGAGTTCTCCTCCAAGGTTTCTAGCTCGGTGCCCCTGTGTAGTATGGCACGTGACAACATCTGGGGTGGCCCTGCGAGTTTAGACGCCTTTCAAACCGATAGACCTACCTTTCATTTGGTTCTATAGAAGCTCTGAGGCACCTCAAGCGGCGTCATAGAAACGAGTTCTCTTCATTGGTGCGGCTTCCTGGTTCGCCGCAAGGCTATATTCGGTGAAGGACGCCGTAGGAGGCACAACGGGCCTGGCTACAAAACGGCACACTCGGATCCAGGCAAGATGAGCAATATAAATATAGAGCAGCTCGTTTGAGAAGAGTGCTCCTGAAAGACTGCGCCTCATAGAAAGATGTTGGGTTCTCCTGAATATGCTGGATGTCAGGACAGATAGATGTACTTAGCGCCGCCACTAGACTACCTCAGCCGCGCTTTGAAATACTGGGGGTCCAAAGGACACCTTGCTTTCACCACCAATTATCCGACCACCCCAATAAAAGCCCCCTCCTCTCCGCTGCTGCATCCTCACCCTCTCCCATACATACACCACCTTTTCTTCTTATATCCATTCTCTACAGCTTCACAATGCGCGGCTTCGCAAAGTGTGTTGCCCTCGGGCTCATTGGAGCTGCCGTCGCCTCAGATGTTCACCAGCTCACCAAGGACACATTCGCCTCGTTTGTGGAGGAGAACGATCTCGTGCTCGCAGAGTGTAAGTCAATTACTTCCCCGACTCTCTTAGCTTCACAACGCTCATCGCTTCTAGTCTTCGCCCCATGGTGTGGGCACTGCAAGGCCCTTGCCCCCGAGTACGAGACTGCCGCCACAACACTGAAGGAGAAGAACATTGCGCTAGCAAAGATCGACTGCACAGAGGAGTCAGAGCTGTGCCAGGAGTATGGCGTGGAGGGTTATCCCACCCTTAAGGTGTTCCGCGGACCGGAAAACATCTCCCCTTTTACTGGCCAGCGGAAGTCGGATGCGTACGTTTGCAATCGCAGAAGCTATCGACTCGACAGGAGGCTAACAATGCACTAGCATTATCTCTTATATGACCAAACAAGGTCTCCCATCCGTCTCTACCTTGGACAAGGAAACCATCGAGGGCTTCAAGACCTCTGACAAGGTCGTCCTTGTCGCCTACTTCGCCGCCGATGATAAGGCATCAAACGAGACCTTCGCAGAGGTCGCGAACGGTCTACGGGATAACTACCTCTTCGGCGCCACCAACGATGCTGAGCTAGCTAAGGCTGAGGGCGTGAAGCAGCCATCCATCGTCCTATACAAGACTTTCGATGAGGGCAAGGATAGTTACACCGAGGCTTTCACTAAGGAGAACATTGAGGATTTCATCAAGGTCGCAGCCGTGCCCCTTGTTGGTGAAGTTGGCCCGGAGACATACGGTGGCTACATGGCTGTAAGTTCAATGATTGTAATCAAGAAAGCACGCGATGCTAACGCAGTAATAGGCCGGTATCCCTCTCGCCTACATCTTCGCCGAGACCCCAGAGGAGCGTGAGGAGCTCGCCAAGGAGTTCAAACCCCTTGCTACCAAGCACAAGGGCGCCATCAACTTCGCCACCATCGACGCCAAAGCCTTTGGACAACACGCTGCTAACCTCAACCTCGAGGTCGGCAAGTTCCCCGCTTTCGCCATTCAAAAGACGGACAAGAACGAGAAGTACCCATATGAACAGGCAGGAAAGCTCGCGATCAAGGACATTGGCAAATTCGTCGATGACTTCGTCGCCGGGAAGGTCGAGCCCAGCATCAAGTCTGAGCCGATCCCCGAGAAGCAGGAGGGCCCGGTCACAATTGTCGTTGCCAAGAACTACGCAACTGAGGTCATCGACAACGACAAGGACGTCCTCATCGAATTCTACGCCCCGTGGTGCGGTCACTGCAAGGCTCTCGCTCCCAAATATGAGGAGCTCGCCGCTTTGTACTCTTCGTCTGAGCTCTCCAAGCTGGTTACCGTCGCTAAGGTCGACGCCACCCTCAACGATGTTCCTGATGAGATTCAAGGCTTCCCTACCATCAAGCTGTACGCTGCTGGCAAGAAGGACTCTCCCATTGAGTACAGTGGCTCCCGCACCGTCGAGGACCTCGCCGCATTCATCAAGGACAACGGCTCTCACCACGCTGAGGCTGGCGAGCCGGAGACCGTCGAGCTCCGTGACGAGTCCGAGATGCCCGAGCAGGCCCCGGCTGCCACCGAGGTGGCAGATGAGACGGTTGACCACGATGAGTTGTAAATGCATTTTCTTGTTATCTCTTTTTTTCCCTAGCTAGCTCCTTGGGTGCACCCTGAAATCTTTTCAACCCGTGCATCTAACGTGTATTATGTCCGCTTCAGCTCAAGTTAAGTCGACGCTGCATCGGTGATGAAGCGAGGATGGTCGACGACCATGGAGGAGAGCGTGGCGGAAAAGACTGCAAATGCTGCGGTTATGGCTCTTGGGTATCGGTTATGGGGCTTACGGATCGGCTTTTTCACATGGGTTTCGCGCTGTGCTATAACATTCATCCTTAGGGTAAGGCAATGGATAGTGCTCGATGTTCATTTTTGATGTGCTTTTGCGATGAACCATGTGACCTCTTTACAAAATGCTTGATCAGTACAATCAATTCCGAACAGTGCACAGCTCTTGCACCAACCAATTAAATCACTCGTTTTATGCATTTACCTGATTTGCCCAATTAATCCTAACCTCACGTCAGCACCTTCACCGTCAACTTTGGAACACAGGGTCCATAGAGTGCACAGCCACCCGCGGTCCGTTCTGCTGGTAAGGAACGAGAGAGATAATTGTGATCTTTCTCTTCAACACCCACCCACCACAAGGTTCGTCCCGTTTCCTCACGTCGACTCTTTAGCTAAGACTCAAGAAAGGCGTCCATGATCAAGCCGTTTGAATTGGCGCCTTAGACTAGCAAACCGAGCCAACTCGACACTAATTTAGAGCCGTTTGCGGCGACGCGGGCCGGAACTCGACGACTTCTACACGAATCGCCAAGGCAGCAACGGAGGAACGGCCGGCGATAAGTACGAAGTGCCTACCTATCCAGGCGCATACATACGGTAGACGTCCATCTTATAAAAGCCCACCCAAACCTATCCTCTACACACCAACACAACACCAAATCCCCCGAAGAGCCCACCCCCGCTATTCAATCCCGATGCGCGACCCGTTCCCCATCCCGCGATGGCTCAGCAACGCGGTCCAGCCGCTCACCGGCACGCTGCACCTGAACACGCTACACCTGCACATCCACGAAGTCATCCTCGTCTACCTCTTCTACACCTTCATTAACGGCCGCCTGTCGCCCTACGCTTCGTCGCGCCTGCTCGGCGAGACATACGACGCCTGGCCGCGCCGCACGAAGCTGGGGTGGAACATGCACGTCACGGCGTTCCTGAACTCGATCGTGCTGTCGGGCGCGGCGCTGTACGTCATCTTCTGCGACCTGGACCGCGCGCGCGAGACGTGGGAGGACCGCATCTGGGGCTACACGGGCCTCGGGGGCCTGGTGCAGGCGGTGGGCGCCGGCTACTTCGTGTGGGATGTGCAGGTGTGCGTTGCGAATTTCGATGTGCTGGGCGTGGTGGACTTGCTGCATGCTTTGGTGGCGTGCGGGATTAGCGTTATGGGCTATGTATGTTGGGTTTTTTTTTTTTTTTTTGGCTTTCCTCACTTCCCCTTATTTTATTTTAATTTTTTTTCCCTCCCAATTCTTGATATCCGTGTGTGTGTGTGTGTGTGTGTGAGGGCTGGGATGGTTGATGGCGGTGTGCTGACGATTTAAAGTATCCGTTTGGGCTGTACTATGGCATGCACTACATCCTCATCGAGCTCTCCACGCCCTTCGCCAATATCCACTGGTTCCTCAACAAGCTCGGCCTCGCTGGATCACGGGTCCAAGTTATCAACGGCATGCTGCTCATCACGACGTTCTTCACCTGCCGTCTGGTGTGGGGGTCATACCTCACGTTCGTGTTCTTCCGCGACGTCTGGACCGCGCTGCACGCAGAGCAATCGCACCAGACGACGTACGTGTTGGACGCAAAGGTACAGTCGCTGGCGCTGGAGCACCGGGCGCCGTGGTGGCTCGCGGGGCTGTTCATGGTCACGAACTCGGTGGTCATGGGGCTGAGCACCTTCTGGTTTGTGAAGATGGTTGACACGGTGAAGAGGCATTCTTCGGGGGAGAGGCAAGGAGTGAAGACGAAGGCGAAGGCGAAGGTCAAGGCGGGGTAGAGAATGAATGATGGTTTTCTTTTGTATAGTAGAGGCTGTTTTGCTTTAGACATGTCGTAAACGAAGAAAAAATAGAAATGAATCGAGACGAACAAACTTCCTACCCGGGGCGGTCTCTAGAGCATGATTTTACTCCAGCTCCTTCAACACGAGCCGACTTATTCTCAGTGCGAGTTGCCAAAGTCATTTCGAGCGATTCGGCTGGGGAGACAAAGAAAGAGGGACGTCGAGTCAAGAACGACACGTGTTCCGCTGTTTCCACGCCGTGTCTATCGAAAAAGTTGCCGCGCAGTTAGATAGGGAAGTGTTTGCAATTGAAGGGGCAAAAGAGGTGGTCTAATCAATTGACGACATGGGCCACGCGATGTCTACGCAGTGTCTATTAACACTTTATGCGTGGTCAATTCTGTAAAATTTTGTAGTTGTGTTGGTATCGAATGATGTGTACTTGACGCTGTGGGGTGTGGCACCATAAGACTCCCAAAATCAGCATCACATGTCAAGTTCTCGGCCCCCGATACCAGCATCCCACTTTCCTCCCACGGTTGGTGCGTCCAGAAGCACCTCAGCTACCTCCATCACACTCCAAAATATCTTTCAAGCTCTTCATAAATCTATTTTCATTGAAGTTGAGTAGAGAATTGGACTCCTCTCATGCTATAAGCAACGCAGTCAGGTATCTTCCGTCACGTACCCTATTTTTGCCAGCCAGTAACCGCCTCATCAACCTCCTTCCTGTATCTCTGCTGGTCCACGCACTGCTCAAGGAAGACCTTGTACTTCGCCTTGAGCAACTTTTTCAGATTCTCGTCCGTGGTCGGCTTAACCATCTTACCCGCCTTGCTGTACCGATCCATGATATTCCATAAGGGCTCGCTCTTGCCCTCTTTGTTCGTGCTCGCCGCTTTCGCGCCCAGCATCGCTGCGCCGTGCACGACGGCTGCGTGGACGTAGCGCGGGATCAGCACGGGCATGTCGCACGCCGCTGCGATCAGGTCCATCAGGATGCTGTTCTGGCACTGGCTGCCGGACATGAAGATGGAGCTGATGACGTGGCCGGACTTGTTCATTGCGTCGACGATCTGGTGCGTCTGCAGCGCGATGAACTCCATAGTCGCATAGTAGTATAGTGCGAGCCCGTCGAGGGACTTGTCGGAGCTGAGGCCGATCACGGAGCCCTTCATGTTGGGATCTGCGACAGGCGAACGGTTGCCGAAGAGGTCGCCGTAGAAGAAGAAGTGACGCCCGAGCCAGCTGACGTTGGGCGCGTTCTCTTTCTCGCGCATCTCGCGGAGGTGCTCGTTCAGGTAGTCGTAGATGTTTGTGTTGAAGGTCTCGGCGACCGAGTGGGCTTCGTTGAAAGCCGGATGGGTCTCGATAACGTGTCTGAGGAGTTCGCCAGTAGCGCTTTGTCCACCTTCGGCCATCCAGTAGTCGGGGAGCAGGACGTCGCGGTACGGTCCCCAAACGCCGTTGACGAACACTGGCTTCTCGGACATGGCGAGATGGCATGTCGATGTGCCGGCCACGGCGGCCAGACGGGTGAAAGCTTGAGAGACATCGTTCTTTGCATGGTCGGGATCCAATTCGTTTGAACTAAGTTTCACCTTGGCACCAACAGTGCCGATCCACCCTGCATACGCATCGATAACACCGCTGCCGATGGCGATTCCGGGTGGCAGACCCATATCCTGGGCAGCTCTTTCGCTCAATGTTCCAACTAGCTCACCAGCCGTAAGGTATTTACCATTCTACGCTGGGTATTAGTATAACTCATCTGAGAACTTAGGGAAAGGGAGCGTTACTACTCCGTCAACACCGCCCATGCGCTTGAAGTTGTCCTCGCACAGGTCTTTCAGACCGATGTCGGTCAGGAAGTCTTCCTGCCATCCCTTCACACTGCCATCGACACCAACTGGGACGAAACCCTGCTTGCAAACGACGCTGCAGAAGCTCCGTGTCTCTCCTCCTGTAGCCATATGTGTAAGAGCATCAGTCAAGTCGTAGAACTTGCAGCGGTCGAACAGCTCCTTGGGCATGTTGTTCTTCAGCCAAAGCACCTTTGGAATTTCCATCTCGATAGACATCTTGCCTCCAACGTAACGGAGCAGGTTGTGGTTCGTCGCATTGATCTTGATTGTCTCCTCAACAGGCCGGTGGTCCAGCCAGAGAATGACATTGCGGTCCAAGCCATCTCTGTTGTCAAAGTCGGGCCCAGTGACATTGACTGGTTCGTCTGTGTCTTCGGAGAAGACGGCAAGAGAGCATGTAGCATCGAAGCCAATGCCTCGGATGGTGTCGCCGTCGATGTTGTGCTGGTCCATTGCTCGCCGAATAGACGTGCAAATGCACCGCCAGATGTCGGTAGTGGACTGCTCGTAGTAGCCAGTCTGGGGCTGCCATAGGCCGATGGTCTCGGACGCCAGGCCAACAATGTCACCCTGATCGTTCATGATGCAGGCTCGCGCACTGCCGGTACCGACATCGATGCCAATGTAGTGATCCATGTGTGGGTGGAGCTCATTGCGAGGATCAGTCGACAGCTGGCGGGATGGTTTCCGCTGCTGCTGGCTGCGGAAGGGCATTTGGCCGGCCATTTTGAAGACTGGTCGCCGTGTCAGGTATGCACAAGCGGGATTGGAGGGAGGCGTGGCTGGAGGAATGCTGTTGCGGGGTGCTCTGGGCGCACTCTTACCTTATCTGAGGGGTACCGTGTCACGATAGCTTCTGGGGCTCCTCTCGGATTGTGGTCGCGTTTTACAGTGAGGGTGAGCTTGGTGGTGAGTCGGGAGGGCCAATTGAGGTGGCAGAAGGAAAGGGAATCGGTGTAAGAGGTTTGCAGAGAGCTCCCCAGTTTTACGGAAGTGTTGAGTGGAAAAGTAAAACGGCCGCGCTATGAGCTCATGCCGATCCCAAGAAGGGTGCAGCAGGTAGTGGGGTGTGGGGCGCACGATGGGGACGCGATGGAGCTTCCACATCAATAAACCTCCCTCGTGATACGCTTCTACCCCACGGAGATGACCGCTACGGGCATCGTGAGGCACTTTTCACGATAGCAGTGTCTGGCTTTCACTAATTGTCGCAAAAGCAAGTGTGTTAGTATTGCTTTGAAACTTTGCGGGAGCATGACCCCTAGTCGGCGGCGTTGAACGGACAGCGAATGGAGGAAGATCGCACCACTTGGATAGGCGCGGAAGTCGTGCAATTGGACCGGGGAAGGAGGGGCGTTGTGTCGGTCAGCATAGCGGGACCGGATTCCCTGTTGCAGTATTGGGGGTGCGTTGCCATGTCATCGTGAGTTTCTTGCGCCGCGAGCGGAGGTGGGGACCCTGAGGTGCATGTTGACGCCTGAGGCAACAAGGCTCTACGGGATACTTCACTAACCAAGGGCGTCTAGTCTTCCGTGTTCTACGGACGACTACACTGACAAAACTGTCTAGGACAAACCCCATCCCCTGATCTCTCATCCATGTCCTCCCGCGTCATTTGTGCTCCGCAATTCCATTGCTGACCCCGAACGCCATCATGCAGCAGTTAAAGCTGTACAGCCTCGTGACACATCATCAAGGTACGACAGCTACGCCCTTTGCTCTGACTTGACATCGTTTCATTGGTCCACTCGCTTGTTTGTCATCCACACATCGACCCTACATCTTTAAGCCTCACACGCAAGACCTGGTAGTGATCTTAAACCTGGTGGTAAGAGTGTCTAGTTCCGATGCAAGTGCTCTATTGTTGTTTCTTTGCTTGTGCCTAGAGCGTCTCGTTGGTTGAGTCATGCGTCGTTCCTGCGTAAAACCTCTCCACATACGGAAGCATTTCCGCTATGCAGCGATCCCCCAGTATTATACCCGACCCCGACCCCGATCCCGCCCCTGTGAGCGCCAGATGGCCAGTATCAAGCATTCAAAGCCCGGCCACACTAGGACCGAAGTACTACAACCCTGAGGTAAATACTAACTAGCTATTGCAATAGTTTTAGCTGCCTCAAGCGAGCGCTTACTGATAGTTCTCCAAGCTAGCTCAATGGCTTCAAGGCATTGCTCGTCGTGCGATTTGCACCCATCGCTTATTATGTCATCCAAGGTCCACTGATTTCGATGGTTTAGGCACTGCCATCGGGCTCTCTATGGATTTATCTTGCAGTGAAGGCAGTTGCGGAGGGATCAAGGGCAGTGCCCTAATTCCCTGAAAATTTATATGAATCCTCGGGGGCGCTCTTGTAATTTGCGTCTCCAAGTCTCTCTTCTCTCTCTTCCAATTGCAAATTCTCTGCGCTGTGACACTCTTCCGATTCGCCATGTATTTACTTTCATATTTTGTGCCAGATATTCTGCTGCCACTCGCTGCCGCTCACAAACCCAAAGGCCATCATATCTTGTCTTCCAGGTTGCGTCCGGGAGCGACAATAGAATACAAAGAGGTAAATTTGCCTTCATATTTTTGACGAGCCCCTTCAGAGATTCTAGCACGGTCAGACCAGCATATGCGAGACGACACCCGGCGTCAAGGCCTACAGTGGATACGTCCACCTTCCGAGCAACATTACCCAAGACATACAAGGCGAAATACCCTTCCATGTTTCAGCTTTCTTCTGGCTCTTTGAAGCTCGCCATGAACCCGAGAAAGCTCCACTTGCCATCTACCTAGCTGGATGGCCTGGGGAGTCTTCGATGTACCCAGTCTTCAGTGGGGAGAGCGGACCTTGCTACGCAAACAAGGACGGAAACAGCACTACGCTAAACCCCTGGTCGTTCAACGTTCATGTCAACATGCTCTATATCGATCAACCCAGCCAGGTCGGGTACTCGTATGACGAGATTGTCGAAGGCTCGTACAACGTGCTGGACGGCAGCATCACTCCAGAGAAGCTACCTCAGAATCAGACCACAATTCCTGGGAAGTTTCCCAGTCAGAACCCAGCGACTACCGCCAACACTACAACGCTGGCTGCTCGTGCTCTGTGGCACTTTGCACAGGTCTGGTTCACAGAGTAAGTTGTCTACAAAGCAAATTCAGACATTTCGTTGACGCTAGAAGGTTCCCGGAATTGAAGACATGCGAGAAAGCTATCAGCTTATGGGGTAACTCGGCAGGGTCCACCATACAAGTTATAGCGTTCCCAGTTGCTAAATATCGGTTTTTAGTATGGCGGTTACTACACCGTTGGCGCCATTGCGTATTTTCTAGCACAGAACGCGAAGATTTTGAACGGAACACTGGACGCTAAAACCAACGTAATTCTGCCAATTGACACCCTCGGGGTAACGGACGGATGTATAGACCTGCTATACCAAGGATATTCATATTCAACGTTGACATACAACAACACTATGGAGTAAAGCTCTTCAACGAGACTGTTTCGGAAGCAGCCTCCGCCAATTTCACCGGGCCTGGAGGATGCTCTGATCAAATTCTACAATGCCGCGCTCTTGCAGCCGAGGGAGATCCCTACGATATCGGAATCAATTCCACCATCAACGACATCTGCGCCGAAGCAATAGAGTTCTGTGATGAGTTCGCTGGAGGAGGCGCAATGGTTGCTCTTTCTGGGGTAATCATATCATTTTCCTTGCCCACCTTCCACGCTGACGACCATCTAGCGTAGCACATTCGACCCCTCAGGCCTACGCCATCGCGTTTCTGAACCAAAAATGGGTGCAGGACGCGCTCGGCGCCCCTCTAAATCACACTGCAAATGGAAATACTGCTGGTAACGCCTTGATTGCCACGGGCGATCCTGTCCGTCGCAGCATCGCCGACCTGAACCTCCTTCTCAGCTCTGGGGTTAAATTGTCGATGGTGTATGGGGATCTTAATTTTATCTGCAACTGTACGATAGCCCATCTCCGCTCCTCCCTCGCTTTGCAACCGCTAATGCCATTGGTCACAGGGATTGGTGCCGAAAACCTCACTCTGAATACAGAATACCCAGAAGCGTCTGAATTCGGTGCGAGTGGCTACGCAAATATCACGACGAACTCAACATACCAAGGAGGTGTGGTGACGCAGTTCGAAGGTGTTTCTTTCTCCAGAGTGTTTCTGGGGTCGCATACGGGTACGCTCTCCCCTCTTCTCCCGTTCTTTTAGTCCTGAGTTTCATACTAACCTCATCACTACTGCTACAGTGTCTTACAGCCAGCCCGAAACGGTCTACCAAATCTTCAATCGCGCAATGTTCTACAAGGACGTATCAACCGGCCACCACAATATCGAGACTGGAAAAGGCTATAAGAGCAAGGGTCCCGCCTCGGCGTGGGGCTTCAAGGACGTGCTGCCGCCACCGCCACCTCCAGAGTGCAGCATCTCCTACGCCAGCACGAGCTGTTCAGAAGACCAGTTGGCTGCGCTAGCGAACGGGACAGCGGTGGTGGAGAACAACATCGTCGTGCAGCCGGCGGTCTGAGCGGGAGTCTTGCACTCGAGGTTCTCTGGACGAGAAAGAATAGCAGCAGAAACCCGTTGACGCCGAGCTTATGTATATTTAATTCATCCAACCCATTGATTCCCAGTACATTCTTATCTCCTTTCGCTTCAAAAGATTAGATCCAACCACTCCCATCTCTCCTACCCTCCCCAACCCCTCAAAACCTAACCGTCCGCCAAATACTCCCCCCATACCGCACAAACTGCACCTCAATCGTCCGCGTCTCGATACTAGCCGTCGTCTGCACCTCCTTCACCCGCCACTCCTCGGGGATGTCCTTGCAACTGCGCACCCACCCCAGCGGCGGCACGGCTACCGTGATGTCCTCACCGTCCCCGCTCCAGTCGGAGCTGCAGAGCCCCTCTTCGATCTTGCACACCTCGGCCCCCACCCCCGCCGCGCCGACGGAGTCCCACACGCCCTCCCGCCGTCGGCTGATCAGCAGCAGTTCCATGGCGCGCCGCCGCAGGATCGGGTCGCGGCAGCGGGTTGCGCAGAGGAAGAGGGGCACGATGGGGGAGAGCTCGAAGGAGGGGGAGAAGGAGGCCGGGCGGGCGCGGGGGGTGCGGTACGGAGGGGAGTCGGGGGGGATATCGGAGGCGAAGGGGCGGGAGCGGGTGGGGAGTTGGGACTGGGGAGGGCTGTTGGACATGTAGTCGGAGGCAGAGGGGGGAGTGGTGGGGTTGGGAGGGGGAGTGGTATCGTAGAGGTAGGAGGAGGAGGAGGAGCCTGAGTTTGTGTGGTGGGGAGTGGGTGTTGGCGCGGAAGAGGCGGGAGAGGCGGATAGCGAGCTGCCGGGGAGTTGGAAGGATGGGAGGGTGGCGACTAGGTCGATGATGGTGCGGAATGTTTCGAGGTGGTCATCGTAGAGCGATTCTGTGATGGACCCTACGGAGATGATGAGTTGGCACATGATGCAGTAGATCCGGAGAAGCGTGACGCCGGCGTAGGTCTTCGGGTCCTGGAGGGCCGTAGGGGAGAGTTTGGAGCAGTACGCCTCTAATGATGCTGTCCATGCTGGGAATGCTCCAAGGAGCTGCGCGGAAGATGCGGCGAACTCTGGTCCGTCGATTGTGAGGCCTGGCACGTCTCCAGTTGCAATGTTGGTAATCCACATCATGGAGCGGAGGAGCGAAACGAGGTCGGTACGGGCAGCTGCAGTGCTAGAGTACGCTGGAGGTATTACTGGAAATACTGGGGCCGTTTCGTGGTATAAGTAAGGGGATGTGCTGTCCGAGAAGGTCATGGACTGGAAGTCGAAGCGGTGGAGCACTCCCACAATCGCATCTTGAAAGTCCACGCCATGCGAGAGTCGGTGTTTATGTTGGTCCAGAATCCGCAGGCCGTTGCGAAGATGCATGTTCATAGCCTTGTAGTTACCCACAAGACTCTCGTAGCAGACGAAGATGATGCAGGCTAGGAGCACGGTTTCTACAGAAGTCTGGCCGGTTTGGTACGATACGAGAAGCTGATTGGAGTGCATGACTGCGTCCATGTACTGCTTGAAGGCGTAGTCGCCCGGGCTGGCTGCCAGGGTCCTCGAATTCGAGCTGTAGACCTCATGCATGGTGCTGAGAGCTAGCACACCGTGCTTGATGGCTGGCTCATGAAACATCATTCGCAGGATTTCCTGGCTCCAGAGCTCTGAGTCGAAGAATTCGGTCCATTGGATCAGGGTGTTGGCTTGGAAGTATGCGAACGAGCGGTTCTCGGCTGGACTGTCGAAGAGAGTTGGCGATGGGTTTCTTGAAATACGGACTTTTGGCGCTGAGGCCCTAGCTGGGATAGACAGGAATGATGAGTTGCGATATGCTGCAGCGGCAGCGGGCGAGGACTTCCGGGACAAGGCAGCATCTGTATAGCCTTCACACTTCCGTCCTGTTCTGGTGCATCGAATGCAGGCGGGCTTTGTCTCGTCACATTTGACTCGCCGGATGCTGGGCATTAGTTAGGTCAACCACCATCGTAGAGTTTGATACATGGAGAGGAGAGGGGGTAGATACCGGCAGGTGGTGCAACCCGTCTTCACGCGGATCTTGAACTGGCGCTCGAGGGCTCGCAATCTTTCCGACTCCATGGATGGTCGCGATCTGGGACTGGGCGTGTCGGGGTCGATATAGGGCTGGGACACTAATAGCCTCCTCCCTGTTGAACATCGTCCTGACTGGTTTGCTTCGTTTAGGTGTACGTTAGCTAGGGACACGCGCGAAGCTTAAACTTGTTAGTCCACCGCTACTCTAGTATCTACATGGGGGTAACCTGAGCGGGCTGCTCGCCCTCCCTGTCAGTTTCGGGGGCATTATAGTAATATCCTAGGAAAATAGTGCGGGTACGACTATAATGCCCCCAAAACTGACAGGGAGGGCGAGCAGCCCGCTTAGGTTACCCCCTTGTATGTAGCACCAGTAGCACCTGGGCAGGGTTTTTACGAGGCGTCAAATCCTCCGCCCCTATTGCTGACATGACTCTTGCTTATGCTCAGCCTCGTCGTATGTCGCGTTGCTGATGCAAGCCCCAGCCACCTCACCGCCGCTATGAATACGCTATTTCGTGGCCCGCGGCACAGTCCCTTCCACCTGGCAGCTGTTGAAAGTTATGGAATCAATACAGTTCGAACCGGCATTGACGTTTTCCAGAGTTCTCCTTCTTAACCGCCATGCCCTTGATGAGGCTTCCGCTATCCTGTATGAAAGTTGTATTGCTTAAGCTCTTATACATCGCGGACAGAGAGCTGTTTGCGAAATGGCATCAAGTACGGTATTTGGACACAAGTCTTGCACTCTTTCTTGACTTCTCCCCATGCTTCTTCGTAAGATTTAGATAAAAAGTCTGTGCACTCCTTGCGACTGTCTGATGTATTCCAGTGCATTGAAAAGAGGTTAGAAAAGATGTACAATCCTAGGGAGCGTAAATCGGAGCGGATCTAAACGCTTTTGACTGACCTATCCTACCGTCGTCTAGGGTAGTTCCCGATACTGTAAAGAGCCCAATGCAGGAGCAATTTGACGGCTGCAAAAGTAGCATTGCTAGCGCCACAATCCAGATCATCAAACGCCTAGGGTCCCGGTCCTTAGATTTGGCTTCTCTTAGGTATTGGCTAGCTCCTAATAGCGAGAAGAATGTTCAGTTCGAGGTAGCCGTAACGAGTGAAGGGATCTAGTAGCTAAATTTAGTACCCGCCGCTTCGCGCCAATACTCTTTGATGTTACCTTACGGCCCGATCTTTCTTTCATAAGACCCTCTCCTCATGCCAGAGGAAAAGTATCGGTACCAAGATTGCAACTTTTCTTAACATGCTAAAATATTTGCAGCTTCCAAGACCCTTGACCGTCATAGACGAGAGGGCCGGGCAGGCTTCATTGGACGTAAGATGACAGTCTGTTATAACTCCCTCTAGGGTGGCCCGAAGAGCAATCAGACAGATCACGACTGTCTTTTTTCAGCTCTTGATAATGCATCATGGAGCCTCAAGCAGTGCTAGGTGAGCCTAGAGTGGGTGCGTATTTAAAGTATCGGAAGGTTTAGAATAGATTTACAGATTCGTAGACTGCCACTTTTTGTGCCGAGACCTGCCAGTATACGAACTCCCGGGTTCTCGACCCACCAGTTCCATGGGAACACCAAACTTTCAGGCCACAAATGCCAGTTTCATACTTTCTGCTCGTCCACCGGCTCGCTGATCGGTTTACCACGCCAGGACATCTAGCATGCGCCTCCAAATCACAAAGCCATTGCTCATCTCTCTAGATGACCGTCGTCGTGTAGGGCCTTCTATCGTCAACATGAGCAATGGCTCAAGCCCTCAAAGAATCCCCAGCATGGACCCCAACTCGTACACCGCTTTCCGATTTCTTGATTTGCCACCCGAAATTCGCCTTCTTGTATATTATTACACAGTCACATGGTTTTACTACTCCCAAACTTTGGTGTCAATCAAGAAAAGACACGCCTTCATCTTAGAGCGTTGCGGTGTCAGGGCCTTTTACGGAAACTCTACAAGATATCTCCACGTTATGTCCTCGAAAACTTGGTACCTCCTTTCCTCATCGTCAACCGTCAAATCAGAGTAGAAATACTAGACATGCTCCTCGCAACACTTTTCATGATAAGCGATCGGGAGCTAAGCCAGGGTGCGATAAACTTGGATGCATTTTTCTCGAAACCTTGCCGCAAAACATGCAGGTGTTAGACTGGAAAGCCGCAAGTGGGGTCTACAAGATGAGTGACGGAAAAAAATATTATGGGAAAACCAACACAAATAGAAGCATTAGTCTTTAGTGGGCGTGTCCGGATTTCCGATACTGTGTCCGAGGCCACCCGTGAGGGCCTCTCATGGCACCTCATGGCACATTCAGGCTAAATTCCCAGAAAAGGTGATAGAAAAAGGACCACGTCTACACCTTACGAATATTAAGATGTTCTTTGATTATCGCATGCTCCGGCAGAACTATCGATAAGAGTCCAGGGAGATGAAATGCGCAACTTTCTGGACACTGCAGTCAAAACCACAGCCGGCAGGTATACTCAAAGCGCAAGGCTTACAGCATATCCGTCTATGTGGTATTTCCATATTCTGCTTTTGGTACCTATCAGACCTGGCTGCTAGTGCCACCGGTCCCTTCCTTTTGATTGGACGATGGTCGATATCAACGGGTCTCCCTCAACTTGAGCAGGATTAGCGCTCACCGGTGAGATGCATGCTATCTTCAGGCTGCTTTCGATCATACGATAAACTCAAGATAAGCCCGACAGTTGCCTCGACAATGTTGCCTTCATGGATCAGGACTCGTCATAGATGTGAGCGGGGCATGTTCCGTTCAGTAACGGAGTCAGATTTCCATGCTGCTGTTGTTGTACAGGCAGACGAATCTACGAATGCCATCCGCGGCTTCCGGCATCAAAAGTGCTCCGGCCGTCCAAAAAGGCACAGCATTGCCGTTATGGACTCTCGCGCGGATCCCCCACGCTTGTGAAATATTTACTTGTATCAACGGTCCCTGTCGTGCCCGTCCCGCGCAATGAGGATCGGCAGCAGCCGAGGATAATTCCGGGCGCCACAAATATAGCGGCGGCCGCGATGCCTTTCGCAGGAGCCCAAGCTGGAAGCGCGGCGGGCTGCAGCCCCTGAAAAGCGGTAGATCAGCGCCCAGGCACAAGCGAGCAGCGAACGCCTGGACGGTGAGTCTGCAACAACACTGGCATTCTATACAGCCAAGGGGCGCACGTGCATGGCCGTCTTGCGCAACACCCAACTGCAGTAGATGTTTCAGCCTGAACAACAGCACCAACGGCGGCCTGCCACTTGTTGCGTCGCAGGGAGACGGCATTGCCCACGGCGTTCGGCAAACCGCATGGCGATACATGCGCAGTGGACCCCTGCCCCGCTGGCTTGGGCCCTTTGCACTCGGTGCTGGTGGCGTATTGACAGCTCCTTTGAGCGCTCTCCGCCGTCGCTCCTCGTCGTCTACCAGATTAATTGGCGCTAGCTTCGATCCTGCAGTATCGTGGGCCGATCTGAGCATGGCGCCGTCGTCATCTCTGATATGCCCACGTATCCACCACCTTCCCCCACGGTTTCGCCTTCTTCAACCTCTCTTCATCACCTATTTCCATGTTCACAGCCAGAGTTATACCTTTAGTCTTACTATAATTGTAATTTGTAGCTAATTCACATCACTACTAAATAATGCTACGATTCTTGTCATTCCACAGAAAGTCCAGCCTTTCTACAGAAGAACCACCTGCGAGGTAAACGGCCGATACTACGAGTTTCCTCCCAGCTCGATGCTTTAGTTGCGCGTATGAGAGATCCGTCTCTAACACCATCTGTAGTGTGGATGCCCCGCGTCCCTGTGGCACTGGACAGCTCGAAAAACGCTCCTCAGTGTCGTCTGTCACATCGACGCGTCCCTCTCGCGACTCGATATACTCGAAAGAATCTTCGGCCACGTCTTATAGCAGTGTCCAGTCCACCACTCATTACGATTTTGATACTATTCCCACCATCACGAAGACAGCATGGGAGCTGGATCGTTACAGGCGGCCATCAGTGACCCAGCGATCGAGGTCGACTGAGGAGACCGCACCGAGGACGAACTTGTTTGAAAAGTTACCGCGAGAGATATACGACTGCATACTACAAGAGCTAGAGCTACTTCACTTTCAGCCCGGGAAGCATGTCTGCCCGTCTTGCTATTTGCGAGATGTCAGTAATCTAGCTCTGACAAGTCGAGCCTGGGATAAAGCTGCAAGAGCAAAGCTGTCAGTAATCCCAACTTGGCATGCGATGATATATACACAATGCTAATGTCGTGACAGATATCGCAATATATGGGTACTCCCTGACGATGGAAACCACGAAATGAAGAAGCTCAAGCTCAAGAATACTCGCCGCTTGAAACTTCTACGCCGTACATTACGTGAGAGAACGGCTCTAGCAAGGACCGTGAAGGAGCTCAACTGCCAGAACTACCAGGAGGTCTATCGCAAAGCTGATATATTTGACAAAGGGGAAATAGTAGACATGATTGCATCTGTTGTAATGGCTTGTCCAGATCTGGAGAAGTTGACAGGATTCCATGTGTCGTACAATCACAGCTTCGACCGGCTTTCCCACGCTCTATCCACTCGAAATCATCTGAAGGAGCGCATATGGCTTCTCAAGCCTCCGAGTGATCCAGCAACCCCAACGTCCCCAACGTTTCCAAGGAACAGCGACTCGAACAACTTATCTAATCTCTACGACCCTACCGCCGACTTGACTGAAACCTTTCTAGCGCAGCACTCCTTCTGGCCCTCGCTCACCACCCTGATCCTTCACTCGCAGTCCTCGTCATCCTCTCCTATAATGACCTTTCGAGCCTTCATCGCGACCTTCCGCTCTCTGCCGTCTCTATCCAATCTCTCGCTCTCCTTTTTCAGTGCCGCCGAGTTCTCGAACCGCACCCTAGCCGCCCTCCCCCCACTTCAATCTCTCCGCCTCGAGAAACTGCCTGGTCTCACTGACGCAGGACTGCAACGATACTTCGCCCAGCCCGCGGCCGCTTCCATTGTAAATCTAAGCCTGATAAATCTCCAAATTACCGATCTCGCCGTATTGGGTAAAATATTTCAATATTTGAGCGAGTTATCCCGCCTCACGCTATCTCAGAACCCAACACCACGCCCATCTGAAGATGCGTGGCCACTGCCTGCAAGCACAGATGCTGTGTTTCGCTCAGCCAGCCTGAGATACCTGCACTGGTCGTGTCTCACGCCTCACCCGCCCACCACCGTCGCGCTAGGAAAGGCGATTAAAGACGGCGACCTACCAGCATTACGAACCCTCCGCGCACCGACCGACGACGGGACATTGCAGGCAGTATGTGCCCCCCGAGCCTCGATCGCAAGAGAAGGCGACGAGACAGCAGTGAACATAGCCGCCGTGGTTGCGGACCAACAACGCAAGCACCGCACGAGGGCATCCATGATCGTGCAGCCCACTCCTACGCTCACACCGACGCCGAAGTCAGCGAAGCGAACATCTATGCTCGACTTGCGGCCGTCCAGGCTCACGGAAATGGCAGCGGACCCAAATGCAACAAAGGCGACACCACAGCTCCAGATACAAACTGCTATGGCGGTCAATGCTAAAGGGAAGTGGAAGCGTGTCTCCACACCGGTGCCGCCATCTTCCGTCTTCACGCGGCCTGAGCCTAAAACCCTAATCTCACCACTCGCGTCTCCACCACTTCCGAAACCGAATCTAATTTCCCTCCCTGCTGCTCGAATAGCTGCTCAGCATCGTCTGGCTGTCGCGAGAAAACTTCCGGGTATCAAGATTACCATCACGTCGCCCTCTGGCGTGGATGTCAAGAAGTGGACAATGGGGTCGTATCTTGGGCTCGTTCAAGGCCCTTGTGTTGCGCGGTATTGCCTTGATCCTGATATAGAAGGCGATGGGGAAGACGTTGTGGTCACAGGCGTGGCAGAAGTAGTAGGGGGAGCGAGAGCAGGGGGCGGACGGAGACAAGGAGAAGAGCCGGTATGGGAACGAGTGAGAGTCAGGGGGTGTTTGCATCCTGGAGGAAGAGGAGGGGATCAAGTGGGTGCGGATGAGCTCTTCTGATTCAACTCAAGGAGCTTCATACCGAAGTTGTAGAGAAAAAGTTTTTCATAACTCGCAGCGTGGTGTGTCCACTCGCTCTCAAACGCCTCTATGTATACCCAAACCCAACATCAAACGAACACCCCTCACGCACTCTGGCTCTCCTCCGGCCAGACATCCCACCCAAACGTATCTTTCATATTTACAAACCTCGTCCTTCTCCCCCTCGCCACCCTCTCAATCGCCTCAAACCCCTCGTCCCCCAGCTCGGCTACCTTCAAATTACTCTCGATCCGGCTCGGCGTCGCGCTCTTTGGCAGCACCACATATCCCCTCTTCAGCCCCCACGCCAACAGACATTGCGCCAGCGTCGCCCCCTGCTTCTCCGCCGTCTTAATCAGGTCCTTATTCGTCCTGACCTTCTCCCCCGTACTGGGCACCTGATCCTGGCTCCCAAGCGGGCTATACGCCGCCGGCAGGATACCATGCGCAAGACACCACTCGACCAGCTCCACATTCGGCAAAAACGGATGAATCTCAATCTGGTTCACCGCCGGCTTGACGCGCGCGTAGCCGAGGAGCTGCTCGAGCCCCTTGATCGTCCAGTTGGAGACACCCACCGCTTTCGCCAGACCAGAGTCATACAGCTCCTCCATCTTCCGCCACGTCGGCGCCGGGTTCTCTGTCAAGGGCTTGTTGATCACGTATTTCCCGTCCGCGCCGATCTTCGGCATGAACGTGTCGCCCTCTGCCACTTTCTCGGCCGCGATGGGCCAGTGCACGAGGAAGAGGTCTACGTAGTCGACACGCAGTTTCGACAAGCTCGATTTTAGCGACCATTCCACGCCGGCGGGCTCGTGCAGGTGGTTCCAGACTTTCGTGCAGATGAAGATGTCGGAGCGCTGCACGGAGGGGGTTTTGGCGAGGAAGTCGTGCAGGGCGTCGCCGACTTCGGCCTCGTTTTGGTAGAACCAGGCGCAGTCGAGGTGGCGGTAGCCGGATTCCAGCGCGTGCAGCGTCGCGGTGTAGGAGGAGCCCTGGGCGCCATCATTGGCGAAGGTGCCGAAGCTGATGCTGGGGATGGAGGCGCCGGTGTTGAGGGTGAAGGCTTTGGGGATGGTGGGGGAGGGGGTGGTGGAGGGGTGGATGGCCATTTTGGTGGTTTTGTGTGTTCTCTTTCTGCAGTCGAATTGGATATATCAAGGACTATTGAGCTGAGTATAGCAGATAGAGAATGTTGGTAGAAAGATGAACAAAATTGGCCCAAGAATCAGCGAACGACTCGGCGTATATGAAACTCACTCACCTTCCCTTTCCTCCCCACCACCCCACCATGCGCAAAAGAAAAGAAAACCCTCACCTATCCCCCCCTCGCTCCGACTCTTTCTCGCACCCTCTCGCTCAACACTTCTAGCCATGACGTAAAGTGTGGAATCCTCCTCTCCAGCTCCACTCCTCCTCACCGCCACTGCTTCGTCCGCTCAATCCACGACCCGTAGAATCAACACTTGCACATGCCAAAAGCCCCCTGCTGCGCGGCACTCGCTCCGATCCGACGCAACCACCCCAGCAACCGCGAAATCAGGAACGTGCAGCCATCCTGCAGGGTGAAGTTCCCACCCTGCAGGTCTGCAGTTCCCGCCCCTGGCGACTTTAAACATAGAAAAACCCGTTCGCTTTGGCGCTAAGCCCCATATATCTCGCGTCATACCGCAGAAACTCTGCAACCCGTCTCCAGCCCTACCCAATGGTCCCACCGCTAGTGGCTAAAAACCCAAGCCATTTCTCTACATCTCTGACACGACAAACGACCAAGCGGGCGATCGACATGGCGTTGCTATTGTAAAGGCATTCCGCCGCCGCAAGGAAGCCCTGCAGCAACGTGTGGATCCCCAGGGTCCATATTTGATATCATCACCGCGACCCGCCGTACCAACCAACTCGCTCTGCTTGCGAAATCTCGGTGGGCTTGAAGATAACGTGGCAACCTCGCTAGGGTAGCCTTCTGTGCGTTTTCGCCGGCGGCAAAGCCGTTCCCAAAAAAACACCATGCCTGGTATCCACAATCTCTGGCAGCTGCTGCGCTCTGTGTAAGCAAGCACGCTTGCCGGCCGCGGCGTCACCAGTGGTAGCTGTACCGTTTTCGCCGTCCCGAAGAAGCCACGAGCAGGACCCTTAGACCGCCGGGAGGAGCAAAAGGGTGGGTAAGGCGGCTCCACCGCTATCCACAGAATTTCCTTTGTCGTCGCGCCGCAGAGCGTATGGCAGAGGTGGAATGATGTTATCAGTGGAGCAGGCTCCGCGCTGGACGAGTTTCAGCTCGGAGACGAACGGGAAGAGGGGTGGGTGAGATAGTGAGGGCTTTTCCAGGGGCCCTTTGTTAAGAAAATGGCGGTGGCATTGTATTTTGTAGGGAGAATGGATATATACTGCGACCAGCCAGCCCCGTGGTTGTCATTCAACCACACCAGCATTCTCTCCTCTCCTCTCCTCTCCTCTTCACGACTTGGCTTGACTTGCCCTTGACCACTATCCGACAATATGCCCGCCTTCGACGACTCAGACTTCGGCGTCCAAGGCCCCATCAGCCCTGCCAAATCCCACCACGACTCCCCTCACTCCCTCCGCAAGGTCGCGAGCCGCAACAGCCACCATGTTGGGAGCCACGGTAGCCACCACATCGGCAGCCATGGCAGCCTCGTTATCCCCGCCGAGGCCAACGGCGGCGGCGACCACGATGCCATTGAAGTGCCTGCCACTCGCTCCTCCATTTCCGATGCCCAGTCCTACATGCACCAACTATCCCTCTCCCCCTCTATGAAGGAGAGGCGAGGCTCCCGTAACTCCTTCGGGACCTCCCTCCCAATCCCGCGCTCCAAACGCCAATCGCGGCTCTCCAGCGTCTCGCGGCCAGTGCGCCCCGGCATGCCGGCGATCCAGCCCACGCGCGACATCCTCGCCGCCCAGGTGCAAGACCTGTCGAGCGAGAAGGTGCACGCGGCGAAAGACATGGCCTTCGTGTTCGACATCGACGGCGTGCTGGTGCTGGGCGACGAGCTGATCCCCGAGGGCCAGCGCGTGCTCGAG
Organism: Mytilinidion resinicola; assembly: GCF_010093595.1. Taxonomy (NCBI): domain Eukaryota; kingdom Fungi; phylum Ascomycota; class Dothideomycetes; order Mytilinidiales; family Mytilinidiaceae; genus Mytilinidion; species Mytilinidion resinicola. The sequence goes on from NW_022985440.1 coordinate 197,227, forward strand.
ATCCTCAACGGCGACAACGAGCTGGGCATCAAGATCCCGCACATCTTCCTGACCAACGGGTCCGGCAAGCCCGAGGCCGCGCGCGTGGCGCAGCTGTCCAAGATCCTGCAGTCGCCCATCTCGACGGACCAGTTCATCCAGTCGCACACGCCCATGCGCGCGCTGGCCGAGTACTACAGCACCGTGCTCGTCGTCGGCGGCGAGGGCTACCGCTGCCGCGAGGTCGCCGAGGAGTACGGCTTCAAGGACATTGTCGTCCCCAACGACATCATCGCCTGGGACCCGACGATTGCGCCATACCGCGTCTTCACCGACGAAGAGCGCGCGACGTCGCGGCCACGTGACTTTTCTAAAGTCAACATCGAGTGCATCATGGTCTTCTCTGATAGCCGCGACTACGCGACGGACATGCAGATCATCATGGACTTGCTCCGGAGCGAGGACGGCCGGTTGCACACCGTCGCCAAGGACCCCGTGTCCCAGAGGATCCCCATCTACTTCTCGCAGGGCGATTTGCTGTGCCCGACGGAGCATCCGACTCCGCGCATGTCGCAAGGAGCGTTCCGGATTGGACTCGAGGCCATGTACAAGGCCGTCACCGGCGAGGATCTCGAGCGTGTCGTGTATGGTAAGCCAGAGCTGGCGACGTACAGGTACGCCGACGAGGTCATCACCAGCTGGATGGAGCAGATCCACAACGATGAGAAGCTGCCCAAGAACGTGTACATGGTCGGCGACAACCCGGCGTCGGACATTGTCGGTGGGAACATGTATGGCTGGAACACGTGCCTGGTGCGCACTGGTGTGTACCAAGGCGAAGGGAACGACGACGAGAATCCGGCTAGCTTTGGTGTCTTCAAGAACGTGTTGGAGGCTGTGCAGATGGCCTGCAGGAAGCAGCTCGGTGACGACTTTCAGTTTGGATTTAACGAGAAAATGAACCCGGTGTTGCATGGGAATGGCAACTCGGCCATTGAGTAGGCTATAGCGTTGTGTTTCTTCTTTTTTTGGCGTTCTGGTCCATGGCCATTTTATATCCAATAGATTGACAGCCCTTTGAAGGGTTCTTTGAGTTCCAAAGTACTCTAGCAATTGCAGTATGATCATATGTCGATTTGGTCATACGTTGAGAGTTTCTAGTAGCCGCAGATTCTCCAGTTCATCCTTTGATATGTCCAGATTGTGCTCTTCTGTTGCACTGTGTGCAGGCGACGGCTTCCACCCAACTTCCTTGGGAAATTTTTCTTTGAGAAAGTCTAGCACCCACAGGCCGTCTGCGAATCTGTCCTCTGCGAGAAGGCCGCGCGCTAGTGCCAAGGATAAGTTGACTAGGAAGTAACGCATTTGCGGGTGTTTTGGGTATGTGAAGGTAGGCGCCATTTTCCTAAGATACTGGAGAGCTGGATTGAGATCCGGCGTCGAAGGATGTTGGAGAAGAAGCAATGCCTTGAAGCCTTCGGCGCCGCTACACCACTTGTGAATGCTGCCAAAGAAAGCATCATACGATGCCACAGATATGCCACGGGAGTTCGCGGTAATGTGGCTAACAATGGATGCGCCAGACGTAAAAAATTCTGAGTATTTCACAGGCCTGGAGGTATTCTTTTCCAGCGAGCAGGCATGAAGATGTGCGGATATAGCGTCTTCGAGTCCGCCTGTCCCGTTGAGTTTGCAGAGCACAACTGATTTCAGCAATCTGCTACGGAATCTAGCAATCTGTGCAGGCGGAATACCGGCATTTTCTAAAGCACGTTGCATATCCGGTCCAAGCCATCGCCACAGTGGTCGCTCGTTGCGCTCTTGGATAAGCAACGCTGCCAAGTTAGTATGAAATGCATGGTTCTCGATGAAGGCTGGTGTCGTCTCCAGTCCACTCGCCCACAGCCACTGTGCGATTTCAGTTCCAGCCTTGTTGGAGCTAGCGATGCCGTTTGTCGCCGTGGCATTGGAGGTCTTCCTCATGGCGTCTGCGTAGAGGAATGCCGTATAGATAGAGGCAGACCCGTCTGCTACACTGTCTCTGAACCATTGCGAGGGATTCTTCGAAAAGGCTTGCAGGGCAGATATAGCTGGATGACTATCTTGCCTCGATGGCTTGTGGGCAAGCAGGGGATTTGCGAGGACAGACTCGAACAGTCTGCTGATGGGGACATGCGAAGAGGCCGATTTGAGGGCGGTATCCTGGGCAGCGGTCTTGCTGATCGACTTCCTTCGCCGAGAGGACTGGGCTGCAGAAGCCTCGGGGGCTCCGGGATGCTCGCGATCCAGGTGTCGTCTGAAGGAGGATGTGAGGAGGGAGAGCAGCTGCTGGGACTCGCGGGGCGTCAGCGGGAGCTGGGGGTGGATCTTGGCCGACAGGAGGTTGAAGGCGCGCGCGGCCGAGGACTGCATCGTGGCAGCAGGCAGTCTTGGGTCTCCCGAGGGGATTTGCTGGCCGATGGCGGTGGTGTAGTGGCCTGGAGGTGCGGTGTGTCCAGGGCTTGGCGCAACCTTCCCTTCCTGCCACCAGCCACTGTTCCCTTTTCACCCACCATCTCCATGACATGAGCCCCAGCACGACCATACCAAACACGCTTCCATCGTCCTCCCACTGAGCAGGCGCCCCAGCTCGCCTCACAGAGACCGTGCTCGCCTGTCCGCACCCACGTAGCAGCAGCCCCTTCACCCGCCGCAGCATACCTCTGCCATCGCCAGCCAACCTCACTCCCCGACCAACAACGAAGCCGTCCCGCTCGCGGACCCTTCACCACCACATACACCACACACATGTCTGAAGTCCAGGCCAGACCTGCCACTCGGGGCAGGAGCTCAGCTCGCGGCGGCAGAGGCGGGCACGGAGTGCGAGGCCCTCGCAAGACGACAAACGGCGACCATGTCGCCGCCTCCACACCCTCCGACACGTCTGCAGACCAAGGCGAGCTCGGCGAGCTGAAGAGGAAGTATCTGTCGCAATTGACCACACTGAAGGAGCTGTTCCCCGACTGGTCTGACGTCGACCTGGTCCTCACGCTGCAGGAAACCGACGGCGATCTTCAAAGCACAATTGAGCGTATCACCGAAGGTATGTCCATTGGCCCTCCATCTGCGCGATTCTTCCATCCTTGCATTGTCCGCCAGCTTCCTCGCATCACTTGTCGCGGCCGCTCCGGCGCCACCTGCCAATCTGGTCATTGCGATGCGCTTCTAGCTTTTCTTCGCGTTGAGCTACCATCGCCTTGAAGCTGTGCATTCGCTCGCAACATCTTGCAACATCATTGAAAAAGGATTGCTAACAGATTTCACCCAGGAAATGTCTTCCAATTTGCCGAAGTCAAAAAGACAAAGGATCGATCTCGCTCCAAGGTCAAGGACACCACCAGCACCCCCTCTGACACTATCCACCCTCAGGCTGCGACTCGTGGAAACCGGACTCGCGCTGGCCAGGATAGTGTTCGCGGCTCGCGTGGACGGCCCGAACGTGGTCGCGGCGGCACTCGAGGAGGCCGCGGCGGAGCTTCTACAAATGGTACACGTGCAACTGGCCCAGAGTCGATTCCGACGACCGAATCTTCTGTGTGGGAGACTACTCCAGCTCCGGCGGACCCCAAGCAGAGCACTCCGGCGTGGGATCTATCAGCAGTTGCTCCAACTGCGGTTGCAGCTGCGGAGCCTGAAGCGCCCAAAACCACATCTGCCCCTCCATCTGGAGCGAAGAAGACATGGGCCAGCATGTTTGCGGCCTCGAAGCCGCCACCAGCGTCAAAGCCGGTAGCCCAGCCACCCCCGGTGCAGGCAGAGCCAGAGAGTACCCCGGCGGAGGTCCCCGCTCATGAAGTAGCAGCTGAGGAGACAGTAGCAGAGGAGCCTCTACCAATCCCGCCAGTCACAGACGAGCTTCCCGAAGACGATACAGTGTTGGTAGAGGATGGTAATCGGACTCCTACGAAGCCAACGGATGGTTCTGTTGGTGATCTGACACCGTCCAAGGATGAGTTGACGGAGGACAATGTAGAACATCTCCCGGACGCCTCAAACCCCGCTCCAACGGAGACTGCTGCTAGCACAGTCGCGAGCTCTAGGGACATCGGCAGCGTGGGTACTGTTGCGACTCCGCTGAGCAACGCAGGTCAGGCACCAATCGGCCGGCCAGCAATGGGAGGATATGCCACTACCGCGCACAAGGCCACAGGCGCAGCACACAGGAGCGCCAGCTTCCAGAAGCGGTTATTGGAACAACAAGAGGCCGTTGTTATGCCTGGAAATCACGCAGTGGACAGGGCCGCAGTACAATTTGGAAGCATGGGTCTGAATGGCGATGTGAATGCGCTAGACGTCGACGAGGACCGAGAAGAGGCAGAGACGCGGACTCAGCCGCCACAACACTCTCCAGTGGCACAACCGCGGGCTGCTCTTCCCCCAGCCCCTAGACAAGCCGCTCCTCCAGCGGAGCATCAACCCCAGGAGGCGTCGCCAACCCCCAAGCAAGCGCCAGGCTTACCACCTGTGCCGCAACACCAACAGTCGCCACAAGCATCGCTTGGGCCTCAGGTCATGCAACAGCAAGGCTCACAAACTGGACAACAGTATGGTCAATTTGGGCGCTACGGACAAAGTGCTGAGGCATCCGCTCCCGCTCAAAAACCATACGACCCATTCGGACAGCAAGCCCAGACAAGCCAATACGACTCGTACCCAAGCCAGGCTCAGACCGCGGGTGCACCACAGCAACAGCAGCAAGGACAATCCCAAGGTGCAGGTTTTTCCGCTCCAAGCGAATACTCGTCGCAATACTTCACGACCGACCAGCAACGAAATGCGTACAACAATTACTACCAGAACTACAATCAACAGACCGCCGCGAGCCAACAGGAAGCGGGAAGTGCGCAACAGCGGACCGGAAGTGCCTTTGGTACTGGCCCAAGCGACTCATCGTTCCCGCCGAGTCAGCAGGCTCAGCAGGTAAGAAATTCTCAACATGAACGTTATCTTGAACGTGACCGTTCTCTCTCAATACTCAGTCCAATGTTCTTGCTCCCTCATTTCCTTCTTTCTCCAACTTCCTCAAGTACCCCATCTGACACCCACCATCAGGCACCAAGCCGCTACGGCGAGGCGCAAAACAGCGGACACACAACACCGAATCCTGCTTTGGGCGCCCAGCATCCAACTGGTCCTGCCTCGCAACAAGGCCAGCACATGCACCAGCAACCACACACTCAACCGGGCCATGCTGGAGGATATCCGTACAACCACCCCTACTATGGTAGCCCATACTATCAGAATTACATGAACCAGTACGCCGGCTATGGCCAACAAGGCTATGGAGCCTTCGGCGGAGGTAAGGGTATGTACAATCAACCTCACCACGGCTACGGCGTTTCTCCGCAAGCCTCCTACGACCAACATTCGTCATCTCCAGCGAACGTTGGCGGATTCGGTCAAACATCTATGCACGGACGTGACAGCGCGCTCGGCAGCGGTCTTGGAGAGTACGGCAGATCTGGCTCGGCACAGCCTTCTCAGACTCAGCACAACGCCAGCGCCGGCGCAGGCTTTGGCGGCGTTCCCGACCTCTTCAGCCGCTCGCAGGCCGGCGGATACCAAAATCAGCCCTACGGGCAACAACAAGGCGCACAGCAGACCGCGAACGAGGATTCGTTGAAGCCATTCGGCGACTCGAAGACCAGCGGCGGGCCCAGCCCCTCTGCGCTCGGCCAACCCGGTCGACCAGGTTCTGCGACGAACAACACCCCCGGCCAGGCCAGCCAGAGCGGCCTACCGCCCCCGCAATCGCACCAGCAGGGAGGCTTCGGCGCCGGCGCGTATCCGAGCCATCTGAACCAGCTTCAGGGCGGACAGGGCAACCAGTACGGCGGCGGGCTTGGCGGCTTAGGTGGCCAGGGCCAGCAACATGTCGGCGCGCAGAGCCATCAGCAGAGCGGTGGGTATGGCCAGTATGGCGGATTTGGCGGTGCGGGCTACGGCAGCTACAATCGTGGTGGCTGGGGCACGAATTACGGGCAACATTAGAGCAGATATAAGCTGATTAAGGAGTGGATTGATTGGGTCAGTCCTGGTTCTATGTTTTGATTCATTGGCAAAGCAGAGAGAAGAGGGTATGAGTGAAGGGAGCACGAGAAGACGAGAGGAGAGGAGACTAGGAGGGCTGGTTCATAAGCTGGGGTTCGTGTGGCTACTACTGCTACCGATAATGTAGTTCAGAGCCCGCGATTTTTCTATGAAACACCTTGAAACTTTCTTCTCATCTCATCTCGTTTACTTAAAACTGTATTATGACTGGAGTCTCCTTATTTTCCTTATGTCTAGGCAACTCGACTCGACTCGGTTCGACTCCTACTCTCGTTTTCAGCTGAGCGGAATGCTCGTGGCTAGGATAAGCATGTGTTTGATTAGGGATTCGCTATGCTTGTTTACAATTTGCACGGTGGGGATCTGGGATGGATCGGATCACAAAAAAATTGGCTTCTGTTTTCGGTGCATGTTCTTAGCTGTTTTCTTCGTTGCCGATGGGGGGTGGCAGCTGTCGATTGCGAGGGTTACTGTCTGTCTGGAGGCGCTTTTGCCAGGACAGGATGGTCTTTACTTGAGTCTATAGCATGCGAGGAGAGATTGTGGGAGTGGAATGCAATGGATGGATTGAGTGAGTGATTGAGAGATCTTGTGGTGTGCTTTTGGGTGGGGTGTGTGATGTGATGGACGAAGAAACTCGATGCTTCGTCGTCAGTGTCCATACACCTACGCTACTTCGTCAAAAATTTCCTTACGTCTTGCTGACACCGCTTGTGGTCGAGTTTTAGGGATGCTTGACTGAAACAGGTAGTACAATATCCCAATGTGCACCCAAGAAATTCCCTTTCCCGTTCAGGGAACTGAGCTGCTTACGCTCCAGCCTGAGCTGTGGCTGTGCTATGGTGAGCGGATCCTGATTTGAGACTGAGGCCCCAGTTCTGGGCCCTGCATTCGACAGGGATAAGGATCCTCACCCTGCCCGGAAGGCCCGTAGACCTGCCAGGTTCCAATTTCCAGGCCCCAAGTCTCGAGTAAACTTGCTCTACGATATGTTACGGGCTATTCTGCAGACAGTCACGTTCCTAAGACGGCATGTTACTCAGGTTGAAATTGATGTGAACTCTGTCGTATTGTAGATGCCGTAAAGGCGGGCTATATAGAGGAACGAGATGAACTATCCCTTAGGGCGCTCCCTTGGTGCCAAGGCCTCGGCAGCAAGGAAGGCGCCAAGAAAAGCCACTCCCTTCCTTTGACATCAAGGAAGCACCACAACTTCGTAAGGAAGAGAAAGGGAGAGTAAGGGATACCTAGTAAACCGTATGAGTTGCTGATCCTAGGTTGCTGCAACCCGAGTATGTTCGTAAGACGTTATGTTATTAAGACGACCATGGTCTTAAAACGGTGGCATCTTAAGATGAGGGCGTTCTCCAGACAGTCACGCTCTTAAGATAGACTTGTCTTGAGACGGTTATATTCTTAATACGGATATGCTCTTAAGACGGTGACGTATTAAGACGATTATGTTCTTAGAAAGTTGTCATCCGACGCGGGTGTTATACCACCCCAACGTGGACACCCTCTGACCTCCGCCATTTACATGACCCTATGCCGCTGTGGCTGATGCTTATAGTTCAGTTGTTTCATGAAGCCTTTCAGGATGTGTAAAGTCGAGAGGCCGTGCATCTCGCACTAAGCAGAGGCGGAGCTAGGAAGTTACTCCTACTATTTTGCGATTCCAAGTACTCACCATTGGCCGTGCTGCGAGCAACAGTTTCCATACCCACTTTCTGGGCAAGTGTATCTCTCGTCGCCACCACAGCTTCCATCGAGGCGTTTGTTCTCGGGGCACTTCCGACGTTTGTTGAGGCGTGTGGAATTTGATACAAAGAGAAGAGGAGGTGGCCGTGATTGTGGAGGATGGGGCACAATAGGGAGATTTGATGGTGTCTCCAATCTACAAGAACTGCGACATTTTCGCCGGAAGATGCCCTGGAAGTAGGTGATGCGAGGGTTGTCGCTAATATGGCGAGGAAATGTAGTGATCGAATGATGTTCAGCACGTTGAAGAACAAGCACTCCAATCAATGTGCAGGATGTCAAAAACAGGCGAATAGCAAAGTCAAATGCTGTTTCCAGGACACAGAACAAATCCAACGAAATGATCAAAGCCCACAAAGAACTTAAAGTAAGGGGGCGGGTAATTTGACACCCCCTTTCGAGTAGCCGCACACCCCTTTTCGAGTAACCACACACCCCCCCCTTTCTTGGCGCTTCACCGCCTTCTAATTGGCTTGGAGAACTGCTCCGGAGCTTCCAATTCGCTCGCTTAACTTGCTCATTAATTCCGAATGCTCTCTCCAAATGCGGCCTTGGTTAAATCAATTACATCCTCTTCCTCTCCCTCCACAACACACTCACCATGGCCCTCCAGCCGCCACGGCTGGCGTACTACGCTACAACAGAGGAAGCGCATATTGCTCTATAAGCGCACGCATTAGCGCAGGCCTACGGCCTAGCAAAATACCGTAGTAAACCAGACAGAGTGGACATACGAGCATACCTCCAGGACGCATGCCGACAGCTCCGCCGCCAGCACCGCCTATTTCTGTAGTCCCTCATCCAGCTCCTGTCGCTCGGAATACCTATCAGTCGACAGCTACACCGGTTAATCTTTCTCGTATTAATCCAGCCCTTCTTAGGCCTACAGCTGCATCTACGGCAGCACCTCTACGGCAGCACCTACGGCAGCACCTACGGCAGCACCTATGGCAGTACCTACGGCAGCACCTATAGCAGTACCTACGGCAGCACCTATAGCAACGCATACAGCAGCGCATACAGCAGCGTATACAGCAGCGCATACAGCAGCGTATATAGTAGCGTATATAGCAGCGCATACAGCAGCGTATATAGTAGCGTATACAGCAGCGCATACAGCAGCGTATACAGCAGCGCCTACGGCTATACCTACGGCTGCACCTGCAGCTAAGAAGCGCGGCCGGCCGCCTGGTGCAAAGGATAAGGTACCACAGAAAAAGGCACTTCAGAGGAAAGATAGTACTTAGCATACAAATCAGCCTATGCCTTAGCCTCATCCTCATCCTCAAGCACAGAGGCTTAGCCGAGAGGAGCTTCTACGTCAGCTTGCAGCGTATGATGAGGAAATCGAGGGGTATATTAATTAGGGTGAAGAGTAGGTGTAGTCGGCGATGCTAGGGGGCTAGGCTTAATGCAAAGGAGCCGTAATAAGGTGAAGTTTTGACAGGTTTGGCATGCTATTAGGCACGTAGACACTTCTAGAATAGAATTCTATTCTATACTTATACTTAGACTTAGACTACGTGAGCTCGTACGTGAGCTCGTACCTGAGGCTATACGTGAGGCTATACAAATCGGCATAGCTATATAGCTGTACGTGAGCTCGTGTATAGCATCACGTACGGCCTCGTGTATAGCATCACGTACGGCCTTGCGTATAGCATCACGTGTAGAGAGACGTAAAGGTGAATGCTCGGAGCTTCCTCCGCACTGCTCTAAGCCAATCAGAAGGCGGTGAAGCGCCAAGAGAGGGGGGGTGTGTGGTTACTCGAAAGGGGGTGTGCGGCTACTCGAAAGGGGGTGTCAATTTACCCGTCCCCTAAAGTAAGAGCAAAAATAAGTTTTTCTTAGCAATTATTGAACGCCCCAGACTTCAGCGCTCAAGACCGTTGCGGCACCAGGTCGCGAGGCAAGGGTACTGTTTCTCAGGGGGTACTACGGTATCAGGCGTATCTTTTGTGTGAGGGCCCGCTAGCAATGGGGTGTAACAGGGGTGTAGATTTTGTAAATTACAGCCTCAATACTTTGTGAACCCTCCTTCAGCTTTCAGTACAGCCTTATCCCCCAACTCAGGTTGCAACACTACAACCTAGGATCAACAACTCATATGCCAGAAAGCTACTCTCCGAACATCAGCTGTAGAGAACCCAGCTGAAATCTCAGCTGTAGAGAACCGAGCTGAAGCCTCAGCTGTGCAGGGCTCATCTGAACTTACTAGCGCGCCACCCTGGGGGTGGCCCCCTTCCTTCCCCTAGTATATATACAACTAGCTAGACGTCTATAGAAATCAGAGTTCACATCAATTTCAACCTGAGTCCCCACGTGGTTTAGTTCTGTGCCATCGCAAGCCTCAACGCACGGACTGAAGCTAAGATCCCCTCCTAGACAAAGATGACGACCGACGCCATTATTCTATCTCTCCCGCCAAGTAGAAGCAATGGCTCTCTATCGTACGCGTGCAGTGCGACGCCGCCAAGATATAGCAGGCGATTCGTAGCCTACGAATTCACATCTATAAGACAATTGCTGAAGTTTACCTAGAATACCATTTACAGTCAACGGTGACAACAATTCGGTGCATGAGCTTCTCATCAACCTCAAGAACCAAGCGAGGGCAGCACGACTTTCTCTCAGCAATTCAAGAGAATGACCCTAAGTTCTCTAGCTACCAGAGGAACAAATTAGCACGCCGGCGCCGTGCTACACCAGCCAAATATCCACCTCACCTTATCGAGCTCATGAACAAATACCGCACACAACGACAAGGTACGCTTGCAGCATCTAGAACAGCCACAAGCCAGGCAGCATTCGCTACAACGCTGCAGGGGGTTGAAATCAATACAACACATGCGCCTGCTAGCACTAGCAGCAGCACAGGTTCTACAAACCGCCCGCGGCCAGAACCTGGCCTACGGCCCTGCCTCTGCGGGAAATAACATCAGTACAGAGAGTGCCCGTACATATGCGAGAATCAACAGCCGCCCAACTGGGAGCCAGATCCTGCCGTAGCAGTACTGGTCCAGCAGAAAGTGGTGATGCAGAGGCCGCACGTGCAGGGACTGATTCAAAAGTTGCAGAGCAGCAGGCCTACCGCAGGCGCCGTCTCGTGTTTCTAGCTTGGGGGTGACACTTGGCCGCTGGCGTGGCCCCTACGTAATTACTCTTGTTATTCACTCCTTTTCATGTATAGCAGTTCTCTTCAACTGATGTGGGGGGGGGTCAGAACGCTACGCTACGAACATCGGCTGTAGAGTACCCAGCTGAACATCAGCTGTACAGAATCCAGCTGAACTCAGCCGTTGCCCACCCAGGGGGTGGCCCATCTCCTTCTCCTGCTATATGGACAACTAGCTAGACACCTACAGAAATCAGAGCAATTCAAACCTGACACAAATGTAACTTGAACGAGAATTTGTTCAGTCAAGGCAATCTTTTTGATCGCTTGAGCCCCAAAACACGGACTTGCTCGGGCAACGATCCAAAGCTGACAACTCCTCAGCTCTCCACTACTGCCTCAGAGCGAACCAGCTAGTGGCTGCATACTGACGTACTAGTGTCCAGCGTCTTCAGCTCTCCACAGATACTTCGAATTGGGTCAGCTGTACTAATTGTATACCAATGTATTTGAGAGCATTGTGCTCGTCAGAGCGCATTCGATTACGCAATCAGCATGCATGAAGCACGCCTCTAAATTATCACTGCAGAGAAGCGTATCTTTTTGGAGCTGATCGTACTGTCTAGATACCCAATTAGCTGTCTCTTGGCTTTACAAACCAAGGGTTGTAGGTACCGTGTTGGCAAGGGTGTTATAGTGCTTTTCATGGACCAATTACGCTCGCAGTCAGTTTACATAAGTTTCAAATACTATTGCGTCATTTATGTCTATGTTGCTAACACCTTTCTTCAGCTTGGAGGGCCTCTCTTACATCTCGTGCTTTATTTGACTACAACCATACTGAGCTAGCACTATTTTGTATTCAAATTTGTAGTATAACAGATACCCACAAATCCTCGGCTCAGCAGATTAGAAGAAAGCTTCAGGACCTACAAAGGGTCTCATGATGATATTCTCTCGTCTAGATGAGACACCTTTTGCAAAGCTGAGCAGACAAGTCTGGAAGAGGGGTACCAAATATGCATATGCGCGTCGGGAAACCCTCGCACCCCACCCGCTCGCTTGCCCGCAATGATGAGTGGCCGCCCAAGGAGTATCGATCCAGCTGTACATTTCAGCTTGACCAGGCCTCAGCTAGCCACTTACTGTAGGACAAACGAAGGCTTTATGTGAAGTATTTAAACCCATGATTAACATCGTTCCCAAACGTCCATCATCCACACAATACTCGAATCATCTTTACCAGTAACCTCATCCATACTTCTTCAGTTCTTCAACTTTGGAACACTTTTCCAATTACACAATGTCTGAGCAACAAGCCAATTCCAAAAAGGTCGACTCGATCAGGATCCTCATTGACAATCGTCAAAACGCAGGCAGAGAACCCGCAACCTTCTCTGCAGACATCCGTACCGACGGCACTCTCTTCAATTTTGGAAGCGGGTTCAGTCAGCCACCACTGCTTCCCAACGCTACAAAGCCTATTTTCGCTACCCACATCTCGCACAACAATTCGAATTATATTCTCTCGATTGCATCGGCCGGAAATGCGACCGCACCTCCTTCGGCGATAGAGGCTGGAGTGCCTGTTGCACTTAATGGAGGTCAGAAGGTCGATATTCAGCAATGGACTATCATGCCGAATCCCAAGTTTTAAGGCGAGATTTTATAGCTAGCTTTGCGGCTCAGGAAAGAATCCAATATATCGTCTTTATCTTTGGGGAGCCAGGGAACGACACAGTACGCAGAAGGATTTGAGGACAGCGCTGAAAAGATATCTGGTTTTTCCTAGAAATGAAATAATGACTCGCTTTGCATCTTTTATCTTGAGATCTACTTTTTTGTTTAACATTCGTAGCCTATAATTGCTAAGAACTGCGTTCAGTATCCATCTCTAACAACTAAATTTTGGCACCAGTAAGAACACAAGTAGAGTGATCAATGTATCAATCGGTTGTCCTGAGGATGAAATTTACCATAGGCAGCAATGACTGTCGGATGAGATCAGTCATGAAAAGGGTCAATGACTTGAACAACCCAATAAAGGTCGTTCATACTGGTACTGCAACTATGATTCATTCAGACAATCACCACATTAGACAATCGATCTTGTTGGAAGGTAAATATGTTATCTAGACGAGCACGATCTCTACGCCCTCCTTCTCTACGAGACCACTCATCTCTCCATGCATCAACCCCAACCCACCGTAGAGCTCGCCGCAGAGCTTATGGGTGCCGCCAATTTGGCTCACAGCTGTGGCAGACCCTACAGGGCGAAGCAAGAAAGGTACCTTTGCGCCACGCAATAGCCAAACATCATCCAGATCTGCCTGAACGCAAGCCGAAGCCAGCCCAAACCATCGATCAGTAGCAACAGCCCTTCGACCGCGCAGAGCATTCTTGCAACTCTCCGCGAACGTAGTCTTTCGGGGCTCAGCAACGGCATCCACCATTGGTTGGAGCTTCTCGAAATCTCCTGATGTACATATGTGCAAGAAGTGCATATATGCATCATTCTCTGCCTGCTTGAAGAGATAGCGATAGTAGAAGAGGCCTATAGCCAGAGCGATAAAGTCGCTGAGATGTTGTGCCTTGGACAAATCTCTCAAGATCTCGTCGGTTGTGAAGTCCGGCGGGCTGACGTTCGAGACTTGCAGATTACGCCTGCCAGCGGTAAGGGTAAGACTGAGGGAGCTCAAGACGCTTCAAGCGCGGGTCCCACTTAGAGGAATGGTTATTCTTCAACCCCATAGCAGCATTGGCGATCATCCGAGCGACGACGCTCCGGTCCCAGTCGACATCACTGGTCGGAAAGACTAAGGACAACATGCGTTTAATGCGGCCCAAATTTACGCCACGGACAGCACAAGTGAAGATATTTGCGATCCTTCAGCTTTCTTGCATTGGATCTGAAAGTCTGGACTGGTGCATGCTGAAAAATTCCACTCCGATTCTTGGTATGGGACGGGTAGCCAAATGAGAGTGTGTTTCTCGGCAAGATCCCAGCGCGGAATCCAGCTGTTCTACTGAAGATCTTTCCCCTTTTCGACAAATTGTCTGAGCGCTAGGACCTGAAGGCTACCATCTTTGGTGAGGAGATAGCGAGTCGCGTCAAAGTAGGTATCCCAAAACAATCTCTTTGACGCGGCATCGTTTGATCTTGGTGGCTTCAGCTCGTCTGGGAGCTGCCCGACTGTAGACAGTCTCTCGTCTCCATATCGGCCTCCACCGAGTTTCTTGTCGAAATTCACCATGCCAAAGAGCACGTTGACCTTGTCTTCCGGAAAGCCGCCGACGCGTTTGCGCGTAGCTCTCAGCATCTCCAGAAACGCATAGCCGTCGACGTAGTTGCGAGAATAATAGTAAACACACATCGCCGCTTCAATTGATGCCGACGAGTTTAGACCTGGGCTTGTAAAACCTCCACCGGTCGTCGTTGGACTTAGGGCTCCCGGGTCGCCATGCCTGGGGCCTATTGTGTTGGGGAAATTGGAGGGATTGACCGAATTGGCAACACGACTAAAGGCACGCAGGCATTGCAGCACCTGAGCGGGGTCCTTCGACTCGTAAAGATCGACTGGCATGTTCAAGGGTGCCATCTCACAGGCCCTCAGGAAATGAGAGATGTTCTCCATTTGTATGAAGGGCATGGCAGACTTTTTGTATTTGATGCCAGGATTAGGCACGGCAAGATTGACAAGCCTACGGTAATTAGCTACTGTAGTGAATCTTCCAAATAAAATATTCAGGCGGCCTACCTGCACAATATGACCCCATCTTTCAGCCCATCCAGAAGGTCCCCGACCGGCAAGCGCTCGCCCAAGACGTCCTCTATCCAATTCCGTGCCTCCTTCGCAGCTGTGGTGTGTATCTGTCCATGCGCAGCTTCCTCATATCCCGATCCAGCGACGTGACAGATGCCATACTAGGCGAAATAGGCGTAGGTCGTTTTCGGCTGAAGTTAGGCGCTTGGGTTGGCCGAATGTGTTAGTAACAGTAATCTGCTGCTTCGAGCCGTGGCAATTCTTATGCGCCTCCTTGGTTTCAGCTCAGAATGTATGTAGGCGCCGTGGAGCGAGGGGAATGCAAAAGATGTCCTGGCGGTATACAAAAGGTCGAATCTTTGGTGGTGGGGGCCCTGACTGATGCAACTACCGTAACGTCACCCGCCTGCGCCTCCAACATTTGTCGTATGCAAAATAGCGCAATATACATCTCTTTGTACGTGCTCGCTTCGTTCGATCTTTATATATACGGATCCTCTATAGGAAGCTCTCTAAGCTTCCTTAAGGATTCGTCTCTCTTCGTCTCTCTTCGTCTCTCTCTCGGCCCGAATTAAGCTAGTTATTATTAGTTCTCTCGCTAAGCTCTCTATTATAACTTTCCTTTTGCACTACGCATAGAAAACTAGCACTAGAAATAAAAGAGAGTAAAGAAGCGCACATATATAGCTAGAGGAGGTGTTCTATTAGCGGTAGAAGAGGCCTCTTGTAAATAAGCTGCCTAGATAGGAACAGTAGAGGGGTAAGAAAGGTAGCAGCGAAGCGACCGCAGCGTGTAAAATTAAAGTGTAGTATGTGCGAATTGACTAAACATATGTTCCAACCCGTAATACCGACCAGCCGATTACTGCGGTAATCGAGGAAGCAAGTAAGCAGATCAGATTGGTTACGCATAATCTGCATACAGGACAGGACCTGGGGGAACGAGGGTCCGGCGCCTTGGGGTGTTGGATTCCCCAGACTAGCTATGAGGTCACGAGGCCAAGAGGGTCACGTGCTGGCTCGTAGAGCGAGCCAGGAAGCAAATGGTCGCGGATCGCAATGAGCCGCGACGAGCCATAGATTTCTTAGGAGTTGTCTTTTGTATGTAAGCACACTCATTCTCGTAGATAGGAACCTCGTGTTCAACTCCAGATTCTTAATAGCACTTGTATTAAGAGTAACCCGTCTTATGCCTGAGATTGATTTGCCTTTCCTCTCGAATAATATTGCACCCCAACGAGACCCGGACCAGTATCGTACGTCTATACAGCTAGTGTGTGGTATTGAAGAGACAATCCGTTACAACATAATGCACGTACATGCCCTAGATAGTAGGTAACTAGCTACCAGATAGCTATATTAAATATGTTGTATGTAGTTGAGCAATTTGTATTATATGCACTTGGTAGTACAGGGGGCGCGGCCAAGTTGCATATTCCGGACCCCACCAGCTAACTACGCGAGGCGAGGAACATCAAAACCACCAGGTTTTGGTACATTGGAGGAGCTATACCACAACAACTATAACCATCGATTACGATCCAAGTGCGTAGATGTATCTGTCTGTGTCTCTTAGTGATAATTATTGAAGAAAACAAATTTATTAACCGATACTGGGTGGTGCGAAGCAACTTTTAAGATTTGGGTGAGATGCTTACGTAACCGGAATATGCACTTGGCCGCGCCCCTTGTAGGATAGGTAGGTAGGATGCGTGCATAGGCAGCTTGCATGCAGATTATGTTGCTACAAGGCGCTAAGTGTGTAAGAAGCGTGCGCACATCTCTTATATCGTGCAATTTCCTTCATCGTACTTAGATCTATCCTATAGGATTTCAGATACAACTATGACTGCATGTAGGTTCTTCCTAATTAATTGTCAAAATTCAATTCTTATCCAGACTGCTTCAAATATAGATCAAAACTGTATGGGGCCTTAATTCGTGACCCGGGACAGATTTAAGGCCCCTCGCTAATACTTAACAGTTTCTAGTGAAGTGTATCCGAGTCTGCGCCACAACCGGTGAGTAAGAGTGATCACACCTGAGGAAAGCTGAGCCGAAGCTGAGCCAGGCCTCAGCCGAACTTAGCCACTCCGGCATGTGGTCACATGACCAAATGGGTTAGGCAAGGTGCAGATTGGGGTGTTGAAACAACATGACCGTTTCCACGGCCTCCTGGGCGCGTTCCTTAATTTGTTTGGTTCCGTGGTAGGTCCTAAATCTCGTATGCGTACAGATTCAGAAACTGCTAACTAGGTAGCTTTGATTCTTAGACGCTCTTTTACAGCTACCTGTGGTATATCAAGGACTTTTCAAGACTTCTAACAAAATATTCTGGAACAACTGGTAAACTACGGTGGTCTATTAGCATGAAAAGTGCAACAACTCTGGTGCCAGCCTTAGATGGTCCTGAGGAGCTTCCTTATCTTTCTCGCTGTTCTTGTTGCTCCGCTCCGCTGCGTCTCTGCCGCATCTCCTCTCTGATCAATCTTGAGGCGATACGGAGCTGGTTACGAGATTGCGAATCTCATCACTAATGTGGTGTGCAAGACGACCACAAAGGAACATCCGAAACTGCATATCCGTCACTATTGATGGACATCAAAAGCAGGAAACTCGTCTTCCAAGAACATGGAGGGCAACGATATTACTCCTTAAGCTATGTTTACGGCAACACGAATCCATTCCGCACTACTCGGGAAAGCTTGAGCATGCTGCAGCAGCCTGGAGAGCTGAACAATCCCAAGTTCCCCCTTCCGGTTACCATCAGGGATGCAACGACCATCGTTGAGCAGATTGGCGAGAATTATCTCTAGGTGGACTCATTGTGCATCGTGCATGACGACAACGATCTCTTACAGAACGCAATCAAAAGCATGGGGGAAATTTATCGAAACTCGATTCTGACTATCGCTGTCGTATCAGCATCAGCTGCTTGTGAGTCTATCCCAGGTATCCTTCCCGGATCTCGGCACTGTCTCCCATGGATGGAGTTGTGTGGTACGCGGATATTCGCTTGTCCAGTTCCTCTACATCTTGATCTAAAAGGGTCAAAATACGAGAGTCGCGCTTGGATATACCAAGAGCGACTACTTTCTACGCGAGCCCTCTACATTACGAAAAGCATGGCGTATTACCATTGCTCAAAGCATGAGTGGTCGGAACTAAATCCTGTCCTGAGCTTTTCTTTCAACATGAACCCATTGTATAGAAATAAATCAAGCAGCAGTATTCAGCCCAGAGGCCTCGACGCCCCATGGAAGCGGTCGGAGTGGTTATGTTACTTTGATCTCGTGCGGCAATACTCTCAAATGGACCTCACATATGCTTCAGATGAATTGGCCGCTTTTGCGGGTATTTTGGGAAGACTTGGCACAATATATGACACCCAGTTTTTTGCTGGCCTTCCCATATCGGCACTGCTCATAGGGTTACATTGGATACCTGGTTACGAGGAGGGCGTAACTTATGAACCCTCATCAGAACGAAGAGAAAGCTTTCCCAGCTGGTCATGGGCTGGTCGCAATGGGCCGATCGAATGGCTGGAAGCTGTCGTTATGCCGGATTGGTGGCAGTGGGTGGGATCAGTCCTCCCTGATCCAACGACAAATATCCAAGCAGCGGAACTCAATAGTGGTCCCGCACAAATCCATATTCGCTCTCAGATTAGATCAGTTAAAGGGCTTTCAGCGGAACTAAGTACGGCGAGTCTTTATCCGGAGAGCCTTCTAAATTCGGGGAAGGGGAATCCTACGCCTTTTATCAAGATTTTCGACAGCCAAGGTCGCTGGTGTGGTAGAATCTACCATAGCTCTCCAGACGTTATCGCCGGCCCAAACATCGACGAGGTAGGGCTTATGCTACTTTCTACATGCAGTACACGAAAGACTTGTATGTGCGACACTTCAGGAGAAACTGAATGAGAATATTTCTTTGACCATATTGCATTTCCTATCACCGGAGAGGACGGAAAATTAGCACGAGTGGTTAATCTCTTGCTCATTGAGTATAGAGTATAAAGGGGATGGCTATGCTGAACGTCGAGCGCCGTGCCAGATTCATGCTGACGTCAGGGAAGCAATGGAAATGAAAGAACAGGACGTCATACTAATATAGGCCGCTATCGCTGCGAAGACCTAATCAAACTGACGCAAGAACTTGATGGAGACCTCGGCCAGATTGAGTCCACGGGATTCTGAGCCATTCAGTGTTATCACCAAGGATTAGACAGCTGGATGCATGACTGCCCAGGCCCGAAGATGCATACCAGTCAGATGTACGAGGCTCCAGGCAGCAGTAGAGACCAAAATCTCTCCAGGTGAGCTCTCGCAAAGGTTTCTCGGTCAGATGGCTAATCTGACCAATGTAGTTTGATACCATGTGCATTTTACATCCAGGGGCATAGAAGGCCCCCTATACTGTTATCTATCCACTCACGTGCTGTGGAGAGAAGAGGGGC
Source organism: Mytilinidion resinicola (assembly GCF_010093595.1). Lineage (NCBI taxonomy): Eukaryota > Fungi > Ascomycota > Dothideomycetes > Mytilinidiales > Mytilinidiaceae > Mytilinidion > Mytilinidion resinicola. The sequence goes on from NW_022985440.1 coordinate 216,392, forward strand.
ACCTGAGCCAAGCCAAGCCGTTTTCCCAAGATACCCTTAGTAATAGTCGACGTATTAAAAATGGGGGGGCGGGGCTCCAGCTGGAGTTTGGTTGCCGAGGATGATCCCTCCTAACTCCATTTTTACTAAGGAATTTACACGAAATTTGTCCGTCAGCGGCCATGCGGAGATCATGCCTGGTTCTCCGAATATCCTATTGGCCTGTACGTAAAGCTAGCTAATTAGGTGAAATAAATAAGCGACTTCCCCAGTCCCAAGTTCCCGGTTGTGGGCTCATAGCTTTTTTTTGGGCGTACTTCTGCCCCGTGTTATGGCTCCCCTATTTCCCCGCGTTTCCCCCCCCCCAACCACAATCCTGGTGGGTTATACCGAACGAGGTTATAAATTGTAGACATGCCGGATCAGAAGTACACACACAACATACCATACCTTATGGCGAGGTATATACAAAAGCTTTGAGATTTAGTCATTCTTCCTGTTGCATCGACGCATTTGGATCGTATTCTCAAGATGGCACACTCCAAGGAAAGTTCTCAAGGTCAGGCGGCAAGTCACGATGCGCGTAATGATAATCCCGAAGGAGGCGACGACGCTATCCTCCACTCTAAGAGGCCAAGTACCCGCAACTTCATGGTAAGCCGTAGCCTGCTTCCATTCCTTCACCTCTGATTGTTTCGGTTGGCTAGATTATCCTTGTGTCGGCGATATCCAGCTTTTGTTTCGGCTATGGAAACAATGCTGGCGGAGGATGTTATGCACAGGAAACGTTCCTCAAGAAATTTCTCAGTGGATCGAACGCCAATGCACTCATCGACGCGATGAATGCAATGTAAGTTTGAACAATTTTGTAGGGCTTGTATAACTACGGATCACTGACTTATGTCAGCTTTCTTGCCGGCGGCTTCATAGGGACTATAATGCAGAGCTTCGTGTCTGATAAGCTAGGGCGTCGCTTCTGCACAGAAATGGCGGCTATTCTTATGGTGCTGTCCGGCATCCTTAGTGCCGCGAGCGTCAATCCGGCTATGTTCATTGTCTCCCGTGGTATTGGTGGCATATCCGGAGGCATCATTCTATCCAACACGCCGGTGTATATGAGTGAGATTGCACCAGCGCATATACGAGGCCTCCTGGTCGGAATGCACGCGACCACCGTACTCTCTGGATATGTCCTCTCGGCACTTCTCGCTGTTGCCTTTAATTTCGTTACCTCGGACATACAGTGGCGCCTTCAGTTTATAATGCTGACATTCTTCTCTCTTATCTTCGCTGTCTCTGTCCTCTTCATCCCCGAATCTCCTAGATGGCTCGTGGAGCAAGGAAGGGTCGATGAAGCTAGAGCTATTATGGAAAAGCTGCACCGAACCAAGGCTGATCCAACGGCGATACTGGCTCGCGCAGAAATTCTGCAGATTGAAGCACAAGTTGACTTTGAAAGAGATCTCCCTCACAGTTATTGGTACATTCTAAGTAATGCACATCTCCGGAGACGAGCTTATTGCTCAATTATAACGTTCGCCATGGTCCAGTCTACTGGTTTGGTGGTAATCTTCAATCGTACGTAAGGTCCTAGTACACATACCAGAGCCCTCTGTCCCCCGCTAACATGTGTACTACCATCTTAAGTCATGCCTATACTCTTTGGTAATCTTGGCTTCAACAACGTTCAACAGCTTGGCCTTTCCGTTGTTTGGGTTACCATTGGAGCCATGGGCGCAGGTTGCAATGCTTTGCTTGCGGACCGAATTGGACGAGTGAAGCTTCTAGTTACCGGAGGATACCTTCTAACTGCCAACATGGCCATCCAATGTGCGTTGCAAAAATTTTACCTCCATTCAACATATAAGCCTGGAATAAATGCCAGCGTGGCTTTCTTTTTCATCTTTATCCTTTTCTACAGCAGTACGTGCGACTGCGTAGTCTACATCTACAACGCAGAGATCTGGCCAACCCATCTGCGGAGTAAAGGTGTCACCTTCGGAGTGGGGTCCTATTTTCTCTTTGGAATCGCATACAGCGGTCCTGCTGCGCAAGCATTCAAAAGTATTGGGTGGAAGTACTATCTCGTATTCATCTGCGTCACATTTGTTACGGCAACCCTTATACTATTAACGTTCCCCGAGACGAAGGGACTATCCCTTGAAGGTAACATACCCTCTCGTAATTTCTACCACAAATCAGATGCTAATGATGCAATGACAGAGGTGAACATCAAGTTCGGTGATAGTGTAGAAATGACGTTGGGCGATATTCAGCTGGATGAGATCCTCGGATCAAAGCCAACGGCAGAAACTACGGAGGTGGAATAAATGAAACCCTCTGGATGGGTTAAATTAGCTACGATGAGTAAGGGAATGATTGTGTAGCTCTGGTCCAAAATCTCTTGACTTAAAGCTCTGCCACCTGAACTTTGCTTCCCTATGCTCTTTTCTGGTTGTCTTAGCTTTGCTTTACCTTTTTTGGTTCTGTTATTTTAAAATTGTAAATAGTTGAAGCAAGTCTAAGAATCAGATCTGAGTAACGAGGAGGAAGGCAGCCCGATTTTGGTCCGTCCGACATTCGAACAGGGCGACAAATACGGAGTATTTATAGAGTTCAAGGTTGCCTAAGGTTAGCTTATGCGACATCAGTTACGCTGATAGGTGCGGGGATATTCACAAAATGTGTTCACCTAAGCTTGCTCCGTCCAACATGAACTATGCCTATGCATTTGATATGCGTGGTCTACGACTGACGTCCGAGCGACGAGCGGGGCGCAGCATCTATGCAGGCCTCATGAAACGAATGCTGGTTAGGAAGTCATACTATTATCTTCGCCTGCTTGTGGTGCTTCGAAGTATTAATTGGAATCATGAGTAGTAGACCACAGGCCCAGCAGGGCCTTGTCTCTGTACGACTTGCCGATGTCTGAGGTGGCTGTTCGATCAAATTAACTTCAACCTCGTTCAGGCTTCTGAAAGTACCCCGAAGCCCATCAAGTAGTGCGAAAAGAGTGTGCGCGAACCTAAATACTGCACGTTCCTGATCCTTCACACGTATCCTACACCGGGTGTTTGACATGTTTTGATACACTACTATACAAGCTTCTTGATTCTAGAGTAGCCCACCTTGTGCACTTGCAGAGTGTAGCTTATTCGTCTTCGCTGTGATTATCAAACGGGAAGTGATCCCTGATCCCATCCCTCTCCGCATCGTTTTCCACCGCGGCCATCATCTGGCTTTTGATCGACTGGGCGAGTGCTTTGGAGGCCTGCCACCTCTCGTCTGAGGGTACCCACCCCATAACATCAACGCCGAGGGCGTCCCTCATCTCCTCAATCATGGTGTCCATATCTAGTTGCTGCTGGTGAAGATCCATGATGGACCGAGTCTCATCATCGGAGTAGCTAATTGGAGGGTTGGGACAGTTTTGAGCAGCTATAGCGCCAGATGACACGATCTGTTGCCACTGCTGAATCGCATTGATCATGTCTCCCTGCAGCGTGATAGAGTCGCCCTCCCAAGGCGTTCCTGCGCTCTTATACAAACGCTGATGAAGAGTCACACCTTTGGTAGAAATGGCATTGAAATGCTCTTCATGGTCTCTCATCGTAAGCCCGGCATAGAAGAAGTGTGTCCATTTTCTAGCGTGTTGAATCTTCATGCGCGCTTGTTGAATTGTGTCCACGGATTCGTACTCCGCTGGCAGATCTGTAGCTGGACGTGTCATTCGCTCAGATTCTGGATCACCATAGTTCTGAAAATCGCTCGGTATGCCTGCAACGAGACAAAGCGGAAGGATTGAAGCATGTTGCCAGTCGATAAGGCCGACGACGTCTAGAGACTCGGAGACACGAATGTTATTCATAGAAAGGTCTGGATGTCGTAGAACGGGCCGACTGAGATAGCTTTCCACAGGGTAGCCTAGGCATTTCGACATCTCTAAATATTTCTTGAGCCCTTCAATGTGAGGCTCCGGTGACATTTTCTTGAATCCATGGATCTCACGATAAAGAAGATCGTAATGAAGACGTGGTTTGGCAAATATTTTCGTCCAAGCAAGCTCTCTCTTGCCAACATCTCGGAATACTTCGGGTGAGGACGTCCCTTGAAAAGTTAGATGGGTGATGCAGTGATGAGCATGGAGGAGACCAACAAGGACCTCGATTGAAAGCCATAGAGCTTCGTTGCCCATGCCACCAACTATAGTGTGCAGTAGGGCCAACGCAAAACTTCTTCTCTCCTTGAACAGGAAGCATTGCAGCCTTTGATCTTTCGTCTGGAGTCAGATCGTCTGGGAAGTAGATACTACCACTTGCTGGAAGCTGAAGAGAGAACAGTCGTTTTTCCAGATGCACAACTTGCTTGATGATCTGCGCCCTCTGCTTGAGTCCTAGGTCGGGCCAGATTTCGCTGAGAGCAACGCCTTCAATTTTCTCCATGACGATGTATTCGGCTCCCACCGCGTTCTCAGCAGTCGAAGACCACCCATGCACCCGTGGGACGGGAATGTTGTGAAGGCGTAGAAATTCCATCGTAGCGACTTCGCTTGCGGTTCCGTGATGTTTTGGAACGGTAGAAGGATATGGAAGTCGGGCTAGGACCCGCCTACCATCGTTCAGTGTCGCTTCAAACACACGATTAAACCCTCCTTCAGCAAGCTTAACGAATGAAGTCACATCAGAGGGGCTTTGTCCACTTGATGCTGCGATGGCTGACTTAAGTGCTGGGACATCGAATTTCAGATATCTTTCAGCAATCCTTAGCGGCTCGTTATAACTATTAGAGTCAGCAACATGATCGCCCACTGTGAAGGGAAACAGAATACACTCACATCCATCTACCCGAAGTGTACGCATGCATAGACTCATCTTCTGTTGCCAAGATAGGGGATCCGGCGACTGGCGTGGAAAAGCTCCTGAAACATTGCGGCTTGAAGGTGATGACTGATTTGAAATTAGTTGAATTAGAGAGGTTCTTGAGCGGGCCTAAAGAAATGGCCATGCTAAGCAGCTTGAAGAACTCCGTGTCCAGGAATGAAAAAGAGATTTAGCTGTAACGTTAGCGCATTGTGAGGTGGTGGCTAGAAGTACAAGACCAGATACAGCTGCACAAGGGTTGTTGATCTGCCACTAGACTTTATTTGCAGCAGGTTGAATGCGACGTAGTGGTTTGAATTTCAGGAGATGATGTAGTAAACTAGCGCGTGACGGTTTAGGACCCGCTTAAAATGACTTAATTTTATTCGGTACCAGCCTTACGTCCAACACCTTCAACATTTCTTTTTTGAAACGCAATCCGCACCCAAGCAAGACAGCACCGACATCATGGACAAAGGCATGCTCAAGAAGAGGAAGCTGAACAACGGCTCTCCCTCCGCGGGAGCAGTCCCTAAGAAATCGAGCTTCAAAAGCCTCCCGCTCAAATCTTCGAAATTCTCGAACCCCTCGAAATTTTCCAAATCACACACGAAAGATGGCGCGCGCAAAGCTCCAACCACCGCAGGCGAGCCTTCCTCCTCCTCGAAACCGAAGCCTACGAGAGCAGTCGAACCCGAATCCTCAGACTCCTCCGAGTCCGAGGGCGATAAAGATGAAGCCTCCGACGAAGACGGAGAAGAAGAGGTTGCAGAGCCAACACCCGAAACCACACCCACCAGTGAGAATGAAGAGGTGGTGCAAAAATCATTCGCGGACCTAGGCATAATAGAGAGTCTCTGTGAGGCGTGTGTAAATCTAGGCTACAAGTTCCCAACGCCTGTACAGGCAGAAGCTATACCACTCGCGATCGAAGGCCGAGACTTGATCGGTCTGGCAGAGACGGGCTCTGGCAAGACGGCTGCATTCGCATTGCCGATATTGCAAGCACTCATGGATAAACCACAGCCTCTATTCGGCTTAGTGCTGGCACCGACGCGAGAGCTCGCATATCAGATTTCGCAGCAATTCGAGGCGTTGGGGTCTTTGATAAATGTGCGATGCGCGGTCCTCGTTGGTGGTATGGATATGGTTCCTCAAGCTATTCAGCTGGGCAAGAAGCCTCACATCGTTGTTGCGACACCGGGAAGACTTTTGGATCACTTAGAGAATACGAAGGGCTTCTCACTGCGCAACCTGAAGTATCTCGTAATGGACGAAGCAGACCGACTCCTCGATCTCGATTTCGGACCTGTATTGGACAAAATCCTTAAGGTTCTCCCGCGAGAAGGACGACACACCTATCTCTTCTCCGCCACAAGTAAGTCCCATTCATATCCTCAATAACGCACCACTAATGCAAACACTAGTGTCCTCCAAAATCGAATCCCTCCAACGCGCCTCCCTCCACAACCCCGTCCGCGTCAGCATCAGCAGCTCCTCCCACCAGACCGTCTCCACCCTCCTCCAATCCTACAACTTCATCCCCCAGAAGCACAAAGACCTCTACCTGATCCACCTCCTCAACGAAAACCTCGGCCACCCCGCCATCGTCTTCACCCGCACCGTCAACGAAACCCAGCGCATCGCCATCGCACTGCGCACCCTCGGCTTCGGCGCCATCCCGCTGCACGGTCAGCTCTCGCAGTCTGCGCGGCTGGGGTCGCTCGCCAAGTTCCGCTCGCGCAGTCGAGATATCCTCGTTGCGACGGACGTGGCGGCGCGTGGGCTGGACATCCCGAGTGTGGATTTGGTGGTTAACTTTGATCTGCCGCCGGATTCGAAGACGTATGTGCATCGGGTGGGACGGACGGCGAGAGCGGGGAAGTCGGGGAAGGCGGTTAGTTTTGTTACGCAGTATGATCTGGAGATCTGGTTGAGGATTGAGAATGCGTTGGGGAGGCAGTTGGAGGAGGAGAAGGTCGAGAAAGATGAGGTGATGGTGCTGGCGGAGAGAGTGGGCGAAGCGCAGCGCGAGGCTGTGAAGCAGATGAAGGTATTGCATGAAGGTAGAGGAAAGAGGGGTGCAGTGCTCAAGGGGCGGAGGAGAGAGGGAGGTGGTGGCGGTGGGAAGAGGGGTAGAGATGATATGGATAGGGAGGAGGGTTAGTTCAGGTTCAGGTAGGTGGCGATTGCATGCGATTGGAGAGTTTCAGGTTCCTTCACATTTGCAGTACTTTATTAAAAGTGTCAATTGTGTCGAAAACGTATAGTTCCAGGAGTTACCCGTTGTGAACTTGCTACACTGCAATACTACTGCCAGTACGGCGTAGAAGCGCGAGCGAGAGCTATAGAAAATGGTACCAAACGAAAACCAACCACCCGCAGAGCCACGGACCGCACCCATGCAGCAGATCAGGAACGTTCTGAATGCTTCGGAGACCCACAACGATCCACTGGTTGCGAATTCCATCACCGTGACGTCAAGCCCCCACAACTCACGAGAATTGTCCTAGCACTCTGGTATATAACTCAATATATTAAACAACTAGCTAAGGAGCACTTCAAAGAACTCGACCACTATCCAACTTCTCAAAATTCAGTCTCAAACATCAACTCCGCAAAGCCCAGCCTACATACACCCAACATGCCACGCGACGGCACCGGCGCCTCCGACAACGCTGTCGAGCCCACGAATAACATCGTCCACGGTGCTAGCGGCGACGTGCGTTCTCCTTCCCCTCCTGTCTCTCCTTTACTAACGCATGTCCTATAGACGTCGCTCAACCGCGCCTCGAAAGTCGCACCCCTCCCCGAAGCCGAGAAAGGCGGGGCGCTGGAAGGCCTGAACGCGAGCGGGGGTGGCAGCGTGGGGAAGGCGCAGGGGAAGGGGAATGATTCGAATAAGGAGCCGCTAGTGGATCAGGTGACGAAGTAGGTGATGTAGGAAGGAAAGGGAAGGGAAGGCGGAAAGAGAATGAGGAATTGCTGTTATACGATGATAGGAGAAGAGAGATCCAAAGAGGAAGACAGACAGTAGGAGAGATAGGAACGACTTGATGGCGCTCCCACGTTCTTGTTCATCAAGATACCAAGATCGATATCAGAGTAGAGGCGAAACTAGCCTCGTATCGTCTTGACTCTGGAAGGAGAAATGATAGTAGAATCAAAATCGAGCTTGAGAATCTACCATTCTCCCCCGCATTCAAAACGGGTGCACTGCTATGATTCGTTGGGCTGTCGCAGCACTTGCTAGGTACATAGGTGCACCTTTACCGTCACACGCCTCCTTACACCGCACTTCGCGCCACCTGCACAACATGACATCGGGACTTACATATGCAGACGCAGTGCCGCAGTACAAAAATGCCTCACCGGAGATCTCGCTTAACGACTTGCTATCTTCAGTGCTTTTTGAGTTTTGATTTGTCTAGGGCTGGAGTTCCAAGGTTGGAGTGGCGGAAGAGCGGTCTGGGAAGCGGCCTAGAACCCGTCGAAGTCTGTTTTGATGCACTCAACACGGCTTGGGAGATCCGAGCTTTTGAATGCTCTTGAGGTGTCGGCGGTCCCGATACCTTACGGCCGCGGTTTCCTGTGGGTAAGGTGGTTCCAGGAACTAGTTCAGTGGGGTGTATTACAGAGAGGCACAAGAAGCAATCACAAATCAACAGAACAGTATGCGAATATGTTTGAGAGGTGCTTGATTCATTCCTTGCTGTGTACTGAGGAACACATCGAACTTGATGACCAGAACCCTTTCTGCTGTTCCGGCATCGTAAACCTTGATGACAGTCCCATTTTCCCAACACCGTAACACCTTGGTACGCCTTTGCGATTCCGTCGCCGCCTTGAATGCCGAACCCGAGAACCTCCACGACAATCTGCACACGCTCCTTGGATGTCTTGCTCTGGATCTCTTTGACGAAAAGACCTTAGGAGTCCTCCCACAAGCTGCCCTACTCGGTCGCTGTCGAGCACCGATCCGCCAACCAACCCCCAGGAGGTGGCGGCCCCTGAGACCCTAAGTTGCTTCAGCCGCGAGGTAAGTCTCGTCGCTAGCACGCGGAGTTGCCGGTGCCGCGCCAGAGTCTGCTCGCAAATCAAAGTACTTAGCATCAAAAGGGCTTCCAATTCCGTAGAAATCGGCCGTCGAGTCCTGTGCGACGAATGACGCGTTGAAGAAGCCTTGGGTGGAATCCGCCGAGTCTTCATACCTGTCCAGGTCGAAAAGATCTTCAATGTTGTCGTTGAGCGTAGACGAATACTCAAGGCGATGAGGAGTGATGTCAAAATCTGAAAGGCCAGCCGGGGGCTTGTCATAGGCGAGAGCGGCGGGGAGTCCGACTGACACTGCAGGTCGCACAATATCTCAGCAGGATATCGTGTCGGGTCGGACTCCAAGACGGTGATGTCGCTATATGAAGGGGTGGCGGGCTGGCTGTAGATGTCGTGGGGAGTGTCCATGCTGTCCATGGACTCGGGGCTGGGGAAGGATGTCTGTCGAGGACAAACGGTGTCTGTGAGGAGAGAGTCGACGGAGGAGACAGTGGGCTCCGGAATTTGGATGCCCGACTCTGCCTTTGTCCTGAGGTCAGGGGCGATTGCTCGCCAAGCGTTGATGATGGCGTCCTTTTGTTGGTCTCTTCGTCGGAGTGCCCGAATCTCTTCTCGCAGAGCCCGAATCTCTTCTTCCTGTTTGTCCATCTCTAGCTGCATTTGGTTTTTCTCGCCCTGCAGCTGCTCGACCTCGGCGCGTTTCCGCTCGCGTGAGTTGTGGGCGGCGAGGCGGTTGCGCTTGACACGCTCGATGCGGCGTTGCTCCTTCTCGTCTTCCGTCTTGGCCCTTTTTCGAGGCGGGAGCTGCGTCTTTGGCTCCGGGAGGACTTGGCCCCACGACTTCCGCTTCTTGACAGGCTTGGCCGAGCCCTCGGGCATCGGTGATGAGGTCTCGGGGGAGGGCGAGCTCTGATACTGTGTCTGCAGGTCCTCCAGCTTGACGGTGGTGGCGGCGCGGTCCAAGGGGCCGGGTGAGGCGGACTGAAAACAAAGGCCGTCGTGGTGATTCATGGTGTCGTTCGTCATGTCGGTGTTGCGTGATTGGTGCGTATAGCGAGTAGTAATGGCCGTGTTTGCGCCCACAGAAATGGTTGACTGCAGGTCTGGATTGTATGCTGCATTTGGCCGGGCGGTGGTGGACAGATATCAGCATCAGCGAGAGGACACGGTGGCCCTTTATGTGCCAGGCAGCCAGGGGGCGGCGGCGATTCGAAGCTACCGCCGAAGGGGGATGGCGCGGGGGGCTCAGTCCAGCCCGGAGAGTCTACTTTTAGTGCCGTGGAAGGCGCCCCTGTCTCGGCCCCTGGCCCCTGCTCCTTCCACACGCGTGCACCACTCCGAACACCACATCAAGCCGTCGATGCATCTCGACGCTCAGAGTTCCACCATCCGCCGCGGCCGCATCGTCGTCGCTGTCTATTTGCATCGCCGCCATACCGCGGCCAGCGTGGGCAAGATGGGAATATCCTGTGGAGCCAGGAGGCGCGTCACGGCGATCCACGCAGGAATCCGTCTCCTTCTCCTTGCTTCTGCAGCTGCCTGCGCATCCAACACCCGGCCTGCTGTTTCACCGTCCGACTCGGCGTCACTGGCTTCAGGGGCCACTCGGGCGTCTCGGGTGCGCCAATTGCGTTGCCTAGCCCGGCGTGCCCTTCGCCAATTATGGATGCCTCCAAAGAATTCGTCAGCGCTGTCGTGATGCACCCGCACACATCAGCGTCGTCCTTTTTCAGCCCAACACCACTGCTACATTATTAGCACGCCGTGTGGGTGTCAGACAAAGACCTCACGCCCGGCTCATCCATTATTAGGCCCGTCTCGTCTCACTCACATCACGCTTCTGCTTTGTGTGGGCGGATTAGGCAAGTGCCTGCAATTAATTTAGGTGACAGCATTTACCAGCCATGGCTGCCCACGACGTCCTTCCTGCTTTGTGTCCGTCAATACGCAATCAGTCTCCAACATCGTCCAGACCGGCCCGCGTTCCAGCCTCCAGTGCATACGACGTACTTCGTCCTTCAGGGCGGGTAGAATCATTCTATGCATCCTCCGTCGTGCCGTCGCACCGCGGGCGGTCCCTGCTGAGGGTTGAGGTAATTAGGCATTCCACCTTCGCGTGACTCCACGACGACAGCAATCTGGGGTTAATTGAACCCGGAGAATATGTTCGCAATAAGTACCGACGTCCATGCCAGCTTGCAATGCCAGCATATTGTCAGTTGCAATCTAAAGACCGTTTCCAGAATATTCTTTGACTTCCGTACGCTATTCAGTACCTAATTCGTAGTCCCTCATTTCATGTCACGTTTCTTCCGTGGTTCGCGTCACGAGTTCCCTTTATGCCAAGCCTCTTCTTCCCCACAGTCAGTTGATACACATCTACAACAAACATCTGTCAATCCTGCTTCACAGGGATCCGTATCCCTCAGAACTCGTGTGATCCTGCTATTGTTTCATCCGCCGTTGTTTCATTTCCCGACGACGCCCACCCACATTGCACCAATCACAAATCTATCCTCTCGAGTCCCGCAGACCTCACGGCTTTGCCACAACCGGCTCTCCCTCTCCCGCTGCAAACTCCTGCCAAGCTGCAAACTCCTGCCAACATACCGTGTAACCTGCGGTCCGATCCCTCCCCTCCTCGCGCCTCTTACGGCGCCTGCGGTGCAGCACCTGAAACGACCCCTGCTGCAACCACAGTTCAACCGTCGAACCGTCGCCAAGGTATATGAGCCTTGTCGCACTCGCCCCTTACGCTGCACAGCTCCCTCAACGACCGCATTCAAGACATGGGAATCGATTGTCGAATGAAACCTCCCAGCCCCCCGCCAACCCACGGCTGCGCTGCCCCTCATCCCACTGCCCCCCTGTATCGCTATCGCCAGTGCTGGGGTGAGGAGGCACGTAAAACACTGATCCCCCAGGGTGCCTCGGCGATAAGATGTGCCATGCTTTGGAGAACCGGTCACCATCGGGAGAAAAGCAAAGATCAATTGATAATCAGCGAGCGGCACAGAGTGACCGCCAGGTCTTACAAGCCCAGCCTCCTTTCCAGCCCTCCGGTCGCAGACCTAGAGCCTCGGCGTGAGAATATTCTAGTAACCGCGATCCCACATTTAGCCAATCTCCACCCGCTGCACCTTTCGGTGGATGCATGAGACGAGGAGGATGCTATGGCGTTGAAATGAGGTGAAAATAGATGGCTTGGGTAAGACATCTAGACCTTGGTTGGGGATGAGTCAAGTGTGGGGGAGGGGCTAGGTTGCCCAAGTATAGGAGGTCAGGTGAGTGTATTTGCGTGATGTTTCGCGAGTCGGGTTTGAAGCGGATTTCGTGGTTGACTGGGCCCTGAACACTAATGGGGAATGTACCGTGGTTGACGTGACGTGTAATGCTTCTTAGAAAATAGAGGGTGGGTTGGCGGGGGCGCTGATTTTGAGTTGTGGAGAGGTGAGTCAAGGAAATTTATAGACGAATAGAAAGTAACTATTTCCGAAGCGTTGATTTGAGCCGTGGAAGTCGTCCAGGCGTTGGTGGTTTCGTATCTCGTATGTCGTGAACATTTCATTTCTAAAAAAAAAATTGTCAGTGTATTGAGACACCTCAAGCAGCGGTAGATTGTTACAATCTCACTGTCGAGGCGCCATGTTTGAAGGCTAGTGATTTCACATATCATTTTGTGTTGCGAAGCCTTGGGGATGCTAGAGTCCCTCATACAACGTGAGCATCTAGGTCCTCTCTTGATGTTGAGGGTTCGATATCCGATGTTGGTATTTTACATTGCACATGAAAGATTCTGAGCGTATCGAGGCGCCTCAGACGGCTGTAGGCTAGAATAATCAGGTTGTTCAAATCTCAACGGCCCGATTCAAACTCTCGGCCAAAATGATTCGCAGATAGGACTCGGATCGCATGGTAGCGAATGCGCTTCCCATCAAATCTAGCGAACGAAAGCAAAAATCGAAGCGTCCTCGAGCACGCAATCTACCTCTGTGCTCTACACTTTCCGTGCACTCGTCGAAGCGAGAAGTTACTAAGTTGGGTGATGGATTACTTAGCATCGTTCTGGGTCAAAGTGTGTGGTAGCGAATTCGCTTCCCCTCAAATTCCGCGAATGAATTGTACTCGATGCTTGCTCGAGCACGCAATTTGTTCTCTGTGCTCTACACTTTTCTTGCACCATGTTCAAATCGAGAAGTTACTAAGTCGGGAAGTAGATCCCTTGGCATCGCTCTGAAGGACCTCACGATCACATACGACAAGGAAATTTGAGTAAGGAGATAGTCTATTATCGAGTATTCTCTAGAGAGAGCTCTAGATTTGCGCCGTAATAGAACTTACTTGGTTGGTAAGTGTGAATGAAACGAAAATTGGTTGGGCATCCTGTGATGTTTGGAAGGTTGGTCGATGAGTTGGAGTCCGATGGAAACTGCCTTGAAAGCGATTAGAAGGCTAAAGAGAATGCCAGCGTACACAAGAAGCAGCAGCACAAGATCGAGATCTGTACAGCAATGTCTTCACCTTGAAGGTCTTCCTAGAGTTCCGGTTGTTCCTGCTACTCCTCTGCTGCTTGAAGCTGGAGAGCCCAGATGTTAGTAGCCTCAGGTTAGTGGATTATGTTTTTGTTCAAGGCCTGCATTCCGTACTCTAGAAGTACCCCTCGGCCAGCTTGAACTTGTGAAGTCTATCACACAGCCAGAGGCGGCTTCGTTCGCTGGCAGGTAGATGGTTGTTGGCCAATCACAAGGCGCGTGACTATAATGTGGCCGGTGCTTTCTTAGTGCTACCCGACCTCCTTCACTTTTCGCCAACAAACTATTTATTTCAACTCCATTAACATATCAGCACTAACCATGAGGCTTCTCTCCTGCACCACGACTTATAGTATCTCGTACTTTCACAATGCTGGGGTGGCTCTGTAATCTGTGGCAGCCAGCGCTGGCGAAGAAGACACGACCAACTCTACCGATTGGTACGGATAGCTCTCAACTGCGCATTGGGAGTTCAATTCGCCAATCCGAAGCTGTTCAGAAAGCACTTTTTCCGCGGCGCCGCCATTTCTCTGACATCGACAAGCAACAAAAGTCAAACACGAATAGATTGCAGGAGCAGGATCTAATTTCCAAAGAATCGGATCCTCATCAATATACCGCCGGGTATTGGCTCCACCGCACCCAATTGCAGCGTCAAGCACGCTCAATCGACTTCAATTTCTCAGCACTATGCGAAAAGGCTGTTGCTGTTTTTCCTGGCGCAGGCAGTGTCGTCCGGTATGACAAGCTAGAGGGAGGCTTCAATAGGGCTTTCATCATGCACCTTGACAACGACAAGAAGGTCGTAGCTCGTATACCTTTCCGCGTTGCCGGACCTCGACGATTGACAACACATTCTGAGGTGGCAACGATAAGCTATAGTGAGTACAAACTTGTAATTACCCTGGCCTGAACCTAACGCTATACATAGTCCGCTCTTTCACAAAAATCCCCGTACCCAAAGTCCTGGACTGGAGTGATGACGACTCTAACCTTACTGGTACTGAATACATCATTATGGAGCATGTTCCCGGTGTCCAGTTGGCACAGAAATGGCCGTATATGACCCCACTGCAGCACTTGACGTGTGTCGAGCACCTGGCCGAGATGGTCATTGAGATGGTGAGGCTGCCATTTCCGGCATTTGGAAGTCTGTACTTTGCGAACGCTCCGATTGATTATGCGTCGAGAATCGAATTCGCGGAAGGATTCTGTATCGGACCGCATTGCGGGCGGACCTACTGGGATCGCAACGCCAGCGAGGCTCGCTTCTATAAGGAGAGGCCTCCGAATCAAGGACCTTGTAAGTGCTAAATCATTACATCATTTACAGGACTGACTTCCTCCTCAGGGGCTGATTTGGAAGCCTACAGCGCTGCTCTGATCGACGTAGGATTCTCGCGGATTCCGAAGGCCGACCCAACAGAGACCAGACTACCGTACCGTGGCTCCGTGCAAGAGCATCGCCGTCTCCTAGACCACAGTCGAGCCATCCTCAAAGCGCTGATCAAAACGCCCACAATTGAGAACCTAGCCTCCCCAACCCTCCTCCACCCCGATCTTCATATGCGCAATCTCTACGTATCCGACGACGACCCCACCTCCATCACTGCCATCATCGACTGGCAATCCACCAGCATCGAACCGCTCTTCGCCTACGCCGACTACATCCCAGACTATGCCGACAACCCGCTCAAAGACCAGCCAGCCATGAAAAAGCTGCTCAACCGCGACGACGCAGAAGAGACCCCCGAGACCCGCGAGGAAGAAGCGGCCCGCAAGCGGCAGGAGAACGACGTGGAGCGCTGCATCAAGATCTTCGAGGTGATGATGCTCGGGTTCGTGCAGAAGTTCCACGAAGCGCGGGTGATGGGCGACCAGCCGGTTTTACGCTTTATTCGGTACTGTGACGGGTCGTGGAGGGATAGCGCGGCGGCGTTGCGGCAGGAGATGATTGAGCTGTCGGGACGCTGGGAGGAGCTTGGGCTGCCGGGGGATTGTCCGTATCAGCCGACTGAGGAGGAGCTTGCTGAGCATGCGAAGCAGTATGAGGACTTTAAGGAGGCTGAGAGGCTGAGGCTGGGGATAAGGGGGCTCACGGGGTGTGATTCTGATGGGTGGGTGGCTGCAGAGGACTGGGAGGCATGAGGAGATGTATCGGATGTGGATGGAGGGGGGAAAGGGGGGGAAGGAGGATGAGGAATGGGCGAGGTTGTTGTGGCCATTCCCTCCTGATGGCGAGCAGAATGGAAGTTAGGGTCGCGATATTTCATGTTAAGGACGGCATGTGGTTTTCGAGCGAGTTGTACAGAATTTCGTTTATTAGACCATATGTCCCATGAGAAGGCGTTTGACTACGAGTAAATTGAGCGGAGTATTCAAATAAAGGAGAAGAAAACGACGGATATCAGGCCGTCGAGACCTAGGCATGAAAATTGGTACCAGGATATTAATTACCTAATTCGGTAACTTCTTGTTTCGAAGGAGTAACCAAGTTCGCTTCGATTGGTCAAGT
This sequence comes from Mytilinidion resinicola, assembly GCF_010093595.1. Classification (NCBI taxonomy): domain Eukaryota; kingdom Fungi; phylum Ascomycota; class Dothideomycetes; order Mytilinidiales; family Mytilinidiaceae; genus Mytilinidion; species Mytilinidion resinicola. The sequence goes on from NW_022985440.1 coordinate 232,330, forward strand.
TCGCTAAGGTGGTGAAGCGAATTCTCTACCATGCGATCTGGACCTTACCTACGATCTTTTTGACTAACGCCCTATTTCGGGCCTTAGGCATCGAAAATTTAGAGCCTTCTGGCACTGTCAGGGGCACTTCGAATCGTTGACTTTTTTGCTGCGCGATGTAAACCTCTATGCTCAACACTTTTCTTGCCATGTTCAAATCGAGAAGTTATTACTAAGTTGGGAAGGAGATTTCTTGGCATCACTTTGACGGACTTCACCATTACATAAAGGCAAGGGAATATGATTAAGGAGATAGTCTATTATCGGGTGTCCTCTAGAGAGAGCTCTAGATTTGCGCAGTAATAAAACTTACTTAGTTGGTAAGTGTGGATGAAAGGAAAATTGGTTGGGTATCTTGTGATGTTTGGAAGTCTAGTCGATGAGTTAGAGGCACCCCGACGTTACCAGCGTCGAGGTAAGTGCTGTAGGTAAGCTGGGTATATCAAAGCTTCTTCTCAGCCTGCTCTACCATGTCATTACAGACTCTCTCCACCTCTGCGTCGAGATCCTCAGCCTTGGTATCGAACTTGCCAACGGCCAAGTTTTCATGAGTGCCGTATTTCTTGATGAACTTCAGGAGCGTAGAGGCCGAAGCCTGTTTGTTGGCTTGCAGGTAGATCGTAAGGAATCTGCCATCCACCTTTTCTCCCGTATCGAGCCTTACTTGGACTTGCCCGTCGTTTTTCTCGTTCTGTCGGGGAACGATGCGTCTTCCGGGGACACTAGCTCCCAGGAACCTTTGGACCAGATTGTATGTGCTCGCCAATCCATCTACGGCCTTCTTGACTGTCCAGCGGGCCATGATATCAGTGTCGCTAGATGATAAGGACTGGGCGTCAGAGTCTTGTGTTTTTCGATGTAGGTTGGTGTACAGGGGCACTGCCGGCAATTGCGAAGGGTCGATCGATGTAGCTGCTCGTTGGTAGCCTCTCAGAACTTGGCTTGGATATTGGAAACACTGGACAACGCCCTCCATATCTTTTAGCAGTTGAAAAGAATTTGGAGGTATGACCGCTACCTCTGAAGGCCTTCGCGAGGCGGAGAGAGTGACTTATTGGCTTCTTGATGCTGTCTCAGACTTAGTGAGCCAAGATTAGTGATGCTTCAAGTGCTGGATCTTTGTCTTGTGCCAATCTACTCGAATCGTAACTACAGATATAGAAGCTCCTCACTTCGCCCTGTGAAGTGTTCTGTGTTGGCTGCCGTTGCTGGCCGCTCAATGCGCTGGCCAATGATATGCCGCACGACCATCCGCTGGACAGTGCGTCCACTAGTATTCCCGGTCTTGACATCTATTACTCCTCAAAACATCACCAACGATGAAATTCCTTTCTCAACTCCACCACACAGAATTTCTTACCACCGCGATGCTGCGGTGGATTCGCCGGTGCTGGCCGCCCGGACTGAGGTGGAAGACACAGCCTACTCTTCCCGTCAGTGCGCGTAGTGGTACCAAGAGCATTGGAAGCTCTAGCCGCAAGCTCAAAACCCCTCGACACTCGGCTTCACTCAAGAGAACCGATGGCAATGAAGATCGTGAGTACTTCAAAGACCCTTTATTCCGAAATAATCTCACAATGAAGAAGATGATCCCTACCAATACACCGCTGGCCATTGGCTCAGCCGGGACGACGTGCAGCACCAGGCACGTCTTATCAACTTCGACTTTTTAAAATTGTGCGAGAGGGCCGTAGCTTCTTGTCCTGATGCTAGCAAGGTAGTCCAATGGGAAAAAGCGGAGGGCCTCTTCAACCGGGCCTTCATTATGCACCTTGACAACGACAAGAAAGTTGTAGCTCGAATACCTTTCCGCGTCGCCGGCCCTCGACGATTGACAACTAACTCGGAAGTTGCGACCATCCGTTATAGTGAGTATCATGCTACTTCTGTACTGATCGTAGTTAATAATGTTTGCAGTTCAATCCTCTACAAAGATCCCCATTCCCGAGATCCTCGACTGGAGTGATGACGACAGCAATCCCACCGGCACTGAGTACATCATTATGGAGCACGCCCCAGGTGTTCTATTGCTCAAAAAATGGCCATTTATGACTCCTCGTCAACACGCGCAATGCGTCAAGAACCTCGCACAGATGATTGTCGACATGGCGAGGCTGCCATTCCCAGCATTCGGGAGCCTATATTTCTCAGATGCTCCAGTTGACTCTAAGCTGAGGACCAAGTTTGCAGATGGCTTCTGCATAGGCCCTCACTGCGGTCGGAGCTATTGGGATTGCAATATTGGAGAAAAGAGGTTCTATGAGGAAAGACCTGCCAATCAAGGACCTTGTAAGTATCCAATAGCAAACCAGTTTGCAATATTGACGTTATTTGCAGGGACTGATCTCGACGCCTTCTCCACTGGCCTGATCGGTGTAGGCTTTTCCCGGATTCCAAACGCTGATCCAAAAGGAGCCACGCTTCCGTATCGCGGCTCCGTACAAGAGCATCGGCGGTTACTGGTTCTCAGTGACCAAATTCTCAAGGCGCTGGCTACGACGCCACTCATTCAAGACGTGGCGTCACCAACTCTGATCCATCCAGACTTCCACAGCAGGAACGTGTTCGTTTCAGATGAAGACCCGACCTCCATCACCGCCATCATCGACTGGCAGTCAACCAGCATCGAGCCCACCTTCGTCTACGCCGACCAGAGACCAGACTTCGCCTATCACCCAGGTGCGGCGTTCTTAGGGAAGCGGATGAACAGCGATAACGCGAAGGTTGATGAAAAAAACTTGGTCGAGAACATCACAGACGAGGTTGCCCTAAAGTTACTCGAGAAGGACATCTCGACCTGCGTGAAGATTTTCGAGACTATGCTAGTCATGGTCCCGAAGGTCCATGCTTCGCGCGTGATGGATGAGGCCCTTCTCCGGGTGTTTCGATATTGCGACGGAGGATGGGTGTATAGTGCGGCGGGCTTGCGACAGGAACTCATCGAGCTCTCAAAACGCTGGAAAGAGCTTGGGCTACCGGACGAATGTCCGTATCAACCCACACCTGAGGAGCTTGCTGAGCATAGGAAGGAGTACGAGGATTTCGAAGCGCGGCAGAGCCTCGTAACAAAGTGTGAGAATTACCTAGGGGCGACTTATGATGGCTGGGTGGCTGCTGAGCACTGGGAGATGGCGGAGGGTAGGCACAAGGAGATGTATGATACGTGGATTGAGGGGAGCAAGGGAAATGCGGAGGACGAAGAGAGAGCGGCGTTGTTATGGCCGTTTCCCCCCAATGTTGGGCAGAAGGGAAGTCAAGAGGTTGTGGTAGTTGACGTCTAGGACGGCGTATGGCTTCAGAGCGAAGTTTCCAGGAGCATGACTACAAAGATGTGTCTACCAATCCACATCATCTATGATAAGGCGCTTCAATATCAGACCATCGACACCTGGACATGAACGTAATGCCAAGAAATCAATTACCTAACTCAGTAATTACTCTTCTCAGAGGGCATGGAAATGTATGGAGTCCAGAGAACAGATTTCAGTAACCAAGTGAGCTTATTTTGTCAAGTTCGCTGAAGTGGTGAAGCGAACTCGCTACCATACGATCTGGACCCTACTTACGATCTTTTTGACTAACGCCCTATTTCAGGCCTTAGGCATCGGAGCCTTCTGGCAACAGTCAGGAGCACATCGAATCGTTGAATCTTTTGCTGCGCGATGCGAACTGACTGGGACTGGACATCAGACCTTCGGCATTGACACCTAGAACATCCCAATGCTTGCTTGAGGCGAACGTATCAACGTCTCTAGTATCTCCATTAATAAAACTGGACGACGTCCTTCCTTCACCGCGAACCAATCGAACACTCATAGTACGTCTACAAGCATCCCCCATACAATCCTCTCTCAACTTCCCACCCCCCTTAAACCCACCTATCCCATCTACAACTTACTCTTCCCCCCTTTCCCGCTCACATTCCTCACAATCGCCCGCCCATTACTCAAACACACCTTCCCCCCCTCCACCCGCGTAATAAACCTCACCTCCTTCCACCCCTTCTCCCCCTCCCCTTCCCCCACCACATTGCTCTCGCCCACCGCATCCCCCACAATCCACATCTCCACCACCAACTTATCGCCCGGCTTCACGGGGCTCGCGAACCGCGCCTGGAACTCGCGGATGTTGGCCGGGTTGCTGCCGCCAAAGGCCTGCAGCACGGCGTGGGCGGTGGCGTTCCAGGAGAAGAGGCCGTGGATGATGGGGCCGCCGAAGCCCATTTTGCGGCCGGGCTCGGGGGTCGCGTGGAGGGGGTTGTAGTCGCCGTTGAGGCGGTAGAGGAGGGCGGTTTCGTGGGTGGTTTGGGTGACGGACGTGGCGTCGGGCGTCTTGCCGGCGGGTGGGGGGTAGTTGACTGTTTTGGGGCCTGCAAGGGGGTGGTGGTGGTGGTGTTAGCGGGGTGTTTTTTGAGGGATACTCGGAAGGGCTGGAGCGCTGTTCTGCCTCTCGTTTCTCCTTTCGCTTTCGCTTCTCTTTATCTGCCCATTGAAGTGATAGGGTGATGGAGTGAGGGAGAGAAACACTGAGTACGAGACCGCCAACTCACCCTTCGGCCCACCCCATCCCCCCGCGCCTACATAAAACGCGCTCCCCACCGCCCTGCTATACACCTCCCCGCTTGCTTTCTCGACTAGCAGCTGCTCCGTCTCCACCACCGTCCCGGGCTTGCCCTTATCGTACACGCCCAGCACTTTACTCCTGATCTCGAACTTCCTCCCCGCGGAGCTGGTCGGGAGCGGCTTCAGGAACTGCAGCTTGCGCTCGCCGTCGAGCACGTTGCGCGTGTCCAGCTTCGGCACGCCGGCGATGGGCACGGCGTTGGAGCGCGCGTAGAAGTCGATGACGTCGGCGTCGGTGTGCTTGAACGGCAGCAGGATGGGGTAGGTTGGGAAGGGGGCGAAGGACGGGTGGAGCTCCTATATCCAATCCATCCGTCAGTCAGCGCAAGGCTTTTCCGTCTGGGTTTGAGGAATTGAGCGGGCTCATAGGATAATTAAGGCTTTGGAGCGTTTTCGTGGCGATGATTCCTGTGGATGTGACTGCAGGGATGGGAGAATAGGGGAGCTCTACGAAGTATGGGGACGCACGTATAGGAAATGCAGCTCGTCGGCTGTACACCCAATGCTCGCTGCGAAGAGCAGCACGTCGCGCTTCAGCCATGTCACCTCGAATGTGGGGAATTCGAAGCCGACGCCTGGACCGCTCATTTTTGCGATTTGGACACGGTAGACAAATAAAAGGACTGATTAAAGATTCACACTACACGAGCTTCAAGAAAAGCGCGCAAAGGAAGCACTGTAGAGCGATTTAAGAAAGATGCACAAATTGCGGGGAAACATGATCCGGGGGTGGGCTTGATCGTAAGCTCTCAAGCTTCGCCGAGGGTTGCCTGTTGCCGAGGTCGCGTCGTCGACATGATGGAGACTGCTGAGGACCGGCTTTTGTGTTGACGAGCCTAGGCAGAATGTCAATTGCGTGCTTCGACCCTGTAGCTACAAGGGTAGTAAATGAGTATAGAGAGCAGCTGTAGTCGATCCAAAATGCGGAGCTGGAGCTGGAGCTGGAGTACAAGCTCCAAAGGTCGGCTGTTCCGGATATGGAAATCCCGATCTCTTCTCCGCATGTTCGCACGATCTTGATTTCGAGACACCACCCCATGCATTGGCTTTGAGAATACGATGATATGAATCCGGTCTCCATCACATCTCTGACGCAAATCTGCCGTCATGCTTGATATTAATGTCTCACAACACCTCATGCAGTGTAGACGAACGTTTGTGCACTGGTGACCTGCAGCAAGCAGCACGACGAAGCAATAGTATTGGCGTTTCAAGACCGTATATACAGAGTCACCTCCGCCGATTTAGCTCCCATCCATCCCTAGCCCATTTGAAACCCCACTCAATTCAACGTAACGACATTCGTTCGGTTCGTTCGGTTCGTTCGTGATGTGTATATAAATGCCAAATGCAAGCCACCGGACCAAAAGAAAAGAGAGACATGAACAAAGCGCACCATGATGGTTGGGAGCAAAAAGGAAATTATCATGCATCCGACGACCCGTCCACGCAATGCAAGTGCAAGCAAAGCAAGAAAGAAGGGGAACCCAAGAACGCCCCAGCGTACGATGACGTAGTCCACCTTCACCGGAAACCCAAAATGGAACTGTGCTGACTGATTCGTTTGGTGCTCGCTAAAACCGATGTGAACAGCGAGTGAATGCTCGTGGATGCTCTCGTAATGCAACAGCGGAAACCATTTGACCGCTTGGCAACAGACCACGGTTCAAGATTTACATCCTCTTCGGATCCGTAACATGGGGCTATCCCGTATGATAGGTTCGAAGGCAGATTGAAAGCTTCCCCATCATTATCGCCGCTCCCAATCCCCTCTTTCCGGGATTGCTTCAATGGCTATGACCATGGGTATCCAGGGAGAAAAATTCAAACCTAATGAAAGCTCCTCGGTGTCGAGGAATGGATTTACTCGCGTCATCAAGACGATTCAAATTCCCGAAAAACTTTTGTAGGCGCGATAACGCCAGAATTACGACGGAGGAAACGAATGAAGCGCGTAAATGGCCACGCAGAATACAAGTATGTACTCATTAGACATCGAAATTTCCGTGATTGAAGATGGTATCGTCATGATCGCTGCTTGGAATGATGCCGCTCATCCGGTCCCCTTTACTGAACGACCTCTCCCAGTCAGCATCCTCGTCATTTTCGTCTTCATCCATACGTTCGAGCTCGTGATCGCGACTGCGGAACTGCTGATCCATGGCGCTTTCGTCAACAAATGTGAAGCCCGCAAAGTTGGCTTGCATCGTTGGCGAGAGAGGAGTGGAAGCGGGGTTGATCCCGGACGCAAGTGCCGCGGCGCGGGCGTTGAGAGAACCATTGCCGTTCAGAGCATTGGTAAACTCCGGGTCGAAGTTGGATACGTCAAGCTCCGATTTGAGTTTCGGCTTGAATGGCGGAACTACGTTTTTCTTGGTAAGCGCATCCCAGTCGATATCGGCGAAGAACGGGTGGGCCTTGAGTTCCTCCGCGTCACGAGTTGCGCCCAATCGGTGCTTTGGGTTGCGGTTGAGAAGACCCTTGACGAAGTTCCTGCCTTCAGTGCTGAGTGCGTCTCTCGGGAATCTGACTTTGCCAAAGGCGATGTTCTTGTACATCTGTTGCGTGTCTTCGGCGTAGAACGGACTCCAACCGCAGCACATCTCAAACACCAACACGCCGAGAGACCAAAAATCGACCATTTTTGTGTATCCATGCTCGTCGAGCAAGACCTCTGGGGCTAGATATTCTGTAGTGCCACAGAACGTGTTCGTTGTCGCATTCTCGCCGAGGTTTGCTTTTGACAGACCAAAGTCGCAGAGTGCGATATGGCCCTTAGCATCTAATAAAATATTCTCCGGTTTGAGATCGCGGTACACAATGTTGTGATTGTGGAGATGCTGTAGAGCTAGGATGAGTTCTGCGATGTAAAACTTGGCGCGCGCCTCGTGGAAACGTCCCTCTCTCTGGAGATGCCAGAAGAGCTCCCCGCCCGACATGTAATCTGTCACAAGGTATAGATCCGTGGGTGTTTGGAAAGAGAATTTTAGTCCTACGATGAACGGTGACTCGGTCATGGCGGTTCGGACCAGAATGTTGCGTTCGCCCAGAGTATGCGCGACCTCCTTCTTCTGCACTATGACCTTCTTGGAGAGAACCTTCATGGCATATATACGTCGCGTGTCTCTCTTCCGTACTTGGAAGACCTGGCCGAAAGTGCCCTTTCCGATCAATTTGAGGATTTCGAAATCTTCTGGTCCGTAGTGCTTCTTATCGGTTTTGTGGAAGTTGATTCGAAGATGAATTTCGCCTGAAACGTAGTCTTCCTCGCCCTCTCGTGGCTCAAGGGTAAACCATCGGTCGTATGGGTGCTCGTACTCCACCAAGTTTGGGCAGAATCTAATGTGGCCAAGGAAAGCCTCTCCGTTGCTGCGGTCATAGACAGAGATGTCAATCTCAGAGTGGTCGCCGACAACATCACTATCATAATTAGTAGCTGTCAGTTAAGTCTTTTAGTATCATCTTACAATATTGTGTCATGCTCCCACTTTGGATCGGTGGTTTCCTGAAGCCCGCCGTTTTCCTTCGGATCGGAGCTGGTTCCGCTATTGCTGCTCTGCCTGCTCCTCATAGGTATCGCCATGGGCCGGCCCATATCGCTGTCGGTACGCTTAATGGCAACTCCACCTGGCGCATTGTTCTTCTTGGATGCGCCATCTCTCCTCGGTCCCTCCGAGATATACTCGGCCCACTGAAACTGACACACGACGTAAGGATCCACGCTGGGACGCAAGCCCCGTCCTTCGGAAATTGAGACGGAAAGTTTTCCTTTTGGCGGCCCAACAGCTGCAGCGTTTCGTTCCTTCGGTTTGGCCTTGGCCTTGGCTGCCGATTGCGGTGGTTGAGATAGAGTGGAAGGAGCAGAGACCTTTCCTTCTTGCGAACGAGTTCTCGGGGTTTGTGGAGGGGTGGCCTGATTGCGCCGCGGCGAATCCTCGCCATCAGTTAGCTTCGTGACTCTTCCATTCGACTTTGAAGCCGACGAACGCCGTGAAGCGGGACGCGATGCAGAAAGTGAAGCAACGATGGGGCTGGAGGGGGTGGTCGAGGGCAAGCAGCAGGCAGGGTTCGAAATGTGTGCAGTAGGGAAAGGTAGTGTCGTGACGATGGTTGAGAGGGGGCTGGCAACAGCTAAGGTATGCCTGCGGGATCTGGGCAGGGGAGAGTCGGTGCTAATCAAGCTCTGTGTCGAGGACACCACAGCAGGAGACGCAACGACAGAGGAGAAAGGGTGCTCGTCTTTGCTGCCTTTGCGCATTGAGGACGAAGAGGATGTCGGAGGGGTCGGGTAGGAGAAGGAGATGTGGTGGCAGGAGGGGTGCGGGAGGGCATTGTCCAAGCGCTCGTGAGGGAGCAGTGGCGGAGATTCGTCATCGCCGCTCAGAGCTCCCGACGGCGAACATGGCGCCGTCGGCAGTGCATCACTCTCCCCAGTGCGGTCCTCCTGATGCTCCTGGCGGGCGGCACCAGCTTGTGCTCCCTCTGGACGGGGGGTGGGCAGTGCGGGGGAGGGGCTGTCGACAGATTGCACACGGGGACGTAGAGATTCACGAACCTGACCAAAGTAACTGTGAAGTATGCCTGGCAGTCGTTTGTCGGTCAAGTCCGGGCGCGGTGTCGCCGCACCAGGGGGCGTCGAGCCGTTGGAGCCGATCTGGTCGTGCGCTTCATCGTCGTTGGCTCTATGCGGGGCGAGGAAGTTAGCAAAAAACATGGCGAGAGAAAGGGGGGGAGGATATGCGCATGCGACTGCGGGCGAGGGAGAGGCGGCCGGAGCATCTATTTCAAGGCGTGTGTAACGCTTGAATCGGATGACCCTCGTAAGTGCAGACTGCGATTTGAGATTTCGGCGGTCGGCCACAAGCGAACATGGCAGTCTCTGCAGCTGGATCCCCTCTCCCGCGCCTCGCAGCCAGCACTGGACACAGGAAACGAGTTGAGCAGCAGACGCAGGCTTACCGTGAGGACAGGTGCTGGTGCAGCAGCTCGCCCGGGGGCCCGCCGTGAGCCGTCATGGCGAAGGCGGCACCAAGCCAGTACGTGGGCAGCAGGCGAGGAGCTGGAGTGGCGGCTGCAAAGTGCGCAGAATTGGTCGTCGAGACGCAGGTGGTGGTGGTCGTGGTGCTGCGCAGGCGGGCGAGCGAGGGCCGTCCGTCGCGCGCGAGAGTGAAGCTGGGCCGCGCGCCGTGTGTCGTGTCGAGGGTGGAGGTTGCGGTGTTGGTGGAGGAGACGGCGAGCATCGAGGACTCGGGGCCTGGGTGTATCGTCATGCTCGCTCTGCTCGGCGCAGGACTCGGCTTGCCCTCCAAGGGCCGACTATGCTTGCCGACTGTGGTTAACGCTGGGCGCTCCATTGGCTGCGGACGACTCGCAGTGTTAGTGCAGAGCCTGATGCGCACGCAGAGATTCGGGCGCAGAACCGGCTGCCGCGATGCTCGACTGTGCCCCGTTCTTCGGCGCCCAGGGTGAAGTTGCAGGCAAAAACCGGGGCGGACGGCGCGGTCCCAGCTGAAGGCACCACCGTCTTGAGTCGTGAATCAGGGAAGGGAGAGTGAGGCAGCAGAGGGCGAATGCCAACTGAGGTCCGCCGGGTCTATCATCTGCGCGCCCTTCACCGCTTCGCGCCGCTGCCTGACCATCTTCTCCCGCTCAACTCCCGCCGATACCCTCTCACCCGTGGTCCAGCCTTGTTGCTGCGCTCAACGCGGCTGTCACGAGTGCGTGAGGCCCGGCGGCATGCCTCAGGCTGTTCCCTTGGGCCGCCGAGGGGAGGCCACGGGGGCTTTCCCGCTGCCCTTGGTACCTTGATATTGGCGTGATTTTTATTCCATCACCTCACCTCCGTTCACGGAGTCGTTCCGGAGCCGTCATGCCGCAAGTACGCCCCGGCCGTCATCGTCCAACACTCGCTGCTGATCCGTGATGCAGAGCTGAGTGAGCCGTGGTCACACAAAGTGGTATATAGGGCGCTCTCGGTGAATGCTCTGGCCAACGACGGCACTTGCAACCGTCACGGCGGTGCATCGAGATCGTTCCGGGCTGCTGGGAGAGCATGAAGACAACATCGTCAGGCCTGTCTGCATTGCGCCGCTTCGAGTCTGACAGCTGACAAGCAGTGCGACATCAAGCTTGCCGTCGACTCTACTCCTGCTCTGTGCCAACAGTGAATAGATATGGGCATGCGGCATTCTTGTGCTCAACTCTCTCCCGCCTGGGCAAGCCGCCCTCCGCACTCCGCTGGCATGTGATAGATTCCGCCAGACAGTGCCGCACGTGACTGTGACCGTTTAGCCAGGATCGGCTGACTAAGCGAGGCACGCCTAAACGGCCCGCAAGTCGCTTCCTGGCGCCTTGCCGCTGGACTTCACCTCGCGTCGACAACGTGTGTCGAAGATCGAACGAAAGCCTCCAGCATCCCCACCACGCCAAATGGCACCCCGCGGCCGCCCTCGAATCCGTCGCAGCACCCCCGTGCGCACCCCGACCCCTGCACAACAGACCGACGATGAGGACATGGCCGACGCCGCCGAATCGCCCGCCGAAACTCCTGCCCAGCCAGAAGATGGCGACAATTCCGCCCAGGACTCCGATGCAGCTCCTGCCGCGTCTGAACCCTCTTCACCTCCAGTCGTGCAGCAGTTCCCGCGCAAACGTCGCTTAGGCCGTCCCCCCAAAAACAAGCCACCCGGATGGGACCTTGGTCTGGAGGATGTCAACGACCCAGGCTCTGAGGGCGGAACACCCCAGAAGCGGCGGCGCGGCCGCCCCTCCACCGGCGGGGTCAGAGGCAGGCCCAGAGGAGGCCCGTCACACACCACGCGCGTGCCAATCGACAAGGAAGGCAATATGATGGACGTCGTCGACGACGAGGTCTCGCTACCTGAAGACGCCGAGGGAGAGGCCAAGGTCGACAAGATGGGAAACCTGCAAGGCGGCCGCGACTATCGCGTTCGAGTATTCACCATCACTGGAAGAGGGGACCGTCTGTACATGCTGTCAACCGAACCAGCGCGATGCACCGGTTTCAGGGACAGCTACCTCTTCTTCACTAAGCACATGCAGCTGTACAAGATTATCATCGACGAGGCGGAAAAGCGCGATCTAATAGCCCGCGAGATTATTCCACATTCCTACAAGGGTCGCGCCATTGGTGTTGTCACCGCTCGATCCGTCTTTCGGGAGTTTGGTGCGCGCATCATCATTGGCGGAAAGAGAATCACAGACGACTACTATGTCACCGCCGCTCGGGCCAGAGGGGACGTTGAGGGAGAACTTGCAGACCCGAATGATATGTTGCCGGCCCCTGGTGAGCCTTACAACAAGAACCAGTATGTTGCATGGCATGGTGCAAGTAGCGTTTACCACACCGGAGTTCCTAGCGTGCCTACAGCAATGGGAAAGGTGGTCCCTGGCAAGCGTAAAGTCAACATAACGTCAGCCAATTGGCAGTTCGAACATGCACGCTCTTCAAGGTAGGCCATACGCGATCGTTTAAAGCTCTTGCATGCTAACACAACAATAGTCGTTTCAACTCTACACTCGCTGCTGCCAGACGCATGAATGTAGACGGCGTATATGATGCTCACACCAACGCCATGTTCTATCCCGGCATCACGCAACCAACTCACACGAAATGGGAGGAGATCCCAGCAACGCCGTCGGCTGCATCCGAGCAGCATCTAAATGGCCATCTTACGAACGGAGGGGCAGAGCTCACAAACGGCGTCCACGAAGTCAGCCTGGAGAAGGCTGTTGAAACCAAGACCGATACCATTTTCACGTCTGTGCCACCTATCGTATCACGCAACTACCTAGTGGTAGATACGTATCTTACTTCGGCTCCTGTTACCGGCTTGGGTATTCCTGGACCAGATGGGGCTTATTACGACACCGGCGTCAATGGCTTGCCCGACGTCAGTGAAGACATGTTGGCCGAATTGCCCCCGGAATGCCGGCAAGCTCTCGCGGTGGCGCAGCAAAGCGAAAAGGAGTGGAAGAGCCAGTTCAATACTGAGGCGCTTGATGGGCATAGGGCAAAGTTGAAGATTGGCTTCACTGGAGTTCCAGTTTGAACAGCATTTACAGACGTCTTTCATCATCATCAAATGGTTGCTACCAAAGGAGTTTTCAGGGGCTGCCCAGTCCCTGGCGTTTAAGGCTATGGATCAACGATTGCCGACCTCATTAGATGGTTACCCGGACAGTGGCGATGCTTTTAAAATCGACATGTAATATTATGGAGGCAAGCTTTCGGCATCGGCACTACGTGCGATTGGAACACTCCTTCTCATTCGCAGCGTTTCGATAACTAAGTCAACACCGAGTCCGGAATAAGATAAGCAAAATTCGACACTGATCTCCAAGTTTGCACACGTGATCATCTATGACTTCATATGATAACAGTAGCAGCTAGGATACAGTTTGTTTCTTGGAATTATCGAGAATGGTTGCTTCTTTGTTCCGTACGAGCGGCTAGCCTTGTCAAGGTACATCGCACAAAGGCACATTCTTTCTTCCGATTCGCGAAGCCGTTCTATTATGGCGGTATCCCTCGTGGCGTCTTCCACTGACCTTCTAGAAGTCCGTATGCTGTCGCGTGGCTGGCTTCCTTGTAGCCCGGCTCAGGGAGTACAAAGGAAATGCGTGGGTGGCTGGCGGCCCTTCACTTTAGATTGACCACCAATCCTAGTCGATCACTCAAAGCTAGAACAAAGGCGCACAACTATCATGAGAGTCGGTGACTGTCTAGGTCAACTGCAAAACAACCAGTAAAACTACCCGGCATTCTGGGAGGGTTTCGCAACCGCTCCGACTCCTCCAGTACGGCTGAAACTCCAAGTTACCGAAAACGACAACATCGTCAACATGTCCTTGACAGGTAACCTGACAGGTAACGGCACTGACATATTTGCTCCTCCTAAATGCCCTACTCCCTTGCTAGAGGAATCTAAATTTTCAAACTCTTCAGGATGTGAGTTACACCACCTAGACGTCCTTTCAGGAATTTCAAGCTGATAAATTAGATATACCGGGCCGATACTGTGGAGTTGGTGCTAATGAAGATGGCACGGTTTGCTGCTTTCCCTGTCCTATCCAGGACTGGGTATACCCTGCAGGTATATTTTATCCTGAGTGTGGGACTTGGCAGTGACTGACAGTGTTCACAGACTGGAAAACCCAACTGAAGGTTCCGAACTACCTTAGCATTCTCTCTCTCGTCGTATGTCTCTTCCTGCTCTTGTCTTTCGCGCTTTTACCTCCAGAAAAGACCCATAGACATTATCTCAGCGTCGGGCTTCTATTCCCGGTGTTGTTCATATCTGTAAGATGAATCAAACCGATATTTAAAGGAGAATATATTAACGTGATAAACTAGCTATCCTTTGTGATTCCAGCTGGACACGATCCACCCTTGTGTTACGACGACATCACCCCCAACGACATGCACTCAAGCCTTTCTTGTGCCTGGACAGGAGCATTTGTAGCTATTGGAGGCCTCGGATCGGTGATATGGGGTGGGTACCATTTTGACAACTCACCGTCATCTGCACGATACTGACTACTATCCCAGTCTTCCTCCGCAGTCTCTGGCTGCATATCCGTATATTCTGGGACCGAGATCCCGGCCAGAAATTCAAATGGGGCTCCATTGCAGCCGGCATCTTCCTTCCCGCCGTCTTCCTGACTGCTCTCCTGGCCGCAACAGGCGTAAGCTATCGCATGGGTCTAACCTGCCTCCCTAACCACCCAAACGCCATCGCTAGTTTCTGGGTCTGGCTCGTAGGCTTCGCTATAGCAGGCTTCATCCTGCAGACCCTCACCACCGGCTATTGTATCTGGATTTTCGTTCGAGCCAGGAGACGTGAGCGCGAGAGAATTTCCCAAGGTTCACTACGCCGCAACAGTGCGAACGAGAAGGTGGAGACATGGCGACATGTTAAGACACTGTTCTTGCTGCAATGGCGTAATATTCTCGTCAGCGTCTTTGTCATCATCGGCTCCATCTCCTTCTTCATCGTCTTCTGGAGCCAGGACGAGAAGCTCGGAGCAGTGTTCAACGACCCCGCGAACATCATGCCGGTCAGGATCTGGATCACCTGCTTGATACTGAGCGAAGGAGACAAAGAGCAATGTCTTGAATATGTGCATGGCTTTACAGTCAACAGACAAACCGTACTTGCATCTTTGATCCTAGCTTCTGTAAGTACAAAAACGCCGTCCACCTCCTTCCTACTCATCTCCACAAGCCTTGCAAAAGACCCCAAACTAACCCCCACCCCAGCTCGTCGGCATCGAAATCTTCATCCTCCTCGCCCGCGTCTCCATGTTCAGCGCCTGGCGCGACCTCTTCGCGCGCCCCTTCCCCCGCCTCCGCCGCCGTCCCGCCTCGCCCCTCCTCACCTCCCTCGAAGGCCAGCCCCTGAAAGCCTCCCCCCTCGCTTCCACCTTCCCGGACTCCGACGCCTCCCCGGCCGGCTCAGCGCGCGCCTCCACAGCCATCAACCGCACCGTCTCGACTAAATCCCGCTTCCACCTCGGCATCCTCCGACCCAACCGCCAGCGCAAGGCCCCAGACGCACAGGCACACGCCCCGCCAGAGATCCTCCCAAGCCCGCCCACGACCCCCGCGGCGCCGCCCGCAAGCCCCAGCTGTATCCCCACACACCCACCGCCGCCGGGCACGGCGTACACGACGCATAACCGCGTCGCGACGCCCATCGATCGCGCTACCACCGCTTCGCCGTCGTCGGCGTACTCCAACCGGCCTGACCAACCAGTGGCTGCGCAGAATGGGGGGTTGCAGATCTCGGCGCCAACACCGGGGAGCTTCGCGCATGTTGCGACGGGGTTCCCGTCGCAGCGGATTGAGCAGGTGAGGGGTGTGACGCCGCCGAGCCCGACGAGGTTGGGGAGGGGGAGGAGCGTGAGGAATGCGGGGGATTTGCCGGAGTGGGCGAGGGAGAGGGAGGAGAGGAGGGAGAGGGAGGAGAGGAAGAGGGAGAGTGGGGTGGAGCAGGGCGGGGAAGGGGGGATTGTGGGGAGGGGTGGGTTGGGGATGAATCCGTTGCGGTAGATGGGTAGGAGTGGAGAGGGGGTAGGGCTGATTCTTTTTGGAGGTTGGGTTTGGGAGTGTTGAGTACCTGCTGGACGTGTAAGTCTTACGCGGACGTAACGCGTTTGGTTCTTTTGTTGCAAGCACTTACGAATCTAACCGCGTTGGAGGAATTTTTTTGATAGACGCTGCGTGGCACCTCGTGTGATTTTATCCTGTTACCTACCTCTGTCTCGTTCTGTTGCAAAGCTTTACCGATTCAACCGCGTAGAATCAGTTTTGTTAGACGCGGTGTGGACGTCATGGGGCACGTAGTAATCAATGAGCGACAGTCAGAGGGGGAGCGGATCAAGCTAAGATGTATAGACAAAAGCTGTTGTATTGATGAGGATGAGGAAGCTACTGCTAGCGGACTCCCATACCCATACACCGTGTCAAGGCCACCAAAAATCGGATAATTTTGAAGCGTGCACTACCACGCCATAAGTTTAATAAACAAAGGTAGGTGCTAGAACGTGATATCTTACATATCAAGAAGCATTTTCACTCCTTAGATTCTTGAAAATCAATAATGTTGTGGTTTTGACAAAATAGGGGGCCCCCGCGTCCACCCAGCGTCACTAAAAGAGATGTTCTTTCTAATAAAATAATTCCATTTTCTAAATTAAATAAGAGGAAGAGAGTAACTAGAAGTATGTACCAGAGTGTAGAACCTTATATATAGGTGTGTTATAGGTTAAATTAATGATAAAAGTGCGTTTACTGCAAAATTTTGGTGAGGTGTACAGGTAACTATTGTTCTACGCAGAATACAGATTCCCACATCCGCGACAACAGTAAGGCTAGTGTTAAGGGTGGAGTGTTCACAGCGTGGCAGTTCTAGGATCTAATTGAACGGCTGGATGCATACCTCATCAGCGCGGCACCTCTGCTGATGTAGTTCTCTGGCGTGTCGATGAGGCGTTGGAACTCAGCATGATAGTTGTTTGTGGGGAGTACTATGGAGTTCCATACTTGTCGGAGGCTGGCCAGGTCGAGGGTTGTTCCGGGGTCACTTTCAAGGGGCTCGACGAAGCCCCGAGAATCTTTCGGTCCCGTTCTATCACGAGGTTAAAAAGTGAACACGGAATTGTGACTTCCTGATCAGAAGATAGGGGTCAGGGAGGAGCGGTGAGGGCTACGGCAGGTGCATGAGACGTCTTGTATATGGCCTCGTCTTCCTCCAGACCTCTCCTCCTCTACATCCTCATCCCCATCATCAAAAACATTACGTACGGCGTCTACTCTCTATCGTTACGTAACAATAGGGCGATACCGCAAGCAAGATTCCAACACGGCACAGAAAGAGAAGGTTTCAACACCCCAGAAGACACTTTCCAGAAGTGACCGAAGTTCCAGCCCTAGACTCACATTCTCTCCTCAACAATGGCCCAACCCAACCAGCGCACGATGCGAATCATACATTTCTACGACGCCCTACTTCCCGTACCTTACGATCGCCGCCTCAGGCGGCCCATGTTGGCCGGGTTGAACGGCTGCTCCGAATCCCTAAACATGTCTAGCCTCCGAAATGCATGGAACTTCTCGCTGCACCTCCCTCCGAGCATCGACTACGCGAACTTCCAGCACCTACTCTCCACACCCGAAGACGACGAGGCCCGCGTGGTGCTAGTGACTGCTATCCCGAACTTCACGGAAGACGGACGCGACTACCTTGAGTTCACATGGCACACGATGACGGAGCAATCGGACAGCTTGCTGAGAGAATCTTGGCCGGTACGAGGGGAAGGGAAAAAGATGGTGCTGCTTGGACCTTTTCCGCACGGGTTGTTGTTCTGGATGCATATGAATCTGAAGCCGTTACTGCTGGAACAGGATGTGGATAAGCAGCAGTATGACGCGCTTGCGGGGTTTTACTTAGAGAGGCTGCACCAATTACGGGTTGCGGTGGTTGGAGAGGCTGAGGGATCAATCCTCAGTTTGGCGCAATTCGGAGAGCATTCTTCTGACCAAGCGCTTGAGAAATCGTTCGCTCGATGAGCTGATGACATGCTCCAACAATCTGATAGTGAAGCTGGAGGTGTCCTTCGGATAGCTCGATGTAAGAAGGGATTCGAAACGAGTAGCTGTCTCAGTGTGAAGTATAGACTTCCGCATCCTTTCGAATGTCTTTCCTTCTATGATCTGTAACCATGAGCTGGCTCTGTTGACATCACATCCACTGGTCGAGGGCAACTCTTCAAAAAAGATTCCATGGGGAGCTTCTTCAGCCGTAGGTGACCCACCCTGATGCTTCTGACCAAAAGGTCGCTGCTGACCCAGGGCGTGCTTTTGGTGAATGGTCACCGTTTGTTGAGATTGTGAAAAGCTGCGTTGATCATGGAAATGGCATGGCCATCTTGAACACGTAGGGTTTCCAGCACAAATCGCACCTCCGCTTTTAACCCATCTTCCTTTTCTTGTTGAAGAAGTAACTTCTCAAGTAGCTCATAATCTTCGAGAATGAGAGCTTCCAACAAACGCACGTCGCCTATAGCAACGGGAGGCAGTCTAGCAATGCCACCGAGCCGTAACAAGGTCAGTGCGAGCTTTTCGGAATGATCTCTGATATGGTCTTGACGAGACGTCTTATGTGTCACATCAGACCGAATAACGAACCCTTCTTGTGCGAGTTGGTCGGATATCCAGTCAGCTCGGTTACCGAAGGCCGATCCCAGTACTTCTGAGCTGAGGGGTCCACCAGCTTTTAGTAACGCGAGCGTTATCTCTAGATGTGTCATCGATATTGCTCGGGCGAGTACGTCACTATTACTTTCTTTGTTGAAGTCTACGCCGAATTCGAGGACAAGTCTGACCATCCCCAGTTCTTCGAAACCAACAGCAGCCATCAATGGAGACGTACCTCCAGGTGCAGTCTTGTTTACGTTTGCGCCAGATTTGAGGAGTTTCCTCGGAGCGGGTATATCTCCGAGATTCATGGCCACTAGCAATGGTCCCTGTAGTTCTGGCCCGGAGATGAAAGATTGATATTGAGTATACGTTTTCAATACAGTATCTAGCATAGATGTGTTGCCATTCCGTACAACCTCGCGAATGATAGCCTGTCTGAAGTCTTCCTGCGACCCCCATCTGGAAAGGCAAGGGTAGGCTGGCGATTCTTTCTGGTCTACAAGGGCTTCGAGGCCCTCCAGGCTTGCATGGATTAACATTTCCAATCCATCAACTGATTGTACCTTTAAGGCTGTTCTGGTTGCCAGTAACACCCATTCAGAAGTCTTCTCGGGCTGAAAGTGCCATCTTGCTAGGAATATCATCTTGGTACACTGAGTATGTCCGAATTTAATGGCAAGAGTAAGCGGCGTTATGGTGCTGTAGAACCTAACATTCACGAAGAGTCCTTCGCCCAGCATCATACGGAGCAGTTCAGCATTGTCGTGACGCTCGACGGCTGCAGCAGCGAATCCAATTGGAATATTGGTAGAAATTACATCCAAAGGATGACGCAGAGCAAATTGAAGCCAGTTTTTGCTAAGACCAGGAAATCGCGATCAAAGGAGCATCTTCACTGCTTGGACGTTAAATCCGCTTTGTCGAGGAAAAGCGTGTGCAGGCCAGAAATCTGCAGCGTACAACACGAAAGGATGTGATGCAATTGCGCTCAATTTCGACGTCTGGTTGCTCAGGTCCAGGGCTTTCTTCCGAAAATCTTGAAATGCTAGATACGTTAGGCAGGTATTGGCAATATCTAGCTGAATTGCAGGAGAGACCTCGGCCTCATTCTCCATCAGGAACTCATGGATGGTGTAGTGAACGAATCTGACGGTTTGTTCCCCGGAGGTCCGACTCCTAAGGGCGTCTTCTGCGTCAGAGGATCCGGCTTGAAGGTGCACAAGGCCAGCGCAGGACTCTAAAATGATGTCGATATCTATGAGGCTGCCTACATTGAGGGTTGTATCCCCTGGCTCTACAGAAAGCGCCTGGACGAGTCCGGATATTGTCAAAGGTCTTTTCAGGTACGCGATCTAGGATAGAGCACGGATAGTGAGGGCGGCTTCATACTCGGACTGCTTCTTGATCCGTTGAATTGTGGCATGATAAACGTCGTTCAGTCGTGGAGATAGCTGCGCCAATAGCGATCGTACTTGTCGTGGTGTGAGCGCTGTTCGGATTTGCTCAAATTGGAGTTGTGCGAGGAGAAACCTAGGTCGCGTTAGTCTGTATAGTGGCTCGTGATAGGATTGTGTACACTCTTCTACCGCTGCTTGTGAACCGTGGTGATTCAGCGCCCTTTCAAGAGGTCCGAAATAGACTACAATCTATCATTTTGAGCAGCTGGGCAACTGATTAGGCCACCTCAGACGGCGACAGAGAGCTGTACACAGGCTGGGCGATTGGCCTATTGCTCTGGACATCTTTGTATGCGTTGAAACACCACACGCAGTAGTAAACACGTGTACGCGAATCTGTGACAGGAAATTCTAAATAAGAAAGCTTGGAAAAGGGTACGACAAACATTCCACAGGATTTCTCGATGATAGTACGGCAGATTGCTGTATTGAGCGTCTTGTCTTTCGCCACGAATCCTTTGAGGCGTTTCGATGCCGCAACCTTTGACTCTAGGTATATTTGTAAGTCTCCTTCGGTCGCCTCGATCGTTATGCCGAGCACGGTTTCGAAATACTCTGCTACGTTGATGTGCGGCCGAGATGTGCAAAGGATATGATATGAATGTGCCAATCCCCTGAGTACGTCTAGGAAGGTGTCCCGGACGTCTTCTCCATACCCATCGATGCCGTTGATCTCATCAATGGCATCAACCACAATGAACCCGTCTTGAAGGTCTGTCGCATTATCCTCAAGAAACGAGATTTGTTCCACTAGCATTAGTGGTGGAACGTTTTCGCTTTCTCTTTGTGCACCTCCAGAGCCTTCGCCATCACTATCTTACTTTGAGATGCAAATTGTCTTATAAGGCTGGAGACGAGATTGGAGGCGGTCTGCTGATTCTGATCCTTGTAATCGCAATAGATAAACGCAACCATTGGAGCGGTTCCCGACGTGCGTGAGCATCTCAATGACTCAATGACGAAAGAAGTCATGTAGGTTTTACCAGCTCCCGAGATTCCAGAGCGCCACAAGACTCGAGCTGGCTCCTCTAGTCTCCATGATTCGAAATTTTCGTGCTGCAAAAGCCAAAGGTTGGTGCGGGGGTGATGCTGTTCGGATATCTGGCGACGTTTTTCCGAAAAGGTCAGAGGAGAAAGCCAAGAGAGGACCTTTAGCCGCTCTTGTTGTTCATCTAGACAATTTTGGCGATCTCGGTGATCTGTGATAGAGGTAAGTAAGTCATGGTTGAAAGCTAGATCCGGACCTACCGTTCGCAATAACCTTCAGCTGCTCGAGATCTCTTGACATTTCCGCCATATCGTGGCCGTAATTCGGGAGTGCCTTGATAGCGCTCAAAACGGTCTTAACCTGCTCTAAAGTCACGTCCGCATTAGCCACGAACGACGGCAATGCGGCACAAAGCCTCTTCGTCTCGTCCAGCGTATGAGCTTGTCTGCTTAGCATCTCCTCGACATTACTACCCGTCTGCGCCAAAACCGCGCATCCATCCACAGACAACGCGAATTGGAATATGTGCACGTAGCGGTGGATATCCGTGATAGCTTCGCGGTGCTCGTCCTCACGAAACGGCCAGGCCAGCTGTGCTGCCGTGCGTCTAATTTCGAATTCTCAAACTTGTCTGCCTGCTTCTCTAGCTTCTGGAGAAGTGTCTGCAGTCTAGTCTCGCATGTCGTATGGTAGTGAAAAGCACCTAGGTACTGCTGAAGCTCGAGAGCGTTGAGTTGGAGTTAGAGCTAGCACTTGCTTGTTTATCCAGGAATGCCATGAGCTGCCCCAAGGTGGATGAGAGAGCTTGCAGCTCGGCGACGAAGTGAGGCGCCGCTGTTGAAGCGTTGCTGAACCGGGATGTTGTTTGCACGAGTTGAATAGTCAAGCTAAGAAGGCCGGCGACGCCAGCAGCTATGCTTAACGGGTCCATGCCAGTATCTTTGATGACTTGTAGATGGCTTCGTGATATTTTGGGATGAAGTGTTCCGAGAGCCAGCTTGCGACCTCGGGAAGAACTTCACGCGGCTGTGCAGCTGAGGTGCATCAATCAGCGTCACGGCTGCCGTCACTGTCAACTCCGCGTAACTCAATATGAAATATTCTCCTAGGCTCTAAGTTAACGTAAAGAAACTTACAGTAAGTGCGTAAATATTTAGATCGTCTTTTCTGATGGGATGCAATTCGGGTATCATAGCCACGTGACTTGTTCAAACATGATACGCTTCCTGAGTCTACACGAACCCGTTTTGGCTCTTCGTTTCGAGCCCCACGTATGAGATGAGGAGTGAGCATTTCGATGGGCGGTTGAGTTGAGCTGCGCTGTGAGGAACTTGCCAGGTGCGATGTCCAGAATGACGACACAAACATCAATCATTAAGCAAAACATGAACTTAGCTCAGCGTCTCATCGTTCCTGAAAGATTACACTCATTAACATCCAAGCATGACTCATATCGTAATCGTGATACTTGAATACCATCACGTATCTACAGCTTCAATCATCGGGATACTCATCCCTGATATTGCTAACGAAGACACCTTGATTGCTATCCCACCGCTTAAAATACCGACCGGCAAGTTTCATCATGGATTGCGAGGGCTCGTAGGTTGAGAGCACAGGCTCAATGTTTTCTTTGGCAACATATCGCATACTCTTGTCTGCCACACTGCATGAAAGTTAGATTAGTCTGAAGTCCGGAAGGTGAGTCAATAGGCAGGTAGGTGGGGTCTTACAGGACATGATAGAAGCCCTGGTCCCGACCACCAGATAGGTGATCGACACCCATATGTCTTATCCATTCTTCTCCAGCAGCGCAAGACGAGTCCCAGCCAGTGATGACACCTTCATACAAGTACCGCCGATGGTGAAATACCTGACCAACTTTGTATGTCAATTTTTTGGTCATCTCCGAACGAGCTGATACTGGTTTTGGTTTTGCATCAGCAGCGTGGATGGAGTTGATATGGTGTAAGAGACGCCGGCCTTCGGGTAAATTATAGAACATAGGCATAATGTGTTCTTCAATAAGAGTGACGTCCCAAGGAGAGTGCTGCTGAAAGTGGTCACAAAGGTATGGGAGATACTGCCGCCGACGCGTCGTAATGCTCGCCACACTTCCATCTTCCTCTAGCCCCGGGCCTAGTATCAGCATGGACCAGAGCGTTGCGTAGAAGGCGTCATCCATATCCGGAAATGCTGAAAGCCAGGACGGTGGGCGAAAACTACTGTTAGCCCACAACTGTTCCTCGGTTTGTCGAATAGTCTGGACTGAGTTCATGATGTTACGTGCCGTCCTTAGTACCAGTCCCCGAGTTGATGCGTCGCCAAGAAAATTATTATGATCTGAACTGTGTATACCCATCTGGCGGAGCATCGTCCTTAGGGATTCCTCCGGAACTGCTAGATCAGATCGGAAGGGGTCGATATATAGATGTTCAGGGGTCGCGGTTGTCGAAGCGAGTTTTCCATCAAGTGTTTGCCCTTTGGGGGGATGTACTATTCCATAGACGTGGAAAGGATAGCCGCAAGGGCGAGCATCTAAACCGACCCGTTCAGCAACTGCACAGTAGATAGCAACGCTGATCAATGGTAGCGACTCGTGGTCTTCGCTGCTGAGAACAATGCCGATGAAATTGTTTCGAAGAGCTGTGTATGACTCCTCTGAGACACCTCGATAGTTGCGAGATCGGAGGAAGCTTGCAAGAGTGAGAGCTTGCTCTCGTGTGCTGAGGGAACCTAGAGTAGGATTCTCGAGGCGAAGACTACGCGCCAAATCGTCCAAGAAGCGAGTAATGTCGTCGATATCGCCTGCGTTTGTACCCAAGGTAAACATGTCGTACGCGGCCAAGGCTCGTTCCAGCTTCACTGCCGTGCCCTTTGCGAGGTCCTTCCACACGTTGATGGCAACCTCACGGTGAATCCGATCAAGGGTGGCGTTCGCATAGAACCTTCTTGCAAGCACATCTTCAGTATCGTTGGGTACGCTGCATTCCCGAAGAAGAGCATCTTTCGCGTCGTAACCCAAAGCAGCGATTTCGGCTACATTCGCAATTTGCCGCTTCTGAGATGCGAGGATCTCTTCAAGTAGACCACTCGTAGTGCGATCAGCAGCAATGCGCTCCTTGAAGAGGCTTTGCCAGTCGGTATCGGTAAGAGGCCCGCCCAGCTTCGCACTGATATGGTGCCTGGTATGCCAGAACTTGAACCGCGATTGGCATTGAGAGCGCCATAGTGCAGGCAGAGTGGCAATCGCCCTCAATCGTCTTGATACACCCGAACAAGTGACGAGAGCCTCTGGTGGAAGATATTCAAAAATGGCCTGCAACAATTCTGTAGGTAAGGAAGTAAGGGAAAGGTCCTTGGCGGCCATTATGCTTGTGAGGGAATTGGGAGTTGTGAGATGCTCCGGTAGAGATGAAGAGCCTGGCAAGTAGAGCTCTTATGTAAGGTAGCACTCCCAAAGGGCGGGTCTTGCTGTTTAGCTTGTCATTAACTAAGTACCCCACTGGTACTGAAGACGTCAAGATAATGAAAGTAGTTTACCAGAACATGCGGAATTGGGAAGCAAAAGGGTATCGTAATGGAGGAGCGGCAAAAGCAATAACGATGATGTGATGACGCCGAGTCTCGGCATTTTGTCCCGGAAAGTCACGTGATCGGCGAACATCGGCTACTTTTCCGGCGACCGACAACGACAACTTCTCTACCGACCGTCTGGTATAAAGACTCAACTGCGGACATTTCTTCCACCAATCTCTTCGGGCTCGCCGATTGACTAATCTCCCCTCTTGCAGAAGTTCCTCTCGCGCGAATCCCCGCCTTCGCGTCGACCGTTCACTCCGTCTCATGGCCCATCTCGCACATCGTCCGCCGAACGGCAAGATGAGAGAATGCCCAGAGCACGCTGCAAGACTGTATTCAGAGCTCATAGGCAGGATAATCTTCAAGCTGTAGCAGAACTCGGAATGTAATTATCAAGTCACTGTTGGATCTGGAATGGGTCCTGTGGACAGAAACTAGTGTGACGGGAATGCCGGAAAGCAGCTCGTAGAGCCTGTCTGGCTTGGGACTAGGCTATGTCATGGTGAGTTCTTGCTCCTATGATGCGGTCTTTCTGCCGATTGCATGTGAATATGACTATGGCAAAGTCACCCAGCAACTTCCAAGAAGAGTCAGCAGTAGGTTCTATTCATTGGCCAACTCGCATGGAACCTTGTGTATGTGCTGCTCTATCTTCTGCTAGAATTCCCTGATAATCCTTCCGGTATTTCTAGGTAGTATCTCATCATCTTGTTAGCTACACAAACTTCTTCTCCTCCCCTCCTGAAGCAGCCAGTCTTTGGTACATATCATATCCCTCAACCTTGGGCTTTTCTTCCAAAAGCTTGCCTTGTGAGTAGGATTCTAAAATCACACCGCCGTATAAAAGCACGAGCTTGGGGTGGAACGTGGCAAGGTCAAGATGTATGGGTCCAAGCATAGGCCTTTAGTATCTCCTCTTTTCTTTTAGAGATACGGTGAATTGTCTTTAGCTTTCTTATGGCTAATTTAATCCGCTCCACCACTGCTCTGCTTTTAATTAGATCGGAATTACTCATCAGACACGATTCATCGATTGCGTCTCTCGGCGGGCATGGGCGGATGCTGGTTTGAAAAACTGTCAAGCATAGAGGAGGGACGAGGAACAATTACGATTGCATGATAGATTAATGGAATCTTCGGCTTTGTGCTCCTGGTGGTACGACAAGGGCCAACTCAAGTATTCCTGTGGTCCATAGTGGCGGCGCTGCTTATCAGATCGACCTCGCGTCTTCACGTGCTTCCAGCCTCGCCTGGCACACATAGATCGCGCAATCCAGATTTCTAGCAGCAACCTAGTGCATGGATGAGGTCCCGCTCTATAGCCTGACGATGTGACTTCATTGGTATTAGAAATATGTTATGCCAAGCCTGCCCGGGATGTCCGGCATCTGTGAGCACTGTGTGAGGGATCTTATTTAGACATGCGGGCCGCCGCATGATCTCTACGTCTTCAATTCAATTCGGCCGTAGAAATAACAGCGTCCAAGCCATTCCATAAGAGTCTCCGGGTTGGACTGTCCTGCTCACTCATGGCCTGTGCCCCTCAAGTTCCTCGCGGAAGCGTTCGGCCTAAGGCTCGTCCGCTCACTACCGCCGTCGACATCACCTCCAACACCATGCTGCAACAGCACTCCTAGCAGACTCAGCTGTACATAATTTCTAGCCTACCTCGCCGACCCCACGCACGTCACGATGGCTGACGCCGCTCTAAAACGCATCGAATCTTTCCAATATCCTGCGGCGCATCTGGGGCACCTCACAGAAAATCAGCAGGCTGCCCTGGAGTCGTTCAAGAATCTGTGTCAAGATGAAGGATACTACAAGCCAGCCCAGGTGGGAGGAAGACCTGAGCCTAGCCACGACGACGAGACTATGCTGTATGTTGTTGTTCCATCCAACATGGCGATCAGGCTGACATTCACAAGGCGATATCTTCGAGCTCGACGTTTTAACCCCACGGACGCCTTTGCCCAATTTAAAGATACGGAGGAGTGGCGGAAAGAGAACAACCTCGTTGAGTGGTACGATACCATCGACGTGAAGGAGTACGATGATACTCGGAGGCTCGTGAGTTACCCACCTCTTCGCTCTCCAAAATGAAGCTGACAAGCAACGGCAGTACCCGCAATGGACAGGACGGCGCGACAGACGCGGGATACCTGTTTACGTGTTCGAAGTCGCGCATTTGAACGCGAAAAACATGTCCGCCTACGACAAATCCATCGCAAACGGCGCCACAGTCTCCCACAAAGTCTCACCGAAAATGCTGCGGCTATTCGCTCTATATGAGAACCTTACACGCTTCGTCATGCCGCTATGCTCTGCCATAACCGACCGCACTCACCCTGAAACGCCGATATCGCAGTCGAACAACATTGTGGACATTTCAAAGGTTGGGATAAAGCAGTTTTGGAATCTCAAGGGGCACATGCAGGATGCAAGTACTCTGGCAACAGCACATTACCCAGAGACGCTTGACCGGATCTTTGTGAGTCTCCAAAAAGACCCCGAGTTTGGTGATCTATATGCAGCGTAGCTAATAAACCCAGATCATTGGCGCGCCCTCCTTCTTTCCTACCGTCTGGGGCTGGGTCAAGCGCTGGTTCGACCCCATCACCGTCTCCAAGATCTTCATCCTCTCCCACGCCGACATGAAGCCCACGCTAGAAAAGTACATCGACCCGGCCAACATACCGAAGAAGTACGGCGGCGAGCTCGACTTCGAGTTCGGCATGATGCCGATCCTCGAGCCCGCCATCGAGAACGCGCTGAAATGGGACCACCCGACCATCCAAGGCGGGAGCCGCACGATCCCCACGGGCCCGATCAAGTGGGAGGAGAGCGCGGACGGCACCGTCACCGCCGTGGCTGTAGGAACCGAGAACAAGGCACCGCGCCGGAGCGTCGTCGCCGCGTTGGCCCACCCTGTGAGCATCAAGGCTATGCATGGTAGCCTTGTCACATCTAATACGCCCATTGCCGAAGACGAGCTCGCGCTGACGACTGCTGGCACGGCGACGCAGCCTCCAGACTCCGCGATTCCCGAAAACGCTGAGGAGCCGGCTGGGGAGGAGGAGCCGCCCTCAGCCTCAGAGACCCTCCCGATCCGCGAGAACAAGGCGCTTGAGGATCGAGCGGGCACCTCGTCGACGCGGTATGAGCAACAGTCCATGACGCATGCCCATGGCCAGCTCGCGGAAGGGACGCCGGCTGTGAACGATCACGGCTTCGGCGATAAGACGGTAACTATGGAGCCTAGCACAGTCGGACAGGCTCCCAAGGACGTTTCCGTGCCTCCAGCAGAGGAACCTGCTGCCCCCGGCTACCTCGAGCAAGCAAAGGGCGCGGTAGGCAGCGCAGCCGCAGTTGTCACAAGTGCGGCCGGCAACGCCGCTGGTGTGGTTGGCGGAGTGCTCCCAGTCGGAGGGAAGGGCAGCGAGGAGACCAAGGCCGAAGAGGTCAAGGAGAAGACGGAAGAAGAGAAGGAGCAGGACCGGCGCGTAGACGCGGCGAAGCCCGAAATCGTAGAGGGTTTCTTGCGGAGCAACCCTTGATTGTTCGGCCTGCTGCATTCGCTTCTCTGTCCGCTCGTAGCTTCCCCGGTTGAGCTGCCTTTTGGGAAAACCGGGCATAGACTACATACCCTAGCCCCTCTGCATCAACGGCCTTAATTGTACAGACCCTCACATTATTACCTCGAGTACTGGCATATACAGCCAAGCAAAGACGCGTGACTCAAAAACCGTGATGTAGAAAAATTAATATGCTTTCATCCTATCCAGATTTCAACCCCCGGTCCCGCAAAAACGGAGACCTGTCTCCAATATCAACTTCATAGGCTCAGAACGCCAGCAAATGCAAGATCCGCCCAACCCCATTCAATACGTCAAAAGCTTCTGCCCCCTCCCCGCTGCCGTCCCCTCCGTCGCCTTCGCAAAACTACACCACCGGTCTTTGATGCTAATGACCTCGTACGTCCCCTCCTCGCTCGCCCGGATGCGCATGCTGTGGTCGTAGCTAGTCTCAGTCCGGATCTCGAGCACCTTGCTCTTAACCCCCTTCCTAGCGTTCGTAGAACGCGTATACGTGAACTCGAACGGCGCGGTACCCGTGAACTCGAAGAGCAGCTCTGCCTCCCCGCCCTCGTGGATGTCGACGCGGCTCTCCAGCCCTCGCGACAGGCGCACCGAGGGGATCGGGTGGATCACCTTGGTGAGCAAGGGGTTGTTAGCAGGTGTAGACGCCAAGCATTCCGATGCGCTGTCCTTGAGGCCCGTGATGGTGAACGTGCCAGGGAGCTCTGCCATGCGGCGGAAGGTCGTGCCGGGCGACTGGGCTTTCTGCTGCTTGCCGTTGAAGGTGTAGAAGACGGAGAAGGGCATCTGGCCGCTGAGCTGGAAGCTGAGGCGCTCGCCGACGCAGTAGTCGTTGCGGTCCTCGAGGGGGATGGCGGACGGGGCGTCGTGGACGGAGATTTGGACCCGCGGGGAGGATGTGGGCGGTTTGCGCGTGCATCCGCGGGCGTCGCGGACTTTGCGGATGGAGATGTTGGAGTGGCCGAGGTGGAGCTTTTTGTGGGGGATTCGCAAGTTGTGCGAATGAGAGGTGATTGATGGGAAGGAGACCGTTTCGGGCTTGGACGTGCCATGATGCTTTATTTCGATTTCGAGATAGAATGGCGGCACGCCGGTGAAGGTGACTGGGATGACTTCTTCCCCTTCTGCTTCGCGAGAGCAGTAGCTGTAAGTCTTTCCAGGATTGTTGAAACGAGCCTCTGGCCGAGGATTGACTAGCTGTTGCAGGACAACAGGCTGGAACTTCTTAAAGTCGTGATCATAATTGTTGTCTCCAAGTCGCGTAAACTTGTATTCATAGAAACCAGACTGAGAGGTGTCGGTGCGAACTGATGCTAGTCCTAACGCGGATTTGAGGTCCTTTTTGGCCTGGCCAAGTGCCTTGCCACCTCTCTTAGCCTTGAAGTGCTGTTCATACGAGACCTCATATGGTGGAGTACCTGCAGATTCTTGTTAGTTTCTGGCTATGTTTCGCCAATGGACAAGTCTTACCACTCAAGATGACGTCGAAGGAGTCTTCGTCGCCCTCGCACACGGCATCCTTGACATAGAACCCTCCTTCGAATATTGTGGTAGCTGTCTCTGCAATCTTGAGTTTAGGGCGAGGCACCCAAGCAAGGTCGAACTGCTTTGCGTTTTCGTCGATAGATCCTGGGCATATGGAATCTTTAACTGATAGAAGCTCATAAATGCCTTCCTCCTTTGTCGTGATAAAGTCATTGGCATTATAAATCCTTTGGCTCTCTACCTTTTGTGGTGTTTTGTACTTTAAGTTCCACGGTCCTGTACCCGTGAGCTTCAATGGCAGCTGCACTTGATTCCTTTCGAGGGTTCGAATGACGCGTTTGCCATCGATCTGTCCAAAGTATGCCTTAGGACGCTCGTGACGAACGTTGATCGTGGATTGCTCCTTCAGGAATTCCTTGCAGCCCTGGCGGTCTGTAATGCTAACCAATGATAGCGTATATTCACCACCGCTGGTAAGTTTTTCCGTGTGGATGGTATACTCTTCATCGTGTATGTCTTTGACATGGTGTTTCTTGCGTTTTCCGGAGTGGACCAGATCGTACTCCAGGGTCCAAGGGCTTTCGCCTTGGAGGATAACGCTGAATGAGGCAGCTTCGTCGATGCATGTTTCCAAGGATCCAGAGTGAGCGAAATGGGCTGATGCAGACGGTTTGACGTCTTGTTCAAGAACAAGTTCCGGTTTGAGCGACTTTTCTGCATAAACCTCGTCGCTGATCGCTTTGAAAGTGTACGTATAATGGCCTGCCGCAGGCGGCGTCAAATCAATTTGACCTCTGAGGGATGTCATGCGGGCTCTCTTCGGACGTGGAACATCTCCCTTCTTGTGCTCAGTGTAATGGACCATGAAAGGGGGAGTGCCGATCAGGTCGAGAGCTACTCGAAGGCCAATGGGGCTCCCAGCACATTTATCTGTGATGTTCTGACTTGACAAAACTAGGTCAGGCTCCGGTGGGTGCTGGAGAACACATGTCGCAGGCTCGAGAACCTCTCCTGTGCAGTATTTCGTAGACACCGACTTTAGAGTGTACAGTCCAGCATCAGATATTATCGGTTGCTTGTTGGTGGTTTCTAACACTGTTCGTATGGGCTGAGCCGTCAAGCTGTGACCGCCATTCGGGAGGACATCATCTTCAGGAGTGAAGAGATATTCGACAGTGTGTGCCGGTCCGAAGATCGCCTTCTTGCCAGGCGCGGTCGAACCGTACCGAACAGGCATACGTGCCTTTTCTCCTTTGGCAGATCGAAGTGGATTTCGAGAATCGCAACCGTCTAGGACTATCGTTGGCCTCTCATGCACGGTGAACGTTTGGAGAAGACTATCGCTTCGTGCTCTTGGCTTCTCATCCTCCTCGGACTCGACGTAGTTGATGATGTTCCCGACGGCGTCTTGCACCTCCTCTACAGAGTACGTCCATTTGCCGCTCTTGATGAGAGTTTCGTTCAGAGGAACCATGAGTTTGTGTGATTGAGCCCATGAGACATCTTCCTCGTTGGCTCGAACCAAGGCATTAGTCTCATGCTTCGTAAGTGGGGACACGAAGTCCTCGGGCTGTAGGCTTTGGAACTCTGAGGCTTCTCGAGGAATACCGTTCACGGTCGTCCTGTACTTTATTCGCAGTGGTGGAGTGCCTTCTACTTCAAGCGCAACATTGGAAAGCTCGTTTCTGCAACGGCTATCTCCAGTAGGCCTCACACTAGCCTGCGGACAAGTCACTACAACCACATCGGACCTCTTTGGTTGGACCTCGAGCTTCGTTTCATCCAGCACTTTCCGGAGTATGTATATGCCCGTCTTCTTCACCGGATAATGCAAAAGGAGTGGGCTGGCTGCACTGGCTGCTTTCTGGCTTTTGCGTGCAGCCTTCATGAGCTTCCTTGTCGCTGATGCAGATATCGAGATCGTCTCGTTCTGCATAGTCTCCAGGTCGATTCGCATTATCTCTATCAGCACAGGGGTTGTTTGATTGATCTGGATAGGAATTTGAATTTGGTGGACTGTCGAATCGAGGCAGAATGGCTCCTTTTTCGGATTCAACACAGCAGACCTATGCAATATCAGTATTTATATGCAAACCGTGATCGATGGACTGACCCCTCAGGAAGTATATTGATAATTTGTTTTCCAAGAATCACAGAAGAATTGTGAAGAAGCTTCCCCACGTTTACTTTGTGTTCGGTAATGGCCATTTCATCGTCGAAGAAGACTTTCCACAGAGCGCCCAGCAGTGCTGGTATTGGAAGCTGCAGGCGATGTTAGACTGCTTTCTGGCAATTGCAGAAAGTACTTACGGGAATTCTAAACATCAACATGCCGTCGAGAGTCGCATGGAGAAAGAACAGGAGTAGCACAGTCCCGACATTCCATTCTAGCCAGGGTATGCGCATGGCAGGCAGGAGGAAGAGAAAGACCCCATCGAAGGCCACCCATTTCATGAACAGCCAGAACGATTCCACCTCGTCCACGGTCAAGTTGTAGAAGTCGTACAGCCGGTATGCAAATAGAAAGACATAGACGCTGAATACGTAGAATCGCTGCGACGGCGCATCTATTATGTCGAAGGGTATCAAGGGTGCGGCGGTCTCTGAGGGTTTGGCTGGCGAGGGTAGATCCTGTAGCTTTCGGGGCGTGCCCACGTTCTCGCCGACTATGGGGGTGCCATTGTTTGAGGTTCGAAAGCGCCCCTTCTGGCTGGTCTGGGGCGTGGAGGGGAACGCTGAACGAAGTCGAGGAGTACCGCTCATCGCATCCTGTGGCTGAGTGCGTCGATGGAGGAAGCCGTCATGGATTCGCAGCGGTTTTGGGGGGGAAATCGGGAGCAGCTGGACAGAGACGGCGTGCGGCCTGCTTCACGAATTCTGCAGCGTTGGGGCGGGCGATGTGTCTTTGTGTCGTCTGCTTCACCAAAAATCAAACAGACGCGCTTTGGTCTGCGCGACGGGAGTGTCCGTAGGGCTGAAATATGTCTTGGCATCGGCCTGCTCCGTATCAAGCGCGCCGAAGCCTAGGCCACTTTCACCGCTGTGTTGACGGCTACCTGTTCTTCCTTATTGTCAACCCGTGAATCTGCCAAACCCGACCGATTGTTCAATAGTCCTATTGTCCGGCTGCCGTGAGTATAAGAAGACCGCCTTCGCCATGACAATTCTCTCTCCGACCGTTCCTTCTTTCCTCTTCATCTCGCATCCCACATTTCTCTTTTTCCTGTCAAGTTCGTAACACAAGTCTCACAAATTCTGCACATTTTCACACATTCCGTCGTCTGAGCTGGTTCTCAGCAACCCTTTGTCTTAAAAATGTCTTCCTCAAGCAAAAGAGTCAAAACTGCCTCCGCTTCAGCCGGACCGCAAAATGGACGGCGCCTCAGCCCGCCCAAGGCATCTTCGTCAGCTCCGAAGGTAGCCAGAGGTAAAGCATGTGATGCTTGCAGAAAGAAGAAGAAACGATGCACACACATCGACGCCTCAACGGAACCGCAAAAGACCCCAGCAACTTCGGCTACGGTGAAGGAGAAGACGACTCCTCGATCGATCAAGAAAGCCCTGTCTCCTTCGTCATCCATCAAGGACCGCAAACACCCTTCTCCGCCACTGCAGAATGGGCTCGGTGACTCACCAGTTCCCAACCCTACCGAGACAGTTTCTCTTGCCGTTGAAGCTCCAGAGGATCCTTTCACTGCCCCTCCCACCTCTTGGATTCCGGACGTCAACACCACTATCGACGCTTCTACCGCAAACATCGCCAAAGCCGCCAACACTGACGTCATGAAGCCCATCACCAAACCCGTCCCGTCAGCTGAAGAGACCATCAATGGCAACGGTACTCATGAAGCCCCTGTCGACAAGATGACTTGGCAAGGCTGGGTCGAGATTGAGTCCGAGCCTGCCAACTTCAACTTGATGCTCAAAGAGTACGGCGTCAAGGGTGTCCGAGTCAAGGAAGTGTGGTCCCTCGACGGCCTCGACATCCTCCCACAGCCGGTATATGGAGCCATTCTGCTGTTCCGCTACCGAGACATTTGCGTCGAAGAAGAAGCCGAACCGTGCCCGTACAGCCTCTGGTTCGCCAATCAAACCGCCGAAAACGCCTGCGCCACTACAGCTTTGCTCAATTTGATGCTGAATGTACCGGAAGTAGACCTCGGAGAGCCCCTCACCCAGTTCAAGCAATTCACGAAAGGCTTCACTTCGGTCCTCCGTGGCCAAGAAATCGCGAATTTCGAGTTCATCAAGAAGATACACAACTCCTGGGCCAAGAAAACGGACATCCTCAACGCCAACTTATGTATGCAGAACTCCTATGATGCCCGAAACAAGCCTACTAGGAAGCGCAAAGCGTCCGAGGCAGTCGACGACGACGAGGACGTTCCGTACCATTTCATCGCATTTGTGCCGGTAGAGGGTAGTGTTTGGAGACTCGATGGCCTGGATAAAGAACCATCACGAATCGGTACGTCTTCCCCTATATTTCCTACACTTGGTCCTTTGACTAACAAATGCAACAGGGGACGTAACAGACGCAGGCTGGCTTTCGGTCGCTGTCGAGAGAATTGGGGCCATCATGGCCAGCGTCGAGGACATTGGCTACACGCTTCTGGCCATTGTTCGAGACCCGGTGGAGGACCTGAAGGAAGCTCTCGCGTCGAATCTTGCCTCAATGAAGGAACTTGAGGGGAAAGAGGGGGTGGAGGGGCAGAGGGAGGCCCTGGAAGCGGAACAACTCCGCATTCAGGCTAGCATTTCGGAGGAAGAGTGGGAACTAGAGGAAGAAGAGGCGAAAGTAAAGGCGCGGAGGCACGACTACGTGCCACTGGTGGACGCTTGGGTGAGAGAGTTAGCGGGAAAGGGGGTGTTGAAGGAGCTGTTAGAGGGGGACGCTTAGGGGGTGGAGATAGTCTGCGGATCGTGGCGGTCAGATAGCTAAATCAATGCACTTCACATCACGTATACTCACACTACATCTTGACAACGTACGTATACATTCAAGACACCCCAGACTCTATCGCTTTGACGAATTCGCTGATGTAAAGTTCAAGACACTGCATTTCAGGTTGAGGGTGGCTGGATCTATAAACAAGAGGTAGAGATTCGTGAACTTCAGATCAACATGGCTGAAGTTACACTTTGACAACGTACGTAGAGGCTCAAGATACTCCAGACCCTATCAGCCTGACGATTTTACGGATGTAAAATTTACAACACTGCTTTTCAGGTCGATGATAGCTGTACCCCTAGACTGGAGGTCGAGATCCATGACCTTCAGATCAATATGAATCAAATTACGCTTTGACACCGGGCATATACCTCCAGACCACCTCAGGAGCTATCAACTGGAAGAATTCACGGATGTAATGTTTTAGACACTGTGATTTAGCTCGATGATAATAGCATATACCGACTTCAAATCGCATACATTCTAAATGAACTTTGACAACGCACTTATAGCTGGAAGACACCCCCGAATCTATCAATCAAGGATGCCATGTTTCAGACACTGCGAATCAGGTCGAGGACATGAGAATGTACCTACTTTAAATCGAGCGCACTCTGTACACACTTTGATAGCCTAGATAAAGCTTTGAGACGCGCCCAGACCGACCAGTCATACGCCATCACAGATGTACAGCTTTTAGCAGTGTAAATAAGGTATGTCATTTCTACCCGCTTTAGATCGGAAGCCAGTATGGATGTGATTTTCGCAGCGCCGTGAATTAGGGGTTGTGTTTCCAGCCACTTCAAATCACCTACACTTGAACGAACATTTTGAACGCGTATGAATCGCTTGAAGACACCCCAGGGCCTACTAGATAGCAGCGTACCAGGATGTAAAGCTCCCAAGCCTGCAGATGAGGTATCTCATTTCCACCAACTACAAATCGGACGCCGTCACAGATGTAATTTCCGCAACGCCGCAGATTAGGTGTTTCACTTCCAACCTCATATACTCAAGTGATCATTCTGACAATGTATAGATAGCTTGGAGACACCTCATGGCCTACTAACAAGAAGCGTTCATGTATGTAAAGCTCTCAGCACCGTGAATTGCCTTACATAAACCTCATCCTTGCGGGCAGCGGAGCACATGTCCCACTAGCACAGCATGTTGGATCTCCGGCATCACACCCGCTCTCCCCACAATGGCACGCACAACTGCCGTTCGCACAGCATGGCATGCTGTCCGCCGAGCACCCATCCTCGCCACAGTTGCAGTTGAAATCAGTCGGCTGTGGAGCAGAAGTCGTCGTCGGCACCGGGACCGGCACCGCCGTTGTCGTCGGGCTGCTGTTGATTGGGCTGGAGTCAAGGTCGATGTCCGTATTGTCGGGGTCGCCATCGCAAGGGTCGACCCAAGGGTCCGTGGTGCTGTTGTCCCATCCCGCGTCGCTACAGCTGAGTTCTCCGGCGGCAAAAGCATCGTATGCGTCTTCTGGAGCGACGTTGAGAAGGGGTCCTAGTAGATCGCCGGTAGGGTCGTCGATCAAGCTGATGACGCCGTTATCGTTGTCCACGCCGAACGAGCTAGGGCTTGTGACCGGCCTGTCTATGTCTTTCACTTGTGGGTAGCGAGGGTAGTCTCCAGCTCCTGACGTGGCCCACATTGCTAAGCAGTATTGAGCAAGGTTGTCGGCTGATGAGAAGTCAGTATATGAAAGGTGCGTATTTGATGAGAACCAGTCACATACCATTGGTAACCACCCACCATCCCGTCCTGATAGTCCATCGAGCTAGAGTTCTTGTATATTGAGGGCCATACGCGTTAACAGTGATCAACAAGCCCGTAACGGGATTCTTGACTCTGATTTTACGATCATATATATGATTGACGGCGTACGCAACGCGATGTGACATACTATCGATGTGGAACAGCTCGTGTAGCGCCACATAGCCTAGCGTTTGGAGAAGCGTTAGAGTTTGTACATGCCAACGAGTCTGGAAATAGTTTCATGACTGACCGCGGCATTGGTAGTTATTTAGATTCAACCTATCCTCGGACCCTGCGGGATACGCGGCGATAGTTTTCGCGGCCTGGTCCACGCACGTTGGCAAACTGAAGAAACTCGGACACCAGTTGATCGTGGCAACTAAAACGCCGTTGTGATTGGTGGTGTATGCTGCCGCACGAGGGATCCATCTGGCGACTTCTATTTGTCCATTGGCGTTTCTGAACGTTATTGCCTGCCAGCATCTGCTATGGCCTAATCAAGTGTTAGTACTCGAATTCTGTGTATTTCTCTTCAGCCTATACATACACTTTGTTTCATCTTCCGGCTTTGTAATATATGGGCAACTTAGTTCAGAGCGCCGCAAGTAATCATCACAACGAACTTCAAGCTGCCACGATAGGAAGGTTCCGTCGTCTGTCCAGGTCACGATGTTCTTAAGGATGTCTAAGTGGTATTGTTAGCTAGAGTGGCACGGCACACAGCTCAGAGAATAAGGGTCAGGCAACAACCTACTTTGGATCTCGGTCTGGAATTCCTCATTGTTATGTTCGGCCCCAAGAAGGTCTTGCGCAGCCTAGATAGTAACACTTAGTTGGCAGATGCGAAGGACATCGTAAGCAAAGTGCATATTCACCTCGGACGTCCAGTCTATGTCATGATTATTGGCTTTGCCGAGCATCAACAGCTCCTTCCACGCCCCTCGAATGGCGTCTTGTTGAGGACCATCACACCCTTGCCATCCAGTGTAGTGGATTGCGCTGGGTTCAACGTCTTGTCTCGCTGTGAGATTGACCGGTAGCGGTTCTGGCGTATCGTCAAGTGAAAAAGTTGGATAAGCGCAGATAGGTGCAGCTAGGAAAAAAGTGACGATGGCACTTGCCAAGGAACGGAAGTTGAAAGCCATATTTGCACCAATATCAGCGCCTTGAACGTTGAAGAACGTTGGATGAACATCGATGAGGCTTAGCTGCAGCTGTCTTATATTAGTGCATTTTCCGATCTGGGCAGTGCCTAAATTCAGAGAAGCTTTCACTACGAGAATTGTCGGTACCACGGCATGGGCTGTGCAGAGCGAGCAGGCCAGTAACAGGAGCATTGTCTAGCCATAGGATGAAATTGACATGGCTGTAATTGCGAAGGATGGAAGCCATGAAACAAGCCTATTTCCGAGGTTGAAAAGTTGGGAGATCTTGTACCCACCCTGGCGGATAAACACCAAAAATCCTAGAAAGAAACAGGGAACAGGAAGCAGAATGATTTGCGAGGTCAGCGTTTGGAGCTTGATCGACGAATAGTCGTGCAGAGCAGCTTTCCTGACTAATTTCTTCATGGGTATGTTAGCGAGCATGTTGCAGCCTCCGTTCTTCACCAACATGGTCCCCTGTATCAAAACAGCCGACGGGGCTGAGTACGGTGCTATTAGTAGAAGCGGAAATCGTACCTATCCTGGGGTTGAATCGCCGGTGACATAAGCCGAAAGCTCATGAGGCTGAGCTATGACAGAGTATCTAATGTGGAGAATAAAGCGAAGTAATCACATGGATATAAAGTATAATGTGGTGTTGTGCGAGGTTCTTGCGCGGCGGCTACATCCTTCGAGTCGGGGCTTATTATTACCCGATTGGCACAGCATGTTTAGGGAATGTTGGCTATTTCTAAAGGACCCAACATCTCGTAAAAAGGATATTAAGAGTGAAGGCTAGATACTGTTAATTCGGGGAGCAAATCCTCACTGATCAAAGTATGCCAGACCAAATGGAATGATGATCACGTGCTGTGTCAGCTCAAGCCGAGCGTGTGGCTGCCTGCATTGGCACTTGACGTTAATCACATCGATCTATTCTCAGACAAACCTCTAGACTGACGAATCAGCTCGTTGACAGATAATCCTACAAATATCAGAAGTTGTGAAGATCGGTGGAACTTCACCACCAGCAGAAGCAGTGGAGAATGCTACATACTGTCTGTAACATCTCATCTGATCCACCTCGTCTTATAGACCAACATAGATAGCACAATGTTCGCTACAAGCTCCTGTTCGCATGAAGCACCGAGTGGTTGCCAACTCCTGGTTTTTTATGCCTGCGCCGACGAAACATGCAAGCTTCCGAAATTAAAGCGCGTTGCTACACCAGGTTATTGTCCAGCTTGTCGAGTTATGACCGTGTCGGTCTGATTATGTAAAATAGAGAGCGCCGAAAATTCTCGCTCGTAGAATACTGTCCCGGCAGGATATACCATAATCCAAGTCGTCATTCTTGGAGGCCATAAGGAGCACCATTTGATTCGGAGGAGAAAAGGGTTTGAGATTCCGTCCTGGATGCCATTCATTAGGTCAACACAGCTCCCGAACCGACAGCCATCCGGTAGCGACGAGCAAACACTTGCTCCATCGCTAGACACATCTAGATCATCCTCATCAGAAACTTAGGACGCTCTAGCCAAAATCCAAACTGTCGAATACGCATCGACCTCTTCACGAAAACTATACAACTGGATACATGGACACTAGTGACTTCAATCCAAGTCATCCGGACTCGTCTCCACTTTGTTCAGTACCGGTTTCGCGCTTTCAGCCTTGGGTGGCTCTTTCGAAGGGTAGAAATCTAAGACGCCACCCGCCTGTATAACTCCTGTGCGGTCGTAGTACGATCGCGCCCGCAAATACGGATCCAGCTCCCAGTAGTTCTTCTTCAGGTCTTCTGCAAGCGCATCCCGCTGCACCCGTACAGATTCCGAGGAAGCCTTCTCGTCAGCGCTTTCCTTGCCGGCGGATCGTATCCAGTCCAGGATTGTGCCCTCGTACTTGCGAACTATCTCGCTGCGAGCCGCAAGGAGTTGGTCACGTGGCTCAATGTTTGCCTGGATGGCGTTCTCCGCAGGGTCGGCTTCGACATATTTGTATGACCAGTCCTCGTCGCCACCTAATTCTTTTGGTATTTGCTTTCGGGGAATGAATGCCTCCAGTTCGTCGGGGTTTTTTGTGAAGTGCACTTTGCCTGCTACAACGGGATCGAGCCAGCCACGTATTATACTCCATATGCCTAGAGAACCGTTAGCATATACATGGAATGGTACATAATTATGGGGTTTATTGACCTTGGAAAATCCAAGGGGACTTGTGGACCAGAACAGCGCCAAGCGATTCGGGATAGTTTGCTTCGAAGCACTTGATCATGAACTTTACAGGCGTATAATCCTAGAACCAGGTTAGACATGCAGATTGAGAGTACGACAAAGTCGAGAAACTCACCATGTTCGCCATGGAGAAGTCGGTCATGTCAAAAATCACGGTCTGAAAGCGTTAGTGGATGCTTGATAAAAATATATACTCGAAGACCACTTACAGCTGTGTCAACCGGTGGCCTCAAAAGCATCCTCGCGGTTTCGATGGTGTATACAGTAAACCTCTCCAAGCTCTGCTCACTTTGCTCGCCTTGTCTGTGGAACCGCACTCTTACTACGCAAATAGGCCGGCCCTCCTTATCAACACCGTGCAAGTAGCTTTTGCCCATTCGCATCTGGTCAAGGAAGTCCTGGCCCTCCTTTCTCAGCTTTGGGTCGTCGCTTTTGCTTTGTTCCAGCATCGCAGCTTCACCTCGGCGGATGATATCGTCGTCAACGTGAATTTCTCCAGCCCGCCAGTGCATTGTTGAGATCATCATAATGAGCGCTTTCTCTATATCCCACTTTCTGGCGCGCAAAAAGCGGAGAAGAAGGCCGTCAGGGTGGTCGTGCTTCACCATGCTCCAAAAGGCTTTGCGTAAGTCATCGGGCTTGGTGCTCGCCAAGGCGGCTCTGAAGTCTTTCGTCTCGCCGTGCTTGTCCTCACCATCCGCAAGACTCAACTGACTCAAGTCCGAAGGAGTCGAGGTCCCTGACACAGAATCGCTATCCGTACCTTTGTCCTTGCCTTTCCTGAACATGTGGAGCCGACTCTTGCGCTTGTCTTTCTTGCCGCCAGTTTCTGGTGGCTCGGTTGTCGAAGCGCGTGGAGTTGTGGCGCCGTTGGGCTCTTCAGCTGTCGGCTCTTCGTACACACCAAAGACCCTCAGCGTCACGGCCCAGAACTCGCGCAGCTTGACCTCTTGCTCGGGTGTGAGGGTCCCGGGCCTTCCGGGAGGCATTTTAGGTGTCATTTCCAATGTTATAAAGGTCGAGGCTGATGTTTTAGATACCTCAGAGGTGTCTCGTGGTTGATTTCTATTCGATGATGCGCTCTTGGTGAGGGGTATAAGCAATGCGCCGCCAATTGTAATGGCAACGAGGATGCCGACTGTCACGAGCCCTGTACTGCTCTGATTCAGGTGTCGAGGCGCGTGCGCGCTCTTGGGCGTATTACGTAGGTTCCTGGGAGTATAGGCGGTAGTTGGGATGCGCGGCGCCGGGCGGTAGGATGTATAGGTGTATACGAATGTAGAGATTCGAGAGACTCGGCGACACATATAGGGGAGTTATGGTAGGGGCATAGGGGCGTAGGGGCGTAGGAGCGTAGGAGTAAGAAGAGAGGATGACGGCTGTTATACCATGGCGTAGAAATTGGGGTAACACTATGGAGCGGCAGGGCTGACGGCTGATGAGGCCGGGAGAGTGCGGAGAGGCTGAGCAAGCGTGCTGTTGTCGCAAAGATACCTATGTAGGTATGGACAGGAACAGAAGCAGAGGACGGACAGGTACAAATCTCCGAGCGGCAGTTCTCCGTCTTTCCTGCAGGGTGGATAAATGCGATCTTGCAGACGTAGTGGGGGATCTTTCGGTGCCCCAGCCCAGCCCGACACACGACAGCC
Source organism: Mytilinidion resinicola (assembly GCF_010093595.1). NCBI lineage: Eukaryota > Fungi > Ascomycota > Dothideomycetes > Mytilinidiales > Mytilinidiaceae > Mytilinidion > Mytilinidion resinicola. Next base: position 273,571 of record NW_022985440.1, read on the forward strand.
GGCCTCCCGTTAATCGGGCGGCATCGTCATTGGGCATCGCGCCGCCAGGCTGCATAGGGCCACAGGGCTTCGGCTTGTTTGCCGAAACGCGTCCAAAACACCACGCTACCATCTGGTATGCAGCCCCGCTACACTCAATTGCAACATTGCTTCACCGACGCAATTCACCCATCGAACCCGCTTGAACACCAGCAATTGTCTCTTGCCATACGATTGAGTCCCTCGCCCAACCTCACGGCCCGAGATAGCACACAAGCATTAGTGTTATTCAAACGCACAAGCAGAGCGTCAATCCCACCATGACCTCCACAACGCCTCAGTACGAGCCTTCGTCAGGCCGCCGCTCTGGCTCGCGCTCTCGACCCCCCTCCCGTTCCCAGACACCTCTCCGGCCCTCCTCGCGGTCCTCCCTCCGAGAGTCGAGTCAGCGCGCTGCGGGACCATACAATACTGCTACGCCGCTAGACGCCCTCGAGCCCGCATTTGCGGACTTGTCAGATTCAATGGCCGATCTGGAGAACAACTTCATGCATCTCCAGCTGATGCACGAGAGCTTGGCGCGGTTCAGTGAGAGCTTTGCGGGATTCCTCTATGGGATGAACATGAATGCTTTCTGTGTGGACTTTCCGGAGGTAAGATATACTTGTTACAAGCAAACAACCAGGACATCAGTCGATCGACTGGGAACATTTCAAAATCTCAGAGTAAAGAATTAGAGAGCGGATGGATAATTGCACAGAGTATTGTTAGTCGATAGGGTAAAGGCTAATACCTCTCACACAGGCGCCCGTCCCCGAATCTTTCAAGCAAGCACAGAAACAAGCCGCGCTAAACGCCTCCTTCACCATGTCAGGGCCTCCTCCGCGTGAACACGATCCGGAAGCCACCTTCCTGTAAGACCGCCTCCTTAACATCCCTCCCTACCCCTCTCACCAGTCCAATCAATGCCATTGGATCGATCACCAAGATCTAATCAGCCGTTCTGGACGCGTCACCACCATCCCGAGACTGACTTATCATAGCACAAACGATACCTCCTTCGTTGACAACCCACCGTCCTCGAAAACCGTTACCAAGTTCACCACCCCAGCGCCCGCACCACGCGCCTCCCGCCGTGGCGGTGGCATCCCTGTCGTCCGCGGCACACGTGCGAGTGGCCTGGCACGTGCTAGTACGAGAGGCCGACTGCAAGCGCGCAGAGATGCAGCATGAAGAAAGCTTATCGAAGAGACAAATTGGCCCCACTATCAGAATTAAAGCAGTCCCAGTAAGGACACCACGCCCTGCCTGGTATTCTATCTCACGCTAATGCACCTTTTGCAGCAGAGTAAGGAGGCACTCCTTACCTAGAGTAAAGACTGTGTCCTCCATACGATGTTACGATAGAGTTGTCTCTCTGTTCATTTGTAGATACGATGCCGATGAGTGGGCGTGGATGTGACACTAGAATCTGATCCAGAATTGCCAGTACAAATTGACTGGCTTAGAGGCATACCAGAAACGTAGCAACATCACGCCACTTCTTCAATAATCCAAGTGTGGTAAGGGGTCTTGTTTATCAGAGAGCCTTGGAGAGGATGGATAGCACTTCCTCCAATCAAACCAGCGGAGTGAACTCCGTCAGGCGCACATCGGTGGCCAACTCACCTCCCACCCATCTCTCCTTACCATCAAAAGCACAAGTTGATATATATACGAGATAACACATCGTATCACATTCTCCATGATCGCGTTTCATTCAGATATCAAAAGGTTTTCAATCTCTGCTTTTGCTTCTGCCTGGTGCCCACTTCCCTCACTACGCATAACTCCATCGTCAGCTACCCCATTTCCATTACCACGCTCATTATCATCTATCCAACCCCAAAGAATCAAAGATGCAGCCGTCTTCTCTCGAAAACGAAGAGCGTACAGTGCCGTCGCTCGCTGCAAGTGGTATCATGATGCGTGCTGAAAAACGAAAGAAGAGCAAAAAACAGCACTAATGAGTCGTCCCGTCCCGTGCCGTCGTGTGGGTATAAATATTTCCATCATTCTCGCTCATGATTTTTCGGCGATCAGTCTGTCTGCCTACTCCTTCTCTCGCGTCTTTCCATGGAGCCATCGAGGCTCGAGACCGGCGGACATTACTTTTTGTTGCACTGCAATTTACGCGAGCGCGCCAGCGCTGCGTTTGGCAAAGGGAGTCTGGCTCTCCTTACGAACGGCCCATCCCTTCAAGGCGATGAGGACCGTCGTCCACGCCAACAGCAGAGCCGTGAAGCCGATGGTAACGGTAAAGGTGAACATGGCGTCCAGGCCATACGACTCCAGCGCCGCAACTGTGTCCTTATTGCTCACCATGAAGGTTATGCCGCCGGCCACCAGGCAGAAGGCAGTGATGATCTCGGATGGTGGGCGCGAAGGTAGGTACGACGTGGGCGGACAGAGATACATGAGGATGTAGGTAACGGCGCGCGCCAGAGCGAAACCGACGAACATGTTGCCCCACTGCTTGTGGATCATGCTGGACAGCATCGAGGCTTGGTGGTGCGAGCTCATCATGATGCCTAAGAGGAGGATTATAAGGCCGGGCATCGGGTTCATCGAGAAGCGGTATGACTTGGGTGGCTGCCACGACTCGCTGGGGCTCATGGAGTCTTGGGCCGATGCGATGGAATAGTTGAGGAGATCTCTCATCTTGCGCGACTCGACAATCATTCCGAGCAATCCACCACCGAAGAACATGACGGAGATGGAAACATGCTCGAGATCCTGCGCGGTCCAAGCGCCGCCCCAGGCTGCCAAGTGCTCGAGAAAGACATTGGAGCAGCCGTAGAGGAAGATGACGAAGGATTCGACGAATTCGGCGCTAGGTAGAGCCGCGCGCCGACGACCAACCACTTCTTTGGGCGGCTTTATGTTCCACGCCCAACCGAAATCCGCGAATGCGCCCATCCAGCGGCCAAGGGTGAGCAGGCCGTACCAGAAGAAGATACCTCCTTTTACGTAATGCGCAAGGACGTTGAAGACGGCACCGCCTCGCTGAAAGAGTTGTTAGTTGACTGTAGTCCAGAGCCATTGTCGAGAAAACTTACACCAATGCCGCCGTACACCACAGTACCGCTTGTGACGGCAACAAATCCTTGGATCAAGATGGTACGGTCAATCACGACATACAAGAATCGCATTGTCTTCAAAAGTCGGCCGAAGGAGGCGAGTCGAGAAATATTGCGGCCGAGGAATCGATCAACAGAAGTATTCCGCAAGAAGCCGCGCTTCTCCGCGTCATTGTCAAATGGTTCATCATCGTCATGGTGGTAAGGGCTCTGAGGCTCATTATACTGCTGGTTCTCGGACTCGACACTTGGCGACCTAGAGTGGCCACACAGCGAGGACGAGTTGCGCTCGGTGCCATGGCCAGAGTCATTCGACCACCTCGAGAAGTTAGGCTGCGCGTCCTCAACGCGATGATACTGGGCCATTGCAGCGCTGGACACAGGCTGCGCAATATGATCCTCCATGGAGTGCGCTTTGGCCCGACTCGTGTAGGCCTGCACGAGAGCCATGAAGACCCAAGCAGAGGCAATCCACGTTATAATCCACCCAGTCTTGCTGTGCGCATTGTTCGCGTACAGGTTTGGGGTCTTGCGATCATATATGATGCCGAAGAGCATGCCAAAGGCATTGACGATGAGGAAAATGAACTGGGCTGAGAGCGCGAACCGAGACCTAGAGACACTAAACATCACGCCTAGAACCAGGTCAGATTGAAGCCTCGCTGTGGCGCATCATTCTCAGCACTCACCAACAGGCAGCACCACCATCCAGGCCAAACTCATGAGGACGATGTGTGCGTATATGACGCCGACGTGGGCAGCGAAGCTCCAGTAGCTCATAGGCTTGTTGCCGGCCGAAGCCGGAGCCTCATGGTGTGCCATATTCATGTTCTCATCATTGTGGTCGGAGCCGTGAGCGACTGCTAGAGGGAGGGCCTCTAGTAGGAGCGCTGCGGCGGCTAGGGTGAGGACGCGACCTCTCTGCATGTATCCTGGTCGACGGAAGCTGCGGTGAGACTGAGAGACAGCCAGGTGGGATGATTGGTGGGTGGGGAGGGGCAGGGAGCTCGCGATTATGCGGAAAGGCGAGAAGCTGTGAGGGCGAGTGATATAGGAATGGCTGAGGCCTTAGGTTGGAGCAGAAGGATGCTGAACGTTGGGTCACAAAGAGCTCGGAGTTAGAGGGTCGGTCGGCGGGTATGGATGAGGATTATTAAAGAACTGGAAGGCTGCAGCTGCACGGCAGAGTCGGCCAAGTCGGGTGGATTGGTGGGTACTCCAGCCGGCGTCCGAGGATTTGAGGCTTACCAAAAGCATCGGCGACGCTCGCCAGAGCAACGGCGCTGCGGCATTAGCAGCGAAGCTCGCTGCGAAGGAGGCATCGGTCGGCCGACCAGCACTTTCTGATGTGGCTGCAGCTGCTTTCCCATGCATGACGTGGGGCGACACCTGGTCGGCTCGGCAGGCCTTGTCGCTAGTTGCAGGCGCCTTTCTCCCAGGATCCAACCGAGACGGCCTCCAGAAAATGCTCGAAGGAGCCTTTATCGCAGTAAGCCGTGCCTTCTCTCGCGCATCTCCAGACACAGCACAAGTAATGTCAAAGATGGACAAGTATTTGGTAGCTATCCTTGAATCCGTCCTGAGCAATTCCCGTCACAATGAACTCGCCGTGGTCTACCGAACAGCAGCCGGCGTCAACCATGAGAACGGACAAGGGTTCCGAACTACCCGGCGCCAAGTCACGCCGCGGCACGCCCGTACAATATCACACACGACGACGTCTAGCAAGCAGTGCCAAACGCAATACATGGACCGCACTCCACACGACACAGTGACGACACAGGTATGTATCAGTGTTGTTTGAGGCGAAGCTGTCTTGCTGGCATTGCTATGTAGATGGCGTGAGACTCGGCAGAGGCAGCGGGGGCGGGCTTTGGTCGTCCAGCAGCTTCATCAGTCCCGCCAACACCCGCCACGCCTCAGCATCGCCGACAGCGCTGCGATCGACGCCATCAGCCCACCAACAAGCTTTGCACCCGCTTGGCGACCTTGCCCGTCGGGGCTTGACCGCGGAGTTCACCCGCACCATCCACAGCGCCAGGATCACCCCGCTCCACCGACCCCGGCCAGCCATCATGTCTCCGGCCTCGTCGCGCTGCCGTCGCATCCGACTCTGATGTCTGCTGGGCTCGCCTCTCCCCAGATTTCAACCTGCGAACTACCTCATCGCGATCTTATTATCGCGGCTATTTCTCGGCGCGCGGATGAGCGGCCTCCGATATCTTTTTTTTCTCCAGACTCACTTCGCACTCCGTCATCGATCGTCACGACCGTCAGTATAAGCGCTGCTGACAGCGTGCTCACATGCAGTTTTGAGCAGCGATGGCTTGGCAAAGAGTCAGGATTGAGTCATCTGTCACCTGGGCAGCCTCAACCAATTGATTAATCGATGCATGCAGCTCTTCTCGCTCGTGCCACAGTGCAAGGTGGGGATGGTGCCAGCCAGCCCTCTTCGGAGTCCCAGCCCCACACACCACACCACTATTCAGACGCCCAGGAAATCACTTGCTCAGCATTCACTTTATCCAGCACTCCGGACCATCGTGTCTCACGAACCCATTTCCCGCTTCAAGCTGTACTGCCTGAATGAACAACCGATACACATGCTTCTATCTCAGTTAACTTAATTCCAGCCTCCATCTTGCCCCGAGTTTTCTGTAACTACATATCAGATACCTAATACTTTCGAATGTCTCGCGCTAGCAATCCTTCCTACAAGCATCCCCAACCGCAAGCACGCCTTTGATCCACTCTCACGCGTTCATCCCTGTCCGATTAACGAACCCAAGCGAATAGCTCAACGGCCTTACGAGCGGTAAAGGAAGCCTGCCGACCAATTGGATTGCCCTTCACCGAAGTAACCGAAGTGGCCGACTTATCCTTTAGCTTCACTATTTTCACCTCGTGTTGATAATTAATATGTATTCACCGCAACATTGCAATGTTCCTTCTCTCGTATGACAATATAGGCAAGGCACCAGAAATAGTGGATTTTTGGGTGTTGCGTTGGGGACACTGTGAAACAAAGTCAATACATACAACGTACGACCTTGCTTAAGCTTCAAGCATCCTTTCGCGACAGCTGCGTGACGCACGCCATCGGTGTTCATCCCGCGGAGCTTGTTCCTTAATGTGTATCACGTCTTTGTGGTTCGTTGAAAGAGGATGTTGGGATGTTGGGACTAGGTTTCGCGGTGCCGACAGCCGTGAACCGTCTGGGGCCAGGACCGGGAGCGGGAAGCATACCTATTGTACAGTAACTGCCTCGTTTGATTACGGCCGTGGTTGCGGTGGCTTGGGAGATCTTTCGATCGCGAGACCTTTTGCGCATTGTCGTCTGAGACGTGGGGAAATGCTCCGTTGGTTATTACTCAGTGAGGGGTTGGTTGAACGCGCGCAATATCTACAGTATCATCGCACCTATACCTAGAATGTCGACGTCACGTGCTTCATCCCATCCATCTGAAGGATAATCCTCAAACTCTCCACATCGCAGCAAAAGCTCTCCGTCACTAAGCTTGCTTCAAGCGCCTCAGACAGCTCAACCCCCCACATTTATACGCTGCTCAAAACCATCCCCAAAACCACCATGCTAGGCATGCAAGCAGCGCAATGCGCCACAGCCGATAGCTAAAAGCCACAGCCACAGCCGCAGCTGACACTCCCACCACCCCCTCTCCATCCCATCCCACCTCCCTCCACGATGCCCTAAATCCCCAATTCCCTCCCTCCTCCGCGCGCGCAAATCCAAAAGCAAATGGCTTCCCTAGCTTCCCCAGACCCAGCATCGCAGGACACGACCCGCGCCCCGTCGCCCGACCCCTCGGTCATCGCGCGCGACTTCGCCTCGCGCGCGCCGCCGACGACGTTCTTGCCGCGCAACATGCCCGATATCGCCGTCCGCTATCTGTACCTGGACTACGCGCCTGCGTCGAGCCATTACCTGCGCAACCTCATCGCGCGGCGGACGGGCGAGAGCGGGAAGGAGAAGGAGAAGGAGCGGGCGTTCAAGCACGTGAGATTGTTGGTGCTGGACCGGCCGGTGGGGGAGGAGGGGGCGAGGGGGTATGCGGTTGCGCTGGTGAAGAGCGTGGGTGGTGGAGATGGAGAAGGGGGACATGGGGAGGCGCGGTTGGAGGAGGGGTTTGCGCTGTTTACGGCGGAGGCGAAGGATCCGGTGAGGAGGAAGGAGATGTTGCTCAGGGGGGTCATGGTGACGGGGGCGGGGTTTGGGAATTGGCAGGAGGAGGTGGGGAGGTGTGGGGGCGGTGGGGAGGGGGTTGCGAGGGAAGGTTTGTGGGAATTTTTTTAGTTTTTTTTTTTCTCTGCTTGTCGCGTTATCACGTTGATACGCCATGTCTATTCCTGGAGTTCTATGTGGGTTAGTTTGGTTTAGGGGAGCTTTTTGCTAACTTGAGATGGCAGCGAGGGTCGTGTACAAGCATTACGTGCAGAATAAGTATCAGTTCACGCCGGCGAATTGCAAGCTTTTTTGTAATAGCGTTGCGGCTTGTTTAAGGGTTGAGAAGAAGATATGAGTATGGTCCATTTATTTCGTTTCATCTCAATCACCCGCGTAAAGGCAAGCAGGTCGAGCATTTTTTGGAAAACATGTTTACTCTCCTAAATGAGCGGCGACCTCGATCTCAATCCGCATGTCTTTCAGCGCTAGGCTCTCTACGCCGACGACTGTTAAAATCGGCTGATGGTCCGGACAGTACTTCCGCAGGTTTCGCACGATGTGGCCGCTTTCCAGCGTGTCCATCTTCACTACGTAGCAGCGCACTTTGTACACTTGCGACCAGCCTTTGCCGCCTGCTTTTTGCAGCGTGTGCTCGACGTTGGCGAAGGCTTGGTCGATTTGAGGGCCTTCTAAGGCGGGGATGGCTTCGGAGATGCGGTCCCATCCGCCTGGAGGGCGAGGCGTAAGTTTTAAGAAGCTGTAGAAGAGGGCATTGGAAAGGAGTAGTATTAGGGTAGGTGTGATTGCGAGGCATTGATGGATGGAAGAGTGGTTTCATTTCAACGTACCTTGCCCGGATATCTCAATGATACTGCCGTATCGGACCGCCTGGCTATAGTGGACCTCCTTCCTAGCTCTATCGCCGTACCCCTCATAGTCAGAGTACTGGAGGTGAGACATAGTAAGATATGAATTCGGAAATTGGTTGGAACTTTGTCCTGGGAAGCGCTGGGACGGATTAAATTGATACGATTGATGGAAGGTGTTGCTTTGGATAGTGGTACGCATAAAGAGGAGAAGGCCACCTACTTATATACTTCTCGGTGTCATCGACTATCGAGTATAGCTTAGAGTTAACTTTGGGGGTGAAGGGAATTAGTCAGACACGAGATGGTCAAGATCCAAAGCTGAACACCGAGCAGATGATGATGTTGCCTGGCGGTTAGAGAGTAGGTAAGCACTTCCAGAAGCGTATCGAATTGTTACTACTCCGCTTCCAATGAAGGTATCCGGAGACTTCGATAAAGTTTAAGGCGCCCAGTGAAAACAACTTCTCTTCAGCCTCAAGATCTAGCGTGGAGATAGCGCTACGATCGCCATTTGAAACGGTAAGGTTGTGGCTGAAGTTTCCGCCATAATATGCGTCTAGTCCTAGTGCCTACCTGAACCTATCTAGTTACCTTTTTTAAGGTTCTTAAGTCCGACTAGGATTGTCTTGATGTATCGGCAGCCTTAGAAACAGTCGTTGACTACATATTGATGATTTCTCAGCAAGCTCAAGGGAGTAGAACCACAAGCCATGAGAGTTTCAATGCCTGAAGTCAAACTGGGACACGCTGTTACTGTCTTGCATTCTTCTTTGTCCTCGTTTCCTAACTCGTTAAGGCTCTTGTCATTTCCAGAGGCTTTTAGAAGGTGTGTAGACGCTCTGATTCAGTTCAGAGTGCAGAGGCCCGGCGGGTGGTTCTCTTGAGTTCTCCTCAGATGTCAATTTCTCTTTATCATTTTCATTTAGTTGTTACGACCAGACTTTCCTTGGCCAAAAAATGGCATTCACGAATTTGTGATTTTCCTCTCCAACTCTAGGCTTGTGTACACTCGCCCAGCACTGCTTGAAGTCCCCTGGTGCGTTATCAAATGCTGAGAAACTCCAGCCTCAACAAGTCTTCTATCGCTCCGGGCCACCTCAGACGATGTTAGACAGCTCTGGAACCTGACGCCCGCCTGTTTGGGCTAGCGTTCCTATTGCGGATAGACTGGTGTCGCGCCTGCACTATTTACCTCCTTCTACCTCTGACGACAGCTCAACTCTTCCTCCTCCACCACCAATCTCTTCAAAACTCTTCACTAGCCTGAGTTGGTCAAGATCGTTCACTAATACTGCAGAGCTCACTAACTCACTGCCTCTCTGCAAGATCTCAATATGACGCCCCTTCTGCTCGCCTCCACCTTGGAGGACATCACCAAGACCAAGCTGCGCAAGCTCAAGCAGAGCCAAGTGCAGTTCGCAGCTCACCGCAAGAACATCGTTGATGACGTCAACAAAGAATCTACTCAAGCTGACAAGCTGCGAAAGCTTATCGACGGACTAGGCAAGAAGCTTGGAATTCACAAGGAACGTCGCTTGATCAACGTCCAAGCATACCTCCAACAGTCCTCGTTTGACTCATCCGTCTCTGAATCCGAGCTCAAGGCCTTGCGGACTCAGGTCGAAGGCATTCTGGATACTGAAGGCTCTAAGTATGAGTTCGCTGGTCTCTTTGGTCAGCTCGTGTCAGACTGGAATGATTACCACAACCTCCCAGCTGCTGGAGCCGCCTATTCCCCGACAATCAAGCAAGAAGACAGTCTGTTGATCATCTCAAACGATGAGTCTTTCGTGGATGGTGCTGTGGTGGAAGAGATGAGCCGGCAGAGAAAGGAATGGGAGGCGTTAGCTTTTTCTTATGGCAACGTATCCAGCAGTGACGTGAAAGGCTATCTCAAGGAGCTTTTCGAGGATCCGGAATTTCCCACAGCGCGTGGAAAGGCACTCAAGATTCTTCAGAAGCAACTTCAGAACTTCAAGATCAAGGAGACCCTAGACAAGCAGTCGCTCCGATGGTGCATTGACAGCCTTCTCAAGAACGACCTCTTCTCAGGCGAGAAGCGGCAGTCACTAGTTGAGTTGAAGAAGCGGTCAGACGTGCTAGAGTAAGGCTTTCTATTTCTATCAATAGCTCCGCTGAACATGCTAATTTTATTAAATAGCGAGTTGGCTGATTCACTCAACATGGATTTGGAGTCGATCACCACCTGGAACTGGAAATCCTCGCCAGTCTTTATCGATCTACGCAAGAATCTGAATGGCAAGTTTCGGGCTTACATGGACGAGGATACCCATGAAGCAATCCTGCTGCAGTTCGTTGGTCTTAGCTGGGCCACGTACTTGAAGAAATGCTTGAATGAGTTCAAGGCCAGCGCATGGACTCAGCCCCCTCGGAAGCATGAGGGTGAGCCTGATGATCCTAAAGCCTTTCGTCATGTTTGGCTTACTAGGAACACCACGGAGAATCTCCGAAGCACTCGACTTAGGGAGTACCAGGCGAGTTACTTCATGACACAGCTGCCGAAATCAATGAAGGAAGGCGCTCGAGAGTACAAGGACGAGCCAGACGAGGCTGTACAGACCAGCAATAGAGCTACTCGCAACCAGGCCGCCATTGGCGGAGTGCTCGGCGCGGGACAAGATGATGATACAAACACCTCCTTTGCTGTCAAGCAGTCGCTTCTCCGTACCGCCACGACGGAGATGCTCATCTCTACGCAGATGCAGCGGCCGTTTACGATCTTGCAGTCCGATTTCAAGTCATTCGGACCGTCCCTTCCTCATACGACAATTTTCACAGTGCTTGAGTACCTCGGAGTCTCCCCCGACTGGCTCAACTTCTTCAAGGTGTTTCTTAGCTGTCCCCTTGCATTGACTGCCGCACCACTGTCAGGGGAGCCTCGCGTGCGCCAGCGTGGCGTACCAGACAGTCACCAGCTCAGCGATATGATGGGCGAGGCGATTCTATTCTGCCTCGACTATGCAGTGAACAAGCAGACGCAGGGTGCCAATCTCTACCGACTTCACGACGATCTATGGGTCTGGGGAGAAGAAGGTGTCTGCTTGGCTGCCTGGAAAGAGATCCAAAAATTCTCCAAGTTCATGGGCATGGAATTGAACATGGACAAGACCGGCTCTGAAGTTGTAGCTCTTGGACCCTCGAACACCCCGTCGCCATTGTCTATAACCGATTCTATCCTTCCCAAAGGACGTGTTCGCTTCGGACTCCTTTACCTCGATCCAGCGAACGGCCAGTGGGTCATTGATGAGGGAAAGGTCAATGGCTACATCGAGGAAGTCAGGAAGCATCTCGGTGCTTGTCGGAGTATCCTTGCCTGGATCCAGGCATGGAACAGCTTCAGCCGGTTCCTGGGTAGCAACTTCGCGCATCCAGCGCACTGCTTCGGGCTCGACCATGTCAACATGATGCTCAAGGCTTACCGTCGTATCATCGACGGAATCCTTTCTGATCGCCCGAGCGCGAAGGGCAACATCGTGGAGTACCTGCGGGAGCGAGTCAAGGAGGATTACAACATCGAGGACGTTCCAGCAGGCTTCATCTACCTCCCCGTCGAACTTGGCTGCCTCGAGGTCCACAATCCATTCGTCGACCTCCTGCTCGTTCGTCGCAACTGCCTGAAGAATCCTGGAGACAAGATCAAAGCTGCGGAGGAGCAAGAGAAGAAAGATTACGAGGACGACAAGAAGCTGTTCATGGAGGCCCGCCAACGCTACAACAAGTCCGTCAAGCCATTCATCCCCTTCAGCGAGTATATCAAGAACCGTGAGGAGACAAGCAAGGCCCTCTACCAGGCCTATCAATTCCTGAAGACGGCACCGGAGCAAGGCGATGTCCCCGGCTCCGTCAAGACCAAGACTGCGCTGAAGGAGCTTCCGCTTGAGGGTTGGAGCAAGGGATTCGGCAACGATTGGACGAAGCTGTCGCCGTACTGGAAGTGGATGGCGCAGCAGCATTGCGATGAGATGCTGGATAGGTTCGGTGGACTGCCTGTGAGCGATCGGAAGGTGCTTGTAGTCGGCTTGCTGAAGACTCTGCGGAGTGAAAAGGTTAGATGGCAGATCTGAGGCGGGCGTTGCAGGTGCTCGGGTTACAGGTACTGGGGATTACAGGTACTTGAGACGAGATGGTGAGTCTCTGGCGACTGATGCTTAGATACTGCCACTAGTGAGCACAAGTGAGAGGGCTTCTTAGCCTTCTTACAAAATTCACACAATAGTCTTATTTGCAGTGTTTCAATCTTTGCATGTGCCATGCCGCGAGGTGTCTTCAAGCTAAGCATACGTTGACAGTACACTATTCTGCCAGCGTATGAGGTACTTCGAAGTGGTTTCAGGTTCCTTGAAACGATCGATTTCCGGTTTCCGAGACCTCCTCGAGGCACCTCAGACGCCGTCAAACGGGTGTACGCACGAAGCAGACTCCTTGAATTGATGTGGCTGAACTTTGCTATCCTCATTTGCAGTGGGGCGACCTTTACTTGAAGTCCATGACAACTTTCGGCTTGAACTGCGTGGAAGTGGCTTCTCGTATCTGCGGTGCTGAGAGTTTGACATCCGTGATCTTATCTCATTGCTACCTCTAGGGGCGTCTTGAAAGGCTATGTACAATGCCTAGTCATAGAAATCCGTACACTCGTTTGCCGCTGCTTGAAGAGTTTCATAATATTTTCCACATTCCGAATAAGAAGTTCGGCATTTTGGACAACTAATAAACTCCTGAGGCTACCCCAGACAGCGTCAATAGGATGTACGCAGATTGGAAGTGTATCCGCTCCTATTAGTACGTTGAAGCACCATAGACAGTGACAGGCAGGTGTACGAATTTCTATGGCGAGGCATTGTACTGTACGTTGCCAAAAGAGGTGTACGGATTGAGTTGGTGAGATTTTGCTATCCCGAAAGACAGTGTTTGCGAGCTGCACATTCCTCACAGCTTCCAATTCAAAGGGTTGTGGAAATGGCATACCTTACTTACGCTGCTCAGAGCTTTACACCCATGAAATCTTCCTGTCAGTAAGCCCTGGGGTGTCTTCAAGTTATACATACAATGTCAAAATGCGCGTTAGACCATAACCGATCTCAAGTATAAAAAAATGTAACACGTAGTCCGCAGTGCTACGAAAATTACATCCGTCACAGCTTCTAACTCAAAGAGGGTGGAAAACGATATATCTCATCTGCGGCCTCTCATAACTGGAGTGGAGATTTCAATGCTACTTCCCGATCACGACCTCTTTCCTCCTACAACTGCGCAAACTTAACATGATGCATCGTAATCTTATCAGACCCCTCCCTGAAAATCGGAATCGGCTTCTTAAACGCCTCTGTCTTGCGGAACTCGAACTCCATGTGCGCGTTAATGCTCTCCCACCCAATCGTGCCCACGAACAGCTCCCTGTTTCCTCCACGGCTTTGTTCGACCTATCTCTAGCTATGCTAAGGACTGTTCTGAGATTCTTTCCTTCCTCTTAACATGGTTGCCCGATGCATAGCGATCGTGGGTATATTTCTTTGTCGAGTAGAGCCTGGCAGCGCCTGTTGAATAGAGCCCGACAGAGCCTGGCAAGTTCTGGCGAGTTGAGACAACTAGGTCCTAGTGTTTTGCTAAATCCCTCATTTGCGTTGCTGCTGAGCCGTAGCTGATAAGTAGAATTTTGAGCCGAGCAATCCATTTTCGAAAGGAATATTTCTGGAACATGGCGAGGAATGTCGAAAGCCATGAGAATCCGTGAGCCATTATGGCGGCATGCGTATACGCAGTTCCGACGGCTTCAATATCGACAATGATGTGTAGTTGGGGAAGGTTGGCGATAACGCGGGCTAGAAGGTCGAACCACTGTTCTGGGGTCTCTGCCGCTCTGAACTGCGCACAGTTGAAAGCAAGATGGTGCTCAGTATGCAAAGAGACGTTTAGCGGGATCGCTTGGCACACGAGGCCTTTCACAATATCAACCACTGGGGCAGCACTTGGCCCGGTTGGAGACAATCCCTTGATGGCCCATATGACAGGGATTTGCTGGCCCCGTAACACATTGATGACATTTATCATAAAGTTTTGCACTCGAAGGCGATGTGTGTAGTCACTCTTCACCATTATGAGTGCTGGAGAAGAAGACGATTCCCAAGTCGAGAATTTGGGACTGAGCCAGAATGCTGGACCGGATTCAGCATTCCTGGGGCGCTCTCTATGTCTTCTGCCGATGGAAAGACGGTATCCGAGTGCTTTGATCGGGTCTAACTTATTCGCTCCCGAGAGAAAGTCCATGATTTGGTTCAGTTGGAGGTCGGTCAGTCGTACGTTCGTATCCAAGTTTGCGCTAGTTTGAATGCACTGATAGGCTGGAGCAGAACGTCAGATGACAAGAAGACTTTCAAAAGAGGGGATATACAAATGAGCAATCCTCGCATTTCTAGAAGGAGGGTTTCTGAGTCTCTCAATCTCTTTCCTAGGTCTCGAATCTCCAAGTGCATATCACGCTGCTCAGCTTGAGCCCCTGCAGTAGCCAAGCTTTCAACCTCTTTAGTACACTCTACAATATCCGCAATGAGATCGTTGTAACGAATTTCTGCGGGTCTTGCGAACGCTTCCCATGCATGGCGGGGTTCACTTTGCTGATACCACTCTTCCGCCCTTATGAAATATCGAATGACATGGCTGTATAAAAGAAAGACGGCCTGCTGCATCTGAGCTGTTGGATAGAGGATGTTTGCAAGTTCGATACGCGGCAGGGCATCTGCGATCTGAGTTAAGCCTTTGGAGAGGGTTTTCACCAACTTTCCATGGTTCTCAACCAGCTACCATGATGCCTAGTCAGCATGCATCTTTCTAAGTCGTTTTAACCCGGATCACATACAATAAAGAGCAGCTTCATTGCCCCCCAAGCCAGACTGACGCACTCGGGGTGATGCTGTACCGAAACATCCAAGATCTGGCCATACTGACAGACTCGAGAGGTGAACTTCCACAACCATTTACGGACTTTGCCGTCCTGATGTTGATGTTCATATTTCAGACGTGCATTCCCTATGGAGAGCTCCGGGTCTTTGAGAGAACTGGCTTGCTGAAGCCTGTTGTGTTTTTTTGTGCCGCAAGAATTGGCGTTGAAAATTACAACTGCGTCTTTAAAAGCTTTCTCTGCCGGTGCGATGAGATGTCCGCCGTTTGAGCTTAGATACCCCTGGCTTTGGGATTACATCCTTGAAGCACAACAGTAACAGAGCACTAGCGGGGCATCTCTCTATGTGAATGCAAAGAGTGGGTATCACAGCCTCGTCAAATGATTCCCTCCTCGCTGCCTGGCTGCAGACCCCTGATGTGGTGGGAGGCTGTGCCATCCACCGCCGCGGTTCAGCCTCACACAGAGGTTGCCGCCCATATAAGGGGGCTGCCGCTCGGACTGTCCATCTCATCCGAACTGAACGAAATGCCTCGAATTTTGACGGTAGTGTCTGATGAAAGCGAGTCACTGGAGAGATTCGTAGGTAGGGAACGCGAAGCAGTGCAGTTGAAGAGCCGGAGGCCAAGGACTCAGGTTGCCACTACTAGCGTGTCAGTGGCGTTACATCCTTCCATATCCGTAACAAGGGGGAACAGGGGAGTAGGGGCCCCCCCCCCCCCCCCTTTCATAGGCTATATATACGGGCCTTATGCCTCTTCAAATCAACACAGAACTGCTTCTTCACAACCTGAGACAAGGGCTGATACGACCGGGGAGCTGGAAGCAGATCGGGGTGTGCACGCCCTCGACGCACTCAGTGGCCATGCCGCTATTTTCAGAGACGAGACAGCCGGAAGCAACTTGGACCGAGAACATTTGAATATGATTGATAATCGAGCATCTCGCCATTACCATACCACGGTAAGTTAGTTTGAAGAGCCTCAACTTTTACTGCCTACTGACGTCGACTAACAAACCTCCTTGTAGTTACCGCGAAGAGAGGGAGATACGGTGCCAACCAGTTCTTCTTTCCAGTACGACCGCGCGCATGAGCATATCATCGAGACTCGGACTGGCGATGTGACACCACCACCGCCTAGACCTAAACGAACGTATCGAATGTCCCGACATAGGCGGGTCAAGAAAGGGTCGTTAAGGACGGGGGTGTCTGAGTCCCCTTTCGACCAGCCAAACTCGACAAATTACTCGAGAATATCAGAACCGCTTTAGCGGGAATCTCGACGATCACGCGCAAGCCGAATCGATTAGCTCAGATGAGCTTAGTAACGAGAGTGAAGCATCTTTAACGTAGTCGGCAAGCTAGTGGGCCATGCAAGCTAGTGGGCCACCCAATTTTTGGTGCGATTTAGACCTTTTAGCACCCCAGCAATCTCAACAACTACGAGATATAAAGTATAGCTTTAAGATTGCATATACTATCTAGCTCATTTTAATAGCTAAGAGAATGTTTGGAGCAGTATAGCAGCGTAATCCTATTATATTGTAGGTATTACTTGATTTTAGGGGCCAAAACTAGGCAATATTTTACTGCGGCTAAACAGGGCTATTAAGAGATCTAAAAAATTAACAGATGATATTAAAATAACCACGGATATCATTATCCTAAGTCATAACCTGGAATATTCTGTGATTGTTAAGATTGCTAGGGTGCTAAAAGGTCTAAATCGCACCAATAATTGGGTGGCCCACTAGCTTGCATGGCCCACTAGCTTGCCGACTACGTTAGCTACTGAATTGCGAGAAGTATGGGGAGGCAAAGCTACCCAACGACTACCTAGCCAACCGAGTGCTAGAATTAGGCGAAGACATGGATCTGTCGATCCCGAATCGTTATTAGTAGTGCATAAACCACGGAAATCTGCCGCGATAAAGGAGATGCTAGAGGAGCTGGAAGCGCTTAAAATGGAAAATGAACGCCTAAGAGAAGGAAAGGGCCTGCCTTCTTTACCTAAGACACAGCCTGCAGTTCTTGTATATATATATCGCATATTTTATTAAGTTAACGAAGCTATATATCTTAACGAGCCGCACTAGGAACCCGGCGAAGGAAGCCCTATATTACGTGCGAATAACCCAGTTCGAAATACTTAGTATTACCTGGACCAGCATTCCGAAATAGCTTTTGCCATCTATAAGAAATATAGGTATTTTCCACCGGCTGACTTTACTAAGATTAAGATAAACAATAGTGTTTACTAAGCCCCTGTACCCTCTTACAAATTCCTTTCTTATATAGCTCCAGCAATGCTAGACGCGATAGAAGATTTTATCGAGCGAGCACCTAACTTTAGAGATTACTTCCCCTATTTTGAACCTAGTGGGCAGATCCTGGCGCCTTATTTCTTTATATACTACAGCTTGCCCTTTCTTACTAATATCTTAACAAAGCTTAATTCTATAAATTAGAATCTTATAAGCCAACTCTAAAAGATAATAGAGAGCAGCTATAGGTATAAATATAAGTTAGCTAAGCGTTAAGCCAAGAAAGGCTTAGTAGCTTAACATCCTCTTAAATACTTAATTCGCCCAGGAGATGTATTAATCGGTTCTACGGCGGGTATTCCACAGGTATATATAGCCTTAATCTGGCTTAAGTAGCCGGGAAAAGAAATTAAAGAAGAGGATTGCGACAACTACAACTATATATATAAAAGGTTTCTAAAAAGGGTCCCTTATATAAAAGCCGCCGGTAACCGAAAGGAAATATAGTATAAATAGAACGTCTAAGCGTAGTATTAGCAGTTCGATAGTATATTTAAATAACGCCAGATACTCCCGGAAATAGTTGTAAGTGTCGGCTACGAAAAAGCTGTTCTAATTAGGTTGCTTAATATTGTTCCTCTTAAATACGCAGAGCCCGAGATAAGAACCTTGCTTAAAAAGTAAGGAAGAATATTCTAGTCTTTTTAGTTTAAGAGATTTATATTTTATCTATAATTAGAGGATAAAGAACTAAATAATATAAGATTTATACTTAGTAAGCCTATACTAGTATATATAGATCTCTACTAATAGAACTATAGATTAATAACAGATTTATAATTAATATTAAAATATATAAGCGTTTTTATTCTAAATTAAGTATTATAAAATTAATGCTTTATAATAATATTAGAGTTATAAATAGTTTAAGTAACGTGCTACTAAAAGGTAACTCGCTACTACTATTTACGCCAACTATAGTTAGCTATAATTTTTTGAAAAAGATATAGGGTATATTGTTTCTTCTTAGCTATATTTCTAACTTATAGCTTATTAAAATATAGTCGACCTGTTTATTAATTATATTACTAATATTATCTGCAATAAACAGGCCTTTAAGGATTTTATTATAGATAGTAGAACTAAAAAGCTTATCTAAGCTTTAGTTATAAAACAGCTTATCTCTAAAAAATCGACCGACTTTATTACTAGAAAAGGCAACAGCTTAATTATGCTCCTCTATAGAGCGCCGGGAATAGGCAAAACATTTATAGCAGAGGGTGTAAGGTGCATTCCTAGGTGGCGAGAACCCCCCTGTGCCGAGAAAAATATATTATTTAGGTATTTTAAGTCTTTCCTTATAAGCCTATAAAGTTATAGCTAATATATTAATATTCTTTAAGCATTTATCCTTAGGAAACCAGTCTGCAATTAGAAAAATACAACAATTTTAGTTATATTATCGATTGTTCCGTTCACGGCATCTAGAACTATATTAGCGTTGCACCTCTACTCCACTACAACTATTTATATAGTTTTAGATTTCGGAGGCTTAGGACAATAATTTTATTAAGAAAGAAAATTATCTCCGAGCTTTAAAGACCCTTTATACTAAAAGTATATATAATAAAGTTTTTCCGTGCAAAAGATTACTTAGTATTTTAGCGTAGTTAACGTAGTCGGCAAGCTAGTAGGCTATATAAGCTAGTAGGCCACCTAATTTTTAGTGCGATTTAGACCTTTTAGCACCCTAGTAATCTTAACAACTATAAAATATAAAGTATAGCTTTAAGATTGTATATACTATCTAGCTTATTTTAATAGCTAAGAGAATATTTAAAGCAGTATAGCAGCGTAATCCTATTATATTATAGGTATTACTTAATTTTAGGGGCTAAAACTAGGCAATATTTTACTGCGGCTAAACAGGGCTATTAAAAGATCTAAAAAATTAACAGATAATATTAAAATAACCACGGATATTATTATCCTAAGTTATAACCTGGAATATTCTGTAATTATTAAGATTGCTAGGGTGCTAAAAGGTCTAAATCGCACTAATAATTAGGTGGCCTACTAGCTTACATAGCCTACTAGCTTGCCGACTATGTTAGCTACTAAATTGCGAGAAGTATAGGAAGGCAAAGCTACCTAACAACTACCTAGCTAACTAAGTACTAGAATTAGGCGAAGATATAGATCTGTCGATCCCGAATCGTTATTAGTAGTATATAAACCACGGAAATCTGCCGCGATAAAAAAGATGCTAGAGGAGCTGGAAGCGCTTAAAATGGAAAATAAACGCCTAAGAAAAGGAAAAAGCCTGCCTTCTTTACCTAAAATATAGCCTGCAGTTCTTATATATATATATTGCATATTTTATTAAGTTAACAAAGCTATATATCTTAATAAGCCGCACTAGGAACCCGGCAAAGGAAGCCCTATATTATATGCGAATAACCTAGTTTAAAATACTTAGTATTACCTAGACTAGCATCCTAAAATAGCTTTTGCTATCTATAAGAAATATAGGTATTTTCCACTAGCTAACCTTACTAAGATTAAGATAAATAATAGTGTTTACTAAGCCCCTATACTTTTTTATAAATTCCTTTTTTATATAGCTTTAGTAATACTAAACGCGATAGAAGATTTTATTAAGTAAGCACCTAACTTTAGAAATTACTTCCTCTATTTTAAACCTAGTAGGCAGATCCCGGCGCCTTATCTCTTTATATACTATAGCTCGCCCTTTTTTACTAATATCTTAATAAAGCTTAATTCTATAAGTTAGAATTTTATAAGCTAACTCTAAAAAATAATAGAGAGCAGCTATAGGTATAAATATAAGTTAGCTAAGCGTTAAGCTAAGAAAGGCTTAGTAGCTTAATATCCTTTTAAATACTTAATTCGCCTAGGAGATATATTAATCGGTTCTACAGCGGGTATTCTATAGGTATATATAGCCTTAATCTGGCTTAAGTAGCCGGGAAAAGAAATTGAAGAAGAGGATTGCGATAACTATAACTATACGCATAAAAGGTTTCTAAAAAGGGTTCCTTATATAAAAGCCGCCGGTAACCGAAAGGAAATATAGTATAAATAGAATATCTAAGCGTAGTATTAGCAGTTTAATAGTATATTTAAATAACGCCAGATACTCCCGGAAATAGTTGTAAGTATTAGCTATAAAAAAGCTATTCTAATTAGGTTGCTTAATATTGTTCCTTTTAAATACGCAGAGCCCGAGATAAGAACCTTACTTAAAAAGTAAGGAAGAATATTCTAGTCTTTTCGGTTTAAGAGATTTATATCTTATCTATAATTAGAGGATAAAAAACTAAATAATATAAAATTTATACTTAGTAAGCCTATACTAGTATATATAGATCTCTACTAATAGAACTATAGATTAATAATAGATTTATAATTAATATTGAAATATATAAGCGTTTTTATCCTAAATTAAGTATTATAAAATTAATACTTTATAATAATATTAGAGTTATAGATAGTTTAAGTAATATACTACTAAAAGGTAACTTGCTACTACTGTTTACGCTAACTATAGTTAGCTATAATTTTCTAAAAAAGATATAGGGTATATTATTTCCTCTTAGCTATATTTCTAACTTATAGCTTATTAGAATATAGTTAACCTATCTATTAATTGTATTACTAATATTATTTGTAATAAACAGGCTTTTAAAAATCTTATTATAGATAGTAGAACTAAAGAGCTTATCTAAGCTTTAGTTATAAAACAGCTTATCTCTAAGAAATCGACCGACTTTATTACTAGAAAGGGTAATAGCTTAATTATACTTCTCTATAGAGCGCCGGGAATAGGTAAAACATTTATAGCAGAGGGTGTAAAGTATATCCCTAGGTGGCGAGAACCCCTCTATGCCGAGAAAAATATATTATTTAGGTATTTTAAGTTTTTCCTTATAAGCCTATAAAGTTATAGCTAATATATTAATATTCTTTAAGTATTTATCCTTAGGAGACCAGTCTGCAATTAGAAAAATATAACAATCTTAGTTATATTATTAATTGTTCCGTTCACGGCATCTAGAACTATATTAGCGTTGCACCCCTGCTCTACTACAACTATTTATATAGTTTTAGATTTCGGAGGCTTAGGATAATAATTTTATTAAGAAAGAAAATTATCTCCGAGCTTTAAAGACCCTCTGCACTAAAAGTATATATAATAAAGTTTCTCCGTGCAAAGGATTACTTAGTATCTTAGCGTAGTTAATATAGTCGGTAAGCTAGTAGGCTATATAAGCTAGTAGGCCACCTAATTATTAGTGCGATTTAGACCTTTTAGCACCCTAGCAATTTTAATAATTACAGAATATTCCAGGTTATAACTTAGGATAATAATATCCGTGGTTATTTTAATATTATCTGTTAATTTTTTAGATCTCTTAATAGCCCTGTTTAGCCGCAGTAAAAT